>NW_017731559.1:2261055-2326343 GCF_001890085.2 Hipposideros armiger
TGTTTTTTATTCTTTTTTCTTTTTGTTGTTCCAACTGGGTGATTTCTGCTATTTTGTCTTCTAAATCGCTAATCCGATCCTCTGCTTCATCTAATCTGGTGATTCCTTCTAGTGTGTTCTTCACTACAGTTATTGTATTCTTTAGTTCTAACTGGTTGTTTTTTATTATTTCTCTATCCTTCTATATGTTCCTGGATGTAAAATTTTAAGGACCACTGATATAACAGTAGTAGGGAGAATTATGGGACTCAAACATGTTCACTCATAATCCCCAGAACCTAAAACTGTTACTGTATACAGAAAAAAGAACATTGCAGATGTAATTAAGTAAAAGGTCTTGAGACAGGGGGTTGGGGGGGCATAGGAGGGTTACTATGCATTATCTAAGAGGGCCCCATGTAACAAAAAGGGTTTTTCTATGTGAATGAGGGAGGCAAGAGAGCCTGAGAAAGACATGTGACAACAGAAATAATGTTGAGGTGATGTGATGTGAGGATTCAACCTTCCATTATTGGTTTTGAAGATGGAAGGTGAATACAAGCCAAAGAATTGTGGGTAGCCTCTACAAAGTGGAAAAGGCAAGGAAATGGATTGTCTGCTAGAGCCTCCAGAAGAATGCAATCGTGACAATACCTTTATTTTAGCGCACTGAAACCCATTTCAGAGTTCTGAACTCCAGAACTGTAAAATAATAAATTTGTGTTGTTTTAAGTCATTAAGTTTGTGTTAAGTTGTCTCAGTAACAATAGAAAACTAAGATAAACGTTTTTTAAAATAAATTTAACATGAAACAATAATAATGTTTTTGAGTATTATTATTTTAACAATAATAATAATGTTTTGGCAAGCATTGTGCTAAGCTCATGACACCTACTACCTGATTAAATATTTGGAACAATTCTATGGGTAGATAATATTATTATTCCTATGTTACAGTTGAGGAAGGTGAGGCTTAGAGTTTTCTCACTTACCCAAAGTCATTTACCTAGTAAGTATTAGAACCAAGACTCTGACTGTTACACTTCCAAGTGCATACTTTTAACTATCATGCTATATTTTTCACCTGAAAATATTATTTGATCCTAGAAAACAGTACCTAAGAGCCTAATCATTGACTTTCACTTCAGAATATGATGAAGTAGCTGAGACCAGATTTTCTCTATCACAATCTAAACAAAATATATGAAATGAATGTTTTCAGTTACTGGACATCAGACAATGCAAGAATGATATGTAAGAAAAGGGAAACAAATGAAGACAGCCCAATAATCATCCTGGATTTCTGTCTGGAGACATTTTGCTTACTGTGGTGTGGAGAGTGGAATCCCAAGCAGAACACAGCAGTCATTCTTCATTGACACAGAATCAGATTCAAGGTAATTGAGGGACAGTGTACCAGAAAGGGGTCTCTTACAGAAAAACCTGCAGAAATATGCATAGAGATACCCTTGAGTCTGTTTCTGAATACCAAGTCACATGTGGCCAAAGTTAAATGTCTTGGAGAAGGCAAAGAATTACCAGAGAACAATAAAGTGAAAAAGTCTCAGAACTCAAAAAGAACTGGGAAAAGTTTGTGTTCTGACCATCAGAATGTAGAGTTGTTATTAAATACCTGAGAATTCAGTAGAAATGCCAGAAGTGTCATGCACTACCAGCAGAAGCAAACCATGCTTAGAATAAAGCCTATTCTAAACTCACCTGAACAAAACTTATAAAGAACTCTCAAGAACAATCCTGGTGATATGCACGCAAGTAACTTAAATGCTTGACTGAACAAAGCCTACCTAACAGACTTTAAAGAATATAACAAAATACAGCATATTACAGTGTAAAAATTACGATGTGCAACATCCTGTCAAAAATTACTAGACATGCCAAAAATCAGGAAAATGTGGCCCATAATCAGAAAAAAAATTGATTACAATATACCTAGAAATTATAGAATTAGCAGACAAGGAGTTTTAAATAGCTATTATAAATATGTGATAGTATTTAAAGGAAAGCAGGAACCTAATGAGGTGAGAGAATGAATAAATTATAAACAAAAAAAGAAAAAATACACTTAAAAAAAATTTCACTGGGTGGAATAAGAGCAGAATAGACACTGCAAAAGAAAAGATCAATAAATTTGAAGATACACCTATTGAAACTATTCAAACTGAAATGTAGAAAAAAGAAACACACGCAAAAAAAAAGAACAGAGCTTGACAATATTGTCATTGACCTAATAACAATATTAGGTGGTCTAACAAATGTGTAATTGCAGTCCCAGAAAGATAAGGGTTGGAGGATGTAGAAAAACATATTTGAAGTAATTATGCCTAAAATTTGATGAAAACTCTAGGCTTACATATTCAAGAGGCTCAATGAATACTGAACAAAATTAACATAAAGAAAACTACACCAGGGCACATCATAATAAACAGCTAAAACTAAGCAATTAAGAGAAAATATTAAAAGAGAATAAAGGAAAAATTACACACAGATGAATAAAGATAAGAATGGAAGCATATATCTTGATCAGAAGATAATGCAATGAAATGCCACCTTTAAACTTTAAACTGATAAAAGAAATAAACTTTCAACCATGTCTTCTATTTCCAGAAGAAATGTCTAGCAAAATGAAGGTGAAGTAAAGAGTTCTTCAGACAAACAAAAGCTGAAATAATTAATATCTATAAGATCTGCACTACAAAAAAACATTAAAGCCAAAAGACAATAATATCTGATGAAACTTGGATCTAAACAAAGGAATGAAGAAAATAAAAAATCATCAACTGAAAAGATGTTTTTGCTTTTGTTAATTTCTTTAAAAGATAATTGAACTCAAACAAAAAGTAATAACCATGTATTTGGGGTACATATCATTTGTTAAAGTAAATATAATAACAACAATAGCACAAAAAACAATAGGAAAGAAGTGCAATTATACCATTGTATAGATATTGCATCATATGGGATGTAGTGCAATATAACTTGAAGGTAGACTGTCACAACTTAAAAATGCTTATTGGAAACATTAGAGCAACCACTAAAAAATAAAACAGGAAATACAATAAAATAGATATAAAATGGAATTCTTAAAAATATGTAATTAATTCAAAATAAGACAGGCACAAAGAGCATGTGGAACAAATCAAAAACAACAGTAATACAGATCAATATACAGCTTCAGAGGCCTGTGGGACACCATCAAGCATGTCAGCATATACATAATGTGAGTTCCAGGAGGAGAGGAGAGAGAAGAAAGGGCAGAAAGAACATTTGAAGAAACAAATGGTTGAAAACTTCCTAAATTTGATAAAATATGTGAATCTTCACATCCAAGCAGTTCAACAAACTCCAAGTATGATAAACTTCACATATAGGATGAGATCCACACTGAGACACATTATAATCAAACTGTTGAAAGCCAAAGGCCAAGAATGTTGAAAGCAGCAGGAGAAAAGTAACTTGTCATATAAGGGATCCTTATAAAGATCAACAATTAATTTCTCGTTAAAAGCCATGGAGGCCAGAAGTCATTGGGATGACTTTTGAAAGGGCTGAGGGGAAAGAAAAAAACTGTCAACCAAGAAGTCTATGTAATCCAGCAAAACTATCTTTCAGAAATGAAGGAGAAATTAAGACATTCCCAGGTAAACTAAAGCTAAAGGAGTGTGTTGCTAGTAGACCTGCCCTATAAGAACCCTAAAGAGGGTCCTTCAGACAAAAATGAAAGCACACTAAATAGTAACTCAAAGCCATATAAAGAAATAAACTCCGAGGGGTAAAAAGTATAACTATTGCACTGTGTTGTACAGCTGAAACTAATACTAAAAAATGTGTATTTCATAATAAAAAATAATTTAATAAAAAAAATAATAAAGAACTCCAGTAAAGGTAACTACATAGGTAAATGAAAAAGGCGATATCATTTTATTTTTGGTTCATAACTCCTCTTTTTGTCACCTGTATGATTTAAAAGCCAAATGCATAAAAAATAGTTGTAATTCTATATTAATAGGTAAACAATATATAAAGATGTAATTTGTGACAATAATATAAAGGAAGCAGAGCTGTGTAGGAACAGAGTTTTTGAATAGTATTAAAACTAATTAGTTACCAATTCAAACTAAATTGTTATAAATGTAAGATTGTTCATTGCAATTCCCATGGTAATCACTATATATGTATAAAGTCTATACATAAGAGGAAATGAGAAGAGAATCAAAACAGTATACTAGAAAAAAATCAATCAAACACAAATGAAGGCAGTAGTAGAGGAACCAAGGAACAAAAAAGATACAATTTATAGACAACAAATAGAAAAATGGCAGTAGTAGTTCTTCCCTATCAGTAGTCACTTTAAAAATAAGTGGATGAAACTTATAAGTTAAAAGATAGAGACTGGCAGAATGAATTAAAAGAAAAGAAAAAATGATCCAACTATATGCTGCCTATAAGAGACTCACTTTTGATCCAAAGACAAAATTTGTCCTGAATTTTTAATTAAAATGGGAAAAACTGTGGGGCACAGAAAGGGTGGAAATCAGAAATTCAACACTGAAAATGTTCTATCTGAGATGTCTACTAGACACTTCAATGACGAGATCAAGGAGGTTGGATATACAAGTCTGAAGTTCAAGGGAAAGGTGCAAGAAGGAGATACATATTTATAGTCATCATCATGAAAAAATGGGCAGAGGACCTCAACAGACACTTCTTCCAAGAAGACATACAAATGGTCAACAGATATATGAAAGGTTTCTCAATTTCTCTACCTATTAGGGAAAGACAAATCAAAACCACAATGAGATACGACTTCACACCTGTCAGAATGCCTATTATTAACAAGACAAGTATTAACAAGTGTTGGAGAGATTGTGGAGAAAAAGGAACCCTCATACACTGTTGGTTGGAATGTAAATTGATACAGCCACTATGGAAAACAGTATGGAAGTTCCTTAAAAAAATTAAGAATAGAATTACCATACAACCCAGCAATCCATCTTCTGGGTATCTACCCCCAAAATCTGAAAACATTTATCTGTAAAGACATGAGTACCCCATTGTTCACTGCAGCATTATTCACAGTGGCCAAGACATAGAAACAACCAAAGCGTCCTTCAATAGATGATTGGATAAAGAAGATGCAGTACATGGGCCGGCCGAGTGGCGCATTGGTTAAGAGCTGGCTTGGGATGCCAGAGGGCCCCGGTTCGGATCCCACATATGAAGGCTAGTGACACTGCCCTCTACAGCTAAGGTGCTGAACAGCAGCTCAACCTGGAGCTGGGCTGCTGTGAGTTGCCGGCAGTGTAGGCTGCAGCCTCTGCTACAGTGGGTTGCCATGGGCTACCGTGTGTAGCTAGCAGCCAGCGTGAGTGGCCAGCAGCCGCAGTGAGCAGCCGGTCCAGTAAGCCGGCGACTGATCTGCCTCAGCTGGGAAGCGCGCAATGATGGTGCCAACTTGGGCCAGTGAAGCAACGTCCTCCACAACTAGACTGAAGAACAAAAGGACAGCAACTTGTCTGTTCCCCTTCCCCCAATTCCCCAGCGCTGTTCCCATCCCACAATTCCCCAATTAAAAAAAATATATCTTAAAAAAAAAGATGTGGTATACATACAATGAAATATTACTTAGCCATAAGAAAAGATGAAATACTGCTATTTGTGACAACATGGATGGATCAGGAGATTATTATACTAAGCGAAATAAATCAGACAGAAAAAGTCGAGAACCATATGATTTCACTCATGTGTGAGATACAAAACAGAAAGCAACAAACAAGACAAATAATAAAAAAAACTCATAGACACAGACTACAGTTTACAGGTTATCAGAAAATAAGGGGTGGGTAAATAAAAGAGGGTAAAGGGAATCAAATATATGGTGACAGAAGGAGATTTGACTTTGGGTGGTGAATACACAATGCAACATATAGATGATGCATTATAGAATTGTACACTTGAAACATATATAATTTTATTAATCAATGTCACCTCAATAAATTTTATTTAAAAAAATAAAGGTAGACTATGTAAAAAAAATAAAAAGGCGCAAAATATAAAGTTAAAAAATATATACAGTCATCATCATCATAGATTTGTTATTTTTTAATTAAATTTATTGAGGTAATATTAGTTAATAACATTACATGCTTCGGGTATACAAATTTATAATACAATATTTATATTCCATTGTGCGCTCACCACCCAAAATGTAGTCCCCTTTTGTCGCCATATATTCATAGATTTGTTATTGAAAACTCTGGAAATAACTGTGATAGCGTGTATGTAGATAAGAGAAGAGATACGAAAACTGAGTTATGGGTCATTTTAACATTAGTAGGTTGCGAAGACGAGTAGGAATAAGTATAGTAAACAGAAATTGTGGCTGATAGGGCAAGAAAATCAGGAAAGCCAAGTGATGAATGTTTTAAAGAAAAAGCATCAACTTTGTCAAAGAATATTTTGTCTTTTCTTCCCAGGTCTGGTTTAGGACACTCTGTCACCTCATAATTGGTGTTTTCTCCTCAACTGTAATTGGTTATTAAGTTCAAAGCCTTGTCCATAAGAAACAATCATAATGGGTTACACATGGTTCTACTGCAGTGTGTGTGTGTGTGTGTGTGAGTGTGTGTGGCATTATAGTCTAATACTGAGAAGTAGAATGGGAAAATCATGGATTTTGAAGACAATCCAAGCTCCACTGTGTGGCCTTGGGCAAATTACTTAACTTCTCTAAGCCCCAGTTTCCTTCTGTGTACAATAAGGCTAATAATACTGCACCTATCTTATAATCTACTGCTAGAATTAGATGGCTTTCTGTATGTAAAGACACTATAAGAGTTCAAGAAATGTTTGTTCCTAGCCCCTTCTTGACATACAGGAATATGCCCATATCTGGATGATTCTTCAACTGCTAAAACTGAATATCTCCTGCTGACTGGCTTTCCTTCCACTGGATTTGAATGGTTTTATAAATAAAAACTTATTCCAAATGCTGATTTTTAGGAGGTAATGATTTGTCTTGTTCTATTAGGCCTCCTTTAGGGGAAGGAAATATTCCTTAAGTAGAGTTGCTTTGATGTTAGATGGATGGGAGGGTGAGAAAGAAAGAGGAAATGAAAAATTATAAATGGGTCCTGTTAGAGCAATGGAGATCAAAATAGCTCTTTGGATATAAAGATAACACAGCTCCTAAATCAAAACTCCTTCCCCACCCTCTTGTCTTAACTGCTGATAGCCTGACCTCTTTCCACACCTATTATCCCTACTAGCACTTTTCCCCTATAACACGAAAATGTTACAATTGCTCTTCTCATTCAAAAGCCTGAAGCCTCCACAGGGAATTTACTTGCTTTTTATGTTTTTGTGGTTGTGGAGGAGAAGATTGGATTAAGCTGTATTTCTTGGGGTGGGGGGAGAGGAACTGTAGGACAGAGAGGCTCAAGAGATGAAACCCCCTGAAAGCTGAAACCCTCTTAGAAAGCTAGTGGGTTAATTTTATAAGGCAGCCTTCTCAACCTCTTTTGACTTGGTTTCTTCATTATGGCTACTTGCTTATGCCATTTAGATTGAGTAATCAAGAAAAAGAAGTATGAAAGAAGGTGCATTTAAAAAGTTTATAATATGCTGTCAGATCACAGAAAGGGCAGAAGAGTCTTAGTTATGTCACAAAAGATACTCTTCAAAAACCACATATAGTCCAAAGCCCTATCTGTTACAGTCTGAGAACTCAAACTTGTTAGTGCTTATCAACTTACCTGCATATCCCAACTGCTGACTCTAGCACATAACTTCTGTTTTGACCCTAAGATCACATCGCTGTTTATTCACTTAGACTCAGGGAATTCCTACAGCCCTGAGCAGGGGTCATTGAAATTGTCATCTCTCCTTTCTCTGCCTTATCTCCATTATAAATCCAAGGTGTCTTTGAAGATAGATAGGTACCAAGTTACCTGACTTAGTTTGGTCACACAGCCACCTGGGAAATTTCTCCTGATGATACAATAAGAGCAAAGGAGTCTCAAAAGTACAGTGGATACATGCTCCACCACTATTTTTTTCTACCCAACATTTATCACTAGTCTCAAAATACCAAAGGAGACAAAACAGAGATACCAATAGTGGGAATGAATTTGAAGAGACATTAGAAAAATAATGACTTATTAAGATAATAGAAAAAAAAGCGCATACTTCAGCAGTAAAAGCAAGTTACCTGACAGGACACAGGATGGAGGTACCCAACATGAGCCAAAGAAACCCCCTGGATTGCCAAACAACAAATAAAATCCTTCTTATGAATCTCATTGATAATTAACCAAACTTTTTTGTACGGTGTCTAGACTCTAACAATACCACTTAGGTAGTCAAAGAGACAAAGAACACATAAGAAAAAACAGGGAAAATAGCTACGTAGAGGTTGCAGGAGTCACAAAACACTCTGCCTGAAGCAATTGCACTGCATTGCAGAGCAGGGGGCAGGATTTTGCCTCTGATAATGCCCTTGGTAGGTCGAAAATTCCACAGTGATGTTGGTAGTATGACCAGAGCTGAAGCATTGTGAGATAGCACGTCTGTTTTCAAAATGACACCCACATATATCAGGACCAAAAAGCCACTATGGAACTGGTGAGAACATAAGTTTTTGGTCTGAATTATCTAACCTGGGCTAGATTTGTTCTCCTATTTAACTGTGATGCAAACTGTTTAGATACTTTTATTTCCTTTGCCTTCTTCTTCTTTAAAATTAAAAAAAAAAAGAAAAGTGATTATCTGAATGATGCTAAAACACTTAGTCTATGCTGCTTTCAGGTGTTTTCACCTGTAACAGAAATATGTCTCACCCAGTGAAAACTAGAAATCATTAGCAGCTAGGTTTCAATGGGTCAGTCATGACCATGCCCCCCTGAGACCTCCTATTTGGGGAGCATAATTAACGGACAGCCTCAGATTCTGTCTCTCTGGATTCACCCCTGCGCTTCCCCCAAGGCCACACTTCCCATGGATGCTCGCAGGCAATGGCTGAGCTCGGCAGAGGTGCAAAGGCAGGCCCATTCTAGCAATATGCAGGACTTCTCAGTGACTGATTCTGGGATTTCCCATCGACCTGGCAGTATCTTTCATGGCTCTGCACTGCAGTCTGAGACCTCTCCTACCCAATCCTCCGTCCTTCCTTCTTCCCTCTTACACTGACATTCTGAAGACTCTTCCTGCCTCCTCCTGCTCCCTCCCCAAATAAATGACTCTTTCATGTCTAATCCCACCTTGGCATTTGCTTGGGTGGATCCAAACTAACACAATTAAATTACTACAGAGAGTGGTCTGAGAAAACAGGCAGGAAGGTGGGGATTTGGGATTGGCTGTCACCCCAAACAGTAGATTAAGAGGGTGTCATCCTATGTGGTAGGAAAGGCACAGAGAGTCTCTGACACAAGAGAGCGGGGGGAGGGGTGGAACGACGATGCAGTTGCTAAAGATTTCAGCAGCAATGACCTAGGGAAATGTCCCAGTGGAAGAGAACACTGGTACAGGTCCAATCATTCAGGCATTTGAAAGACAACAAAATGACTATGAAGACAATGGAGCTGGCAGGTTATTACTCAGTTATATTGATGCCCAGCAGAGAGGTAATGAGACACTGAGGGCTATTGACAAGCAGTTAAAGGGGCCTCTTTGGTTGCTTTTACAAAGAAACTCTTATCCCTTGCAGTGGAAAAGAAGAAAGGGGAGCAGCAGGCTGTGGATCTCATAGTTAAAGTTGCAAAGCTCCAGTGATATTTGAATATCAGCCAAGGCAGGTCTGTTATGCTAAGGGAAAGGTACTCATTGGGGCCAACTGGGACACAGAAAAATGGATGGGAACATCTGGAAAGATGCTTCCTAAAGATATCGGCTATGCAGGTTCCCCTGACCCCTCAGAGCTTGCAGATGGCCTACCCACCCTGAATCAAAGAAAGCACCTCCGCTGTGTTGGAAAATGCTCTGACAAAGAAACAGCTGCCACTTTAGGAGATGTCCTCTCCTCCACTCTTGGCTACCCAGCTGAGGACTAGTTGGCCTGATAAAAGAAGGAGACTCTCCATCAAAGAAGTTATGAAAATTAGCTTGCATTTACCATCAGGAGCCAGGGGAGTAACTCTGGGATTGGATTTTCAGGTTGCTTCATGAAAGAGGTCAGAATATAAGGCTGGGTTGGGTAAGCAAGAATTCATTGACTGGAAGGTATTTTTCTTGGAACAGAGGATTTAAAACCTTGCAAGAGCTGCAGAGTATGGGGCAATTCACTACTAGGATGGCTCTGAGAAGTCTGATAACAGAAATGACTAACATTCAGCAAAGTGAAATGCCTGACTTGCTCTGATACTAGAGATAAAAAATAAAGAGGCTAAGGGAAGTAGACAAGGCCAAGATGAGGGTGAGGGAAGAGAGGTGCATGGGGACAAAATTTAAGGAGTCACTCACTCTCAGGTTCTGCAAGAACAGAGTCTCTTGCCTCACCCTCATCTTGAACCTGGAAGAGGACATATTAGGATGCACATATTACATCAGGCCAGAAGATCTCTCAGAGGATTCGTTCCACAGAAGGGCCTAGAAAACACATCTTTCCCCACAGCCGTCAGGGGCTGCACTAAGAGGGACAGCAGGATCACTGAGAAATTTGGTGGTGGCCCCTCTGCAGGCTAGGAAGGATGGTAGGAGAGGCCATCACGGAGTTGGGCTCGTTAATATTCATGACGAGTTCAGATGATAGAGTCTCCAAAGTACAGAGGCCAGGTGACAGTACTTACCTGCCAGAAGCCAGGAGGTTGCAATCACCTTAATGACCTGCAAGATCAGAGCAGCCAAGAGGTTTGACCCACGGGGAGTTGTGGAGATGGATGATAGAGCCCAGTTGCCTATGAACAAAACAAAAGGGCAGCCAGTAAGTGTTCTACTTAACATCTTTAAAAGGGGGGCAGCAAGAATAGGAGAGCAAGAGGCTGACAGCAGCACCTATAAAAAGGTGCTAAGTTCCCAGACCTGAGCAAAATGTCAAATCCTGGACCCCCTAACTAAATACCACAGAAAGGATATGCTGTAATGATTCCTATGAGGCACACTACTGCAACTTGGCAGTTCGAGTAACCCCTACATTGCACCCTTGGCCTATGAAGTAAGAGCTATTATAGCAGGAGAAGCCAAGTAGAAATCTTTGAAATTGTCCTTCCTCACAGCCAACATAATACATTAAAAATGATAGATATTGCATCCTGGAGATGATACGGAGATTAGTACTGCCATTAATGATCTAAAGGAGGCAAATATGGTGGTTACCAGCATGTCTTCATTTAATTCACTAATCTGGCCCTTATAGAAGCCATTCGGAGAATGATTATAGATCAAGTTTAACCAAGTAGTATTCCTGTTCATGGCTATTGTGCTAGACGTGGTACTATTACCTCTTCTTACTCTCCCTGAAGAAGTAGGAACCCAACCTATGTGAAGACATAGATCTGTGTAGCACAAGGGATAGACTGTGGCAGTCATGACAATGCTCCTCTCAGGCCTGTTTTGGGAACATAATTGACTAACAGCCTCAGATTCTGTCTCTCTGGATTCGCCCCTGCATTTGCCCAGAGGACACACTTCCAATGGATGCTCCCAGACAATGCGGAGCATAGCAGATGTGATAAGGCAGGCCCGTTCTGGAAATATGCAGGACTCTTCAGTGACTGTGCTTCTGGGATTTCTCATCAACCTCATCATATCTTTCTCTGCTCTGCACTGCAGTCTGAGACCTCTCCTACGCAATCTTCCGTGCTTCCCACTCTGAAGACGCTGCCCACCTTCTGCTTGCTTCCCCAATAAATCAACTTCTTAGTGGATCTGAACTAACACATCCTGGAAGCCTGAAGGACTATGGAAGAATGGATCTGCATTTCCACTGGCAATCAGGATGTTTTAAAAGTACACAAGGGAATTAGAAACTTATTTCTTAATTTTTTTATTTACAATAAAGCAAAGCAGTTAAGGGAAGCAGAGTCTGAAGATGATTAAGAAAATAAACCTGGAACAAAAATGACTTTGTATCTTAAAATTTGCATAAAACATAGCCAGAGCACAAAGGGGGAAATGAAGCATTGGTGCCAAGTTAAATGCTCACTAAACTGTTGATGCCAGTCACACAAATGGGATCTGCCCAGAGCTGGTCTTACTTGTGTTTCTAACTTGTCTGAAAATGTTTAGAGATTGTCATTCCTGGATCAGCACTTTTAGTTTGGGTATTGGTGCCAACAACACCTTTAATTTTGTGGTTTTCATTCATCTGCTATTGACTTGGCTGTTGATGCATGCAACCTCACCCATGGAATAATAAATGGTTCCCCAGTTCTGGTGGAGTAAACCTGGCTTAGAAGGCATAGTTTGGTGGATTCTGCTCAGATGAGTCAAGTTCTGCCAGGTTTGTGGTAGACATAACCTAAATTAAAGTGCAATGATCTATTCACTTTCCAGATATGTCCAGGATTCTAGGAGAAGTCCAAAGTTAATTTGGATCCATGAAACATGTGGTTTTCTGGGAATCACCCAGAGCTAAGGGATCTTAGAGTTATTCTTATTGTTGGTGACTAGTGGACAAACCATTTAATGTCTCTGTGCCTTCAATTTTCTAATGGATATAATAATCCTTCCCTTTGAGAAGTTTGTGATACTTTATATATTTGTATGGAATGCCTTGAAATACTTAATTGAAATAAGGAAAAAATATTCTCATGTACATCATTTTCAATTTAAGGGCAAAGAATTCGATAGACTTTGAGGCTCAGTTCATTAGGCTTTCTCAACTTAATTGATCTTATCTATGCTAAAATCTCTTAAGTGTACATTTTATTGGCACATTTTATTTTATTTTTCAAGGGTGTGGACTATGGCTAGTATATCTCTGGCTGAGATATCTAGCACAATGACGGATATTTAATAAGTGCACATCAACTTGTAAGAAGCACCTTGGCAAAGTGAAGAAGTAATTGACTGAGAATTCTGAGACCAGGGTTCAGGTTTCAGCTCCACTACTTAGTGGATCTTCCACTAATAAGATTCTTATTAAAGAATCTTCCACAAATCTTTTGGCTTTAATTTTCTCTCCTGAGAATGAGAACATTGGTGTTAATCATTTCTTAAATAAAATTCAAGTTTAAAAAGCCCTATCACAATTTGTGAAGTTGTTACTCTTTTATATTATTCCAATGATGAGCCACTTTTTTAAAAGAACAAATATGAACACACTTATAACTAAATACTTTTATATTTTATTTTTCTCAAAACCTGTACTGCTTTCTAAAAGGCACTGTGGTATATTTCAAAGAGTGCTATACCTGTGTTCCAAAAACGGATTTGCTACTAATTGCTTTGGGGGATTTGGGTAACTCATTTCACATTTGTAAAACTCAGTTTTCTTATCTGTAAAATTAGGGTGTTATGTTAGATTAATTCTAAAGATACTTGCTACTCAGTCTAAGGTCTACTTCAGTCCTAATAGTCTAGAATTTTTCCAGGTGACATTTTTAAATGTCTGCATTTTCTTTCCTGACTACAGTGGTAATACTTACTCATTTTAAAGTGTTTAAAGACTACAGGAATGTATTAAGTAAAAAGTCCATCATAATGCTATTCTTTACAGACTAGTGTTATCAGCTTGGTATATAACCTTTCACTGTTATACTTACATAGAGGTATTATTATTCTTACTATTATTTTATAAAAATGAGGGCATGTCATACATACTATTATATTTGTTTTTTCATTTAATAATATGTAATGAACATCATATATATATATATATATATATATAATCATTCTTTTTCATTGTGCTTTTCCATTGAATGGATGTATTCAATTTGTTTATCTCCTATTGAACATTTAAATTGTTTTAAAATTTTTATAATGGGAATCCTGCATCATCTATAGGCATCTTTGTTCATCTATTTTTGTACAACTTTAGAAACATTTCTTTAAGGTAAATTCCTAAAAATGGAATTTCTGAATGAAATGGTACAATTTCATATGTAGAGCCAAATTGCTCCCCAAAGAATTGTTAACAATTTACATTCCCACAAACTATGAATGAGATAAGGACACTGTGTGGTACAAAGCATGCCAGTTCAGGTGTACCGTATGGCAATAATTGGGGAGGGTTATTATCTAGTTTGGGCCTTGCCTCAAAATAAATCTAGACTACTGCTGACATAAAGGACATACCCTTAATTCAGGTCTGAATGGTCTGTCATCCAGTATATCACATGTGGTCCCAGAAAACAGAATTTAAAACATACAGAAATAACAGACAGGTAAGTTCTGGCTCAATAGAAAGATAAAACTTTCTAGCATCAGAATTCTCCCATAAAAAAGTGCATTGCTTCTTAACTAGTGAGTAATAAGTCACTGTATTATAAAAGGTGATCAATCAAGGGCTGCATAACCTTTTGTCAAATAAGTAATTAGGTATTATGATCTCTAAAGTTTCCTTCAGAATCTAAGGCGCAAGGACACCCAGATTGGAAGGATAAGAACTGGGGTTAAGTCCTCCCACAGGTATTTCCCTCCCTAGAGTATGCTTCATGTCAGAATAACAATTTTCATGTCTTCTCTATCCTCCATACTGAAATATTTCATTAGGTTAATTTTTATAAGTTTAGATAACTACCTTGTTAGAGCTCAATGTTAATATTTCTACTTTCATTCAATTATTCAACAAATATTTATTGAGTCCCTGCCATGTACTAGCTGGGGATCTGACAGTGAACAAAACAGACAATCCCTGCTCCTATGGAATTTATAGATTGTGCATGTAAACATAGGCTATATTTGCAGGCAAACATAAAATATTTATTTTAACTAACCATAAAATTAGTTGGGTAGACTGTCCAGTAAACCTGAATACGTTCATTAAGAAAATCAGAAACGTAACTAATATTTCTAAGCCATTTCTCACTATTGATTTTTTTTTCAGTAGACATAAAGCAGAACAGAAAGCAGAAATAATTACCAGAGCATTTGAGGTAAAGGTAAGAGCCAAAGTAATTATCTAATTCAAAAGTAAAGCAAAGAATAACACATTTACTCTGATTGTCTAGGAAATTGCATATGTGTTCCCTTTTCACCTATGAGTCTTCATGGGCCTAAATTCTAAGATTAGAAACCTCTGAATAATTTAAGAACATGATGACTTCTCTGGCCCGAAGCTTAATGTCACATTTCCTCTGACAGAAAGGCGATAGAAACAAGAGAAAACAAGGAAAGGTCCGCAGAATGGCTTGGGTCGAACTGTGTTTATGAAGAAAAATGCCAACTTGACCACACGTGTCATGGGGGGAAAGACCATGAAGACATTTCTCAAAGAAATCCCTTAGCCAAAACTCTTTCTTAGGTAAAAATATTATCTCAGGGCACATTCCTCTCCTGTCACGCATGCATGAGCAGAATGCTTCCTGTTGAAAGCTCATTCTAAAAACGAAATGCAATTCCATGGTAAGCCTAGCTTCCCACGAAGGCAGGACAGAGTGAACAAAATAATCTTCACTTTCAGTTACATTTCTTGATTTTAGGATCTAGACTATTCAGGGAATAGGAATCAGGGATAAAATGTGAGAAATTCTCACCCTTTGAAATACAGCCACACCAGTTAAATTTAGCCAATCTCATTTTTAAAAAATAGCGAGAAGATTTTTACAGCTCAGGAGCTTAAAAAAAATTGGTCAACTATTTTTTATAAGGTTCTCAAACTTATAAAGGTTCCCAACCCATTCAGTGGGAACCGTTACCTTTTACCCCATGATCCAAATGTTTCTTTGATCATGTATAACTAATGGGTAAAGCCACAGTGGCAAATATGATCCCTTTTCCATAACTTGGAGTTTGACCCATTTGATGTTATATTTTTACTTTAGACATTAATTCCTTTCTTCTTATCATCCTCAAGGAGAGCTCTGTATCATGATATGGAATGTACACTTTGACATTTTTTAGATTGCAACAAATGAAATTGCCAGTTTTAGACCATTTTTGACCTATTAAAACAGCAATTTCACATGGTTTAACTCAAACAAGGTCTCATCTTTCTAGATGTATCTTCATCTGTAATTTGAGGCTATTCAACAAGATGAGTTCAAAGATCCTAGGTGTAATAGTCTATGATTATAAGAGTTACAGGATCAAGTTCATACACAGATACACAGGGGAACGCATGCGTAGGCACCATTTGTTATTGTAATTTTGCTATGGAAGGAAAAATAATTCATTAAACAAGTATTTATTGAACACTTACTTTGGGCAAGGCCCTATTAAGTAGGTACTTTTATGATACCCAAAATGCTAGAGCTTATTGGGCTATTTATGGAGAGAAAATTCTAAAATGTTTTTGTGCTTGAATTCCTTGAGCTTTAAACCAAATTTAACCTTGTGTATGTCAAACACTTGTTCATGCTTAAGAATTCTAAAAGTAAATGCTTAATAATTACAATCATAATTTTCTTCCAGTGCCCTCTGCAGCCCTGATCAGAGTCTATGAGTTCGAAGGAACAAGCTGCCCCATAAGAGTTTCACAACTTCTTTCAGGCACTCACTTCATTATAAAGGGTAATTTATGGAATTATAAATGCGCCAGATTCTCCCTGAGTAGATGCTCATTCTTAGGAATAGGTGATAAATCACTAAAATTGCATTAACTCTTTTAGGCAATCAATCATTCATTCCACAAACACTGTCTGAGTGTTTATTATGTCAGGCACTGGGTTAGGATTTGAGATATGGAACTAAAAAGTCCCTCACTTCAAAGAGCTCACACTCTATTGGACAAAACAGATAAGTAAACATACTTACACAACCTTATGACAAGTTTGTGCAAAGTGCTATAATGACGTCACATGTCAGGAGAGGGGGCATTGCAGCACTTTCAAAGAAGGTGACATCTGAATTGGAATTTGAAGATATAAAAAGTTCACCATGCGATAGGGGTGGGGACATTGGGTGGGGAAAGGATACTACAGGCTAATTGAAGAGGGGGCGCAAAACATGAACACCTGAAAGAATACTCTATACTCAATGAAAGGTGGGAACACCTATATGGTATAGAGTGTGAGGCAAAGGTATTAAAGGAAATAAGCCTAATAAGGTAGATTGGTGCCAGCTTTTGTAGTCCTAAAAGCCAGCTAAAGAGTATAAACTGTTTTGAGTGGAATAGAAAACCACTGAGGGGCCTTTAAGCAGGAGAGTAGCATGATCAAATTAGAAAAATTTGAAAAATTATCAAATGACAGTGTGGATAATTTGAAATGGAGCTAAGTTGGAGTCCTCAAGGTTAGTTAAAAGGCCTTTGTAATGGTATGGAAAAGACATGAGGAAGGACTAAATTTAATAGAGTAAAACACTCTAATCTACCACTGACTAGTACCCAGAAACTTAAAATCATTCATGGGTTCCATCTATTCACAAATTAATGGAACTGAAACTGTGTAATACCAAAACGACTGATTTGACTGATGTTTTCTCAACAAATTGGCCAGTTTTTGTGGCACAGCATAGAGATAATTATCTGTTCATTAATTGCCATAAAATCATTTAGACTGGGAGACAAAAAGCAAATTTCTAGCGTATGGAAGGGTTTTTATGGCAAAGTGGATACCCAAAGCACATTTGTTCTAGGTGAGGAAAAATTCTACTATTGCATTTAAAACCTCCTTTTTGAGTATCACATTAACGCATTATATTGACTTTTAATTTTCTATGCAAAGAGCAACCTGTTTGCAGAGATAATCTAACAGTAAAGAAACAAAAATTCAGTTTATTTGGAATCTTTTAGGTAAGGACTTCTAAGCAGTAAAGTGCCATCTTTCTATGTTTTTGCTTAGATTACTTTAAAGATTTATTTTCCTTATTTGGAACATGCCTGTAAGAGGCAGGCCACAGGGAAGCTAGGGTATAGCAAACCTGAGAGTCAAAATTTGCTAAAGATAATCCACAAATGATTATACACATGACAAAAATAAAATTTTATTCTCAATTCTAGATGTCAGATAACTGGGTGGTAGTATTTTCATTCTAGTTATTAGACAAATATTTAGATTGGAAGACTGAAGTGGTCAAATGAAAGGAGTAAATTAGCTGTACTGTCATGAACTATGAGTCAAAGGAACACGTTTCTCATGGCCCAAGGCAGGCCTGAGTGAGAGGGAGCCCTTTAGGGTGTCTGCCTATAGACTGCCAAGAAAAAACTAGAAATGGTTGCCCGGGAGATGAGTAAAGATGTGTCCTGAGGTTGCAGGACTAAGTTTTAGCACAGTGAAATAGAAAGGTAAAAAGAAATGGTTGCCTATATAAGTGTATTAGCAAATTTTGAATAATGTCAAGAGCTTAAATTTTCATTCTTTTAACAGTGTCTTTTGCAAAGCAAAAGTTTTGAATTTTGATGAAGTCCAATTTATCAGTTGTTTATTTTATAGATTATGCTTTCAATGTTATATCAAGAACCCTTTGCCTAACCTCAGGTCATGAATATTCTTTCCTATATTTTCATCTAAAAATTTTATGGTTTTACATGTTATACTTACAGCCATGATCCATTTTGATTTAATTTTTGTCTAAGGTATAAGGTTTAGAGGTGGTTAATTTTTTTTTTGCACATCTATATTCAATTGTTCCAACACCATTTGTTAAAAAGATGATCCTTTCTCCATTGAATTGTCTCAGCAGCTTTTCTACAATGTAGATTCTTTTACTTTCCCAGCTTCATGTTGTAACTGTCTTAAGTATTATATCTACATATATCACCCCTCAGTTCAAATTTCTTTCTACATTTATCTCTCGACTCTTGATATTCACTCTGAGAATCTCATTTATTTGAATGAATGATTTTTTTTTGCTCTTTAGATTTCTCTTTAATTTATTGTTTTTAATTAAAGTTCACTGGGGTGACAATTGTTAGTAAAGTTACATAAGTTTCAGGTACGTAGATTTCTCTTTAAAAATTTCTCTTCTCTACTCCTCACTCTGGCAGGGGATGAGGGTAAGAGTGGAGGAGGGTGGTGGTGTGTTAGTTGAGCGTCTTTCGTTATATGCACAGAAACTGATTTTGACTAACTTAAGCAAAAGTCATGATGTTGTGAGGAGACTGGTGAGTTTACTGAATTGAAGAAAGAGGTGAACAATTGTTCCTGAGAAAGGGCAGGGAGCTGGGAAGATTTAGATTGTCAATAGTGGGAACTTATGGAATTTCTCCCTGGGTTCTACCATTGAATAATTTGGCACCAGTTCATTTTCTGCCCTTTGGAATCTCTGCTCTAGCATCAGATACCTGGCGCATAAAATCCAGTCAGCCTAGTATAGACCACTGGCCCACCTAGTGCCTAGGAAGGATGCTGTGTTATGATTAGCAGCACTACCAAGAACATATGGAAAAGAGAAAGGGAAATTCTTTGAAGAAAGTAATGTTTACTTGGTACAAGAGGGAGAAGTGGTGCATGTCAGATTTACAACATTGAAAACCCTATTACACTGTGTTATAACTTTTGCTTTTAACTATCAATGATATTTTAAAGAACTGAAAAAGACAAGAATTGTCCATTATATTTACCTAGGTATTTGCCATTTATATTGCTCTGCCTTCATTCTTAATGCTCCAAATTTCTTTCCAGTATTATTTCCTTTCTCTCTTAAGAATTTCAATTAGTAATTCTTTTAAAATGGGTTTATTGGTGATAAATTCTATTAGTTTTTCTTCATCTGAGAATGTCTCTATTTCACCTTCATTCCTGAAGGATATCTTCACTGGATATAGAATTCTGGGTTGATAATTTTTTTCTTGCAGTGCATTAAAAATTATCCGTTTTGTTCTTGCCTGTACAATTTCTAATGAAAAAATTGTAGTCATTTGAATAATACATCAATTTTCTCTTGCTGCTTTAAAAATATTTGTCTTCAGTTTCCAATGGTTTTATTTGTGATGTGTCTAGGCATAGATTTCCATTTACATGAATTCATAGAAATTTACAGTTAAATTCATAGAATCAAAGAATGGGATGGTAGTTTCCAGGGGCTGGTCACAGGGGAAAATGGGGAGTTACTAATCAACAGGCATAAAGTGTCAGTTAAGCAAGATAAATAAGCCCTGAAGATGTATTGTGTATTTAATTTTTTTAAAAATATATATATATATATATATATATATATATATATATATATATATATCTCAAGTATTCATAACACAAGAGAGTAATTGTTTTTTTTTAAGATTTTATTGGGGAATTGGTGAAGGAGAACAGAGTTGAGGAATTGGGGAAGGAGAACAGCCAAGTTGTTGTCCTTTAATCTTAGTTGTGGAGGGCGCAGCTAGCTCAGCTCCAAGTCCAGTCGCCATCTGGCCACCTGTTGACAGCTCACAGCTGCTCAGCTCAAGGTGCCGTGTTAAATCTTAATTGTGGGTAGGCGTAGCCCACCGTCCCATGAGGGAATTAAACCGGCAACCTTGTTGTTAGGATCATGTGCTCCCACCAGCTGAGCCATCCTGCCACCTGTTGGCAGCTCAGCAGCAGCTCAGCTCGGGCGCAGCTCACTGGCCCATGTGGGAATTGAACTGGTGACCCTGTTGCTCAGAGCTCGCACTGTTAACCAAGTGGGCTACTTGGCTGACCCAAGAGAATAATTTTTTTTAAAGAATTGTATGCTCTTATTTCTTTGAGCATATTTTGTCAGTTATTTCCAGCAACTATGACACATTAGCATCTGTCCATTCTTATGCAAGTTGAAATTTTCCTGGTATTCAGTTCTCTTCCATGTGTGTGCCACCTAATGACAAGTCTGGGACTTGGGCTGTGGCCTATCCTTTAGTTCAATTCTCAAAGTCTTTGGTATTCCGTATAGGATCAGATCCATGCATGCATAGCTCAAAGATGAACTCAGGAGTTCATAGACACTTTATGGGTTTTCTTCTAAGGTTCCCACTTTCTCTGTGATCTCCCTAGTATTTCTTGTATCCTGGAGCCCCCTTTTCAATTTTCTGATAAAGCTGGACTTCTCTTCACCCTTCCTGAAACTGGCCCCTCTCTGGAACTGAGCAGCAGAATAACAGAAAGAGACAAAAAAAAAGCAACTGGGATTCACCTCACCCTTTTGGGACCACAGCTCCTTCAATCAGAAAGAAATGTTCCCCTCTCTCAGCTTTAGGTACTGAGGGTCCTAGCTGCTGCTGTTCTCCCTGACAATACCACTACCACAGCCTGATTGACAAAACACTAGGGCACAAGAGAATGGAGAAAAGATTTCAAAGAGGAAAAGAGGAGCAGGATGTTCTCTGTGTGAGCTGATCTTTTTCCTGTTCCTCACACCAGAACTAGATGTTTTCTCTGAAGTTTTGCTCATGCCCACATCTGCTTCTTGATTTGGGGCTACCTTAAGTTCAAACTGGAAGTTACCAGAGGATAAGAAATGGTAATCTCACCCTATTTGGTGGTGTTTTGAATTCTTTTCTTCCACCATCTGCTTACTACTATTTACTTTTCAGAGTCCTCAAATCTCTGCTCCATGTATTTTGCCTGGGTTTTATAGCTATATTCAGTGGGAGAGACAAGATGAAATGTGCTTGCTCCATCTTACTTGGATCCAGAAACTTAATACACATTTCATAAAATTATGCCTGTGCTTTCAAAGTGTTAAACTTGCAGTATTGCTTCCATTAAACTGATATTTTGTTTCTCCATTCACCTAACTATAAGTAACCTAGTTCAACTACATGTGAAGCTTGTTATTCATTGACCCACCAGAGGCATTGTTTTATTTTCAGACATCAGAGGCATTCTCTCTGATAATTTCCAAAAACATTTTGCCAATGTTGTCTCCACTTTCTTCTGCTATTTTCTATTTTTAGGCTGAAAGACTATGATACACTCAATTGTATGAAGACAAAATTTGTTTTTAGGATTAGAAAATAATAGTGTTACATTGTTTGACTTGACAGCAATTTAAATCCCTGCATGGCTGGACCATTTGATTATTCCATTTAAAGCAACTAATAACAACATAAAAAGTCCCAACATACCAAAGACTAGCCAATTGAATGATCAGTGACACAAATAGGGAAATATTTTTAAACTTTGTGCCACCATCTAATGTTTTGAGTTGTTCCACAATGCTAAATCTTTTTTAAAAAAATATTTTTCTCTTTATATGCCTACTTTTTAAATGCTACTTACACTTATTAAACCTTAAAACCTCCATTGTTTTTCATAAAATAAAATTTTATGAAAGAAGTAGATATAGGCAAGAACTTTTTCTCCCAAATAGAGTGCTAACTCTTTGAGAGCAGAAATCACATCTTCGTTGATGATATATACTATAAGGGTTAAGTATAATGCCTGGCAAATGAAACTGCCAAAGATAGAAAGGAAATTGGATTATAAGCCTGGATATTAAAGAAAACACATAAAGACAGACCATGCTGAAAGAGCTGATAGTAGATTTTGTATATATCAAGGCACAACAGAATCGCTAGAAGTGAGGAGCAGGACTAGAATGAAATTTACCTAGTGTTTTGAGGATTGTGGTAGGAAAAGAAAAGTAGCTGCAAATGAATATAACTGGCTTTTCAGGTAACAAAGAACAAAATTTATGATTCTGTCTTAGCATATTAACCTGATGCCATTAGGTTAATAAACTCTGTTCATGAACTTGTAGCAGTTAGAAATTCAGCACATTTTCACTATGTAAAGTATTTCTTATCTAACAAAACTTTGATGTATAGCATACATTTTTTAAAGAATTTGCATAAACTTTTCCCAAATCTGCCTCTCACTCCACACGTGAAAGAAAAATGTAGTTTGAAATGGAGATACCTAATATACACTGTTTATCCCAATAGATACTTACAGGACTGCAATGCAATGAAGAAATGCTGAAAGGGGGAAGATGGGTTTCACCAGTCACTCTAACTGAAGGTAAGAAAATGATCATGTCAAGAATGTATATCAAAAACCCACAAATAACCATGAAATTTGAGGTCACAACATACCAAATTTAGGGTTTTTAGAAGGAGCTAGCTATCTGATACACAGGTAGGAAGCTAAGATTAGTAAAAGTGACCATTTGTTTAAAAGCAGAGTGTTTCCCAGAAAAAAAAAATACACAGATTTCTCCTTGTGAAGCTGTTAAAGACATCTGCTCTCACACCAACCTAGTTATTAGAGACCAAGCATTTTATTTCTAGGATTTCCTAAGTACATAGAATGGTTTTCTGCACATTATAAATTCTCAGCATGAAAGAATCAAGTTCACTACTCTGTAGTCATATTATGTATACGTGTTGTTTTGATTCCATTTAAAGTATCCCTGTGGATTTTCTCCAAAATACACAAAGACTAGAATATGAAGTTTATAATTTACTGCCAATCCTAAATACACTATTTTACTTGCTTTAATCACCAACACAGTGCTTTTGAATGCAGTGGGCATTCATTAAATGTCTGAAGGATAAAGGTATAAATAAATGAATTAGCCGGACTATAACCCCAGATGAAGGAAAGGAATTGGCCCATTCTTTTTTTGTGGTTCCCTGCACCAAACTTTCAGAGCCAGCACACCCATGATGAAAGAACACCCTCTGAATGAAGCTTCACAACTGCTCTCTCATTACCACTGGGTTTCTGGCATCCAGCACGTCTTCGAGTCCTAGTGTTAAGGAATGCATTCTGAGCCTCTGCCGGCACAGGCATGTCACAGTGATGCTTCTAAAACAAACCGGAGCTCAGATTTGTTTCAAGTCTTCACATGTTTCTGATGGAAGGTGCGCTGGCAGCTGTTGTCATCATTAGCCTTGTGGCAATACTTTTTCCCTTAAGTGTCTTATGTCTCCTATGAAAGCTTAAAGCTAGTTAAATAGGGAGGGACTTTGGAATATGTGCCAATGTCAAACAGTAAAGTTTTTATTTTCTTCTGTTGTAACAGCTTTAAAGGTCTGAGTTTCCAAATCTCAGACCCTAAAACCACTCAGGATTTTAAGTTAGATAATGGGGTGAGAACAGAAGGATCCTAATTCCTTCTCCTCCTTTTATGATCTTTACCAAAGAACTAGTAAATGAAAGATTTAGAGCCTGCTAGGCACTTGGGTGTAGAATTCTCCTGTAATCTTGGTGTTTATGGGATGAGTGGGCTGTCCATCCAGTCTAGATATCTGCATCTATATAAACAACCCAAAACAGGTTTCAGTGGCATTAACATTTCCCCAGCAGCTGACCCAAGTGGCACATTTAGAAATAGACAATAACTAACGTTTATTAAGCACTTACTATATGCCAGGCAATATCTTCAGCACTTTACATCATAAAATTTTCACAAAACATTCTGGGGTAGATATTTATCTCCACTTTACACATGAGAAAACCTTGGATTAAAGAGGTTTGGAACTTGCTCAAGTTTTCATCCACCATAAGGAAGATTTTTTAAAAGGGGTAATTAGCACTGCCTAATATTTTTAAAATTTCCACTCTACCAGACTGTGTATTCCTTTAAGGCAAGAACTATTATTTCCTTCATATTTGTATCCCCACAATACCTAGAACAACATCTCATACCTACAAACTTAATAAAAGTTTACTGAGCAAATTAAAGGCCACATACTTCTGGAATGGCTGTATGTTTCTATGTTTCGGTCTCTCTCTCTCTCTCTCTCTCTCTCTCTCTCTCTCTCTCTCTCTCTCTTGCTCTCCCTTGCTCTCTCTCCAATATTTTCATATTAGAGGATAAGTTTAAGCTCTGGAGCCCTCAAAGTCATTCATACTCACATATACACATACTCATTTACCAAGTTTACCAAATCCCTTCCTTCTTCGAATCCCAAAAGTTACAAGCCTCTGGGGCCAAAAGCAACAGCTGCTTAATAGGTGAACTTCAACACCAAGCAACAGGTTGGGACAGGTAATTAAGGATATGAAATCCATTTGAAATTGCAGGGGAAATTTTGGGAAGTAGAATGTATTTATCAGAGTTGGAATTTGGCCAGGGTTCTAAGGAAAACATCAATTACCCTTTGATAATATAAAGTAGCATATAAACACAGTTTAACTGAATCTCTGTCTAAGGTAAGAATTTCAGAGACCCACAGAAGGGACACATCATGGCTGGACAAATTCTTCCATTAAGAAGAGTTCTTTGTACTTTTAGAGTAACCTCTCATGTCTAACAAAGAAAACCTCTTGTCAGGTTAGTAACAAAAGTGAATCCTATATAGTTAATGGAGTTGAAGGCAATAAGAGGTGTTTCCAGCAGTTCAGTCTATTGTGCACATTTAATTTACTTAGATAGCTCCCTTCGGCAAAGTAAAGAGATAGACTCAGTTATCTCAATGTAGAATTTTCAGACCCCAAGGGAGCTGATTTCATCAAAATCAGACAGCACCTCTCCATCCAAGATAGCTTAGGTGTGATCTTGCTTGACATGAAAGTGAAACAATGGATTGGGTAACTTTCCAAGGTCTGGAACCACTTTCAAGATAGGAATTCTATTAAAGGATCTAAACCAAAACATACCAAATAAAAAAGAGGAGGGGATAAGTAGATTTAAGAGATATACCAATTAAGTATCATGTGGACTTCATTTGAAATCTAACAAAGCAATTGCTTTTTCTAAAATGAACTAGTAGGAGAAATTCAACAGCAATTTGAATATTTGATGATATTAAGGAATTTCTATTAACATTTAAGTGTAACAATGATAAGTATATAATGCTTAGGATTGGCTTTGATATGATATACAGTGGAGAGAGGTTGGTGAGGGTATCGATCAAACATAATTGTCCATGTGTTGATAATACCTGAACCTTAATGATGGGTATACATCAGGGTTCATTACACTATTTTCCTTCACTTTTGCGTGTTTGAAATTTTCCATAATGAAAACCTTTAAAAAGTAAGTTAATATGACTATTCACCATAGGAGCATAGATAGGGTGAGCCAGGACCCAAATGCAATTTCTAGTAACGCAACTATTTTCTTTCAAAAAAAAAAACCATATAAGAATGTAAATAAATGATAGTGAAATTTTATAGCAATAATATTGAACTTTTTCTAATTCATAAAATAAATTTTCTAAAACTTAAAAATGTTTAAAACCTAAACCCTTATACTATTATTTATTTTGTATGTTTGAATTTTTTTCAATAAATTTTTTCCCCTTAATTTACCCTAAATCAAACAAATCACATTGTTTTTTCTAAACTCCAACTTAAGGGCATGTTTCACAGAAATAGAAAATGTAATCCTAAAATTTATATGGAACCATAAAAGACCCCGAATAGCCACAGCAATCCTGAGAAATAAGAACAAAGTCGGGGGTATCATGCTACCTGACATCAAATCGTATTCAAGTCTATAGTAATCAAAACAGCATGGTACTGGCATAAAAACAGGCACATAGATCAATGGAACAAAATAGAGAGCCCAGAAATAAATCCATTCATATACGGTCAATTACTCTATGACAACAGAAGCAAGAATTTACATTGGGGTAAAGATAGTCTATTAAATAAATGGTGCTGGGAAAATTAGACTGACACATGCAAAAAAATGAAATTGGACCACCTCCTTACATCATATGCAAGAACAAATTCAAAATGGATTAAAGACTTAAATGTAAGACTTGAAACCGTTAAACTCCTAGAAGAAAATATAGGGAGTAAATTTGCAGACATTACCCTAACCAATATTTTTCTGATATATCCCCACGGGCAAGGGAAGTAAAAGAAAAAATGAACATATGGGATTACATCAAACTTAAAAGTTTTTCACAGCAAAAGAAACCATCAATAAAACACAAAGAAAGCCTACTGAATGGGAGAAGATATTTGTCAATGATATATCTGATAAGGGGTTAATATCCAAAATTTATAAAACACTCATTCAACTCAATACCAAAAAAACAAACAACCCATTTTAAAAATGGGCAGAGTATATAAAGAGGCATTTCTGTAAAGAGGACATACAGATGGCCAACAGGCGTACAAAAAGTGTTCAACCTGACTAATCATTAGAGAAATGCAAATAAAAACCACAGTGAGATACCACCTCACTCCGGTCAGAATGGCTATCATCAATAAATCAACAAACAACAGGTGCTGGCAAGGTTGTGGAGAAAAGGAAACCCTGCTGCACTGTTGGTGGGATTGCAGACTGGTGCAGCCATTATGGAAATCAGTGCAGAGGTATCTCAAAAAACTGGAAATGGAACTACCTTATGATCCAGCAATTCCACTCTTACATATTTATCCAGAGAAACCCAAGACACTAATTCGAAAAAATATATGCACCCCTATGCTCATTGCAGCGCTATTTACAATAGCCAAGACTTGGAAACAATTGAAATGCCCATCAGTAGATGACTGAATTAAGAAACTGTGGTATATTTACACAATGGAGTATTACTCAGCTATAAAGAAGAATGAAATCGTACCATTTGCAATGATATGGATGGACCTAGAGAACATTATGCTAAGTGAAATAAGTCAGTCAGAGAAAGACAAATACCATATGATCTCACTTATATGTGGAATCTAAAGAACTGAATAAATGAGCAATGTAAACAGAAATAGTCTCAGAGACACAGAGGAAAAACTGAGGTTGCTAGTTGGGAGTGGGTGGGGATGACGGAGAAGGGGAAGGGACAAGACAACACAAATTGGTAACTTCACTATTGCCACAGAGATAGGAAAGACAGTTTGGGGAATATAATCAATAATGTTGTAAATATTTTTTAGGGGCCAGATGGACTCATGTCTTGTTAGGGAGACCACTTCATGGGCAATGTGGAGGCCTGATCACTGCACTGTATATCTGAAGCTGCCATTGAATAATATTATATGTCAACTATAATTTAATATATATAGTCACGGGATGTGGAGTACAGTGTGGAGAGTGGAGTCAGCGGAATTGTAATAGATATGTATGATATCGGGCGTCGGGGGGCGGTGAATTGGGGGAGGGGGGTTGTCACTTTGTGAGGGTGAAAAGCATAATTATTGCATTATTTTGTACACCTGAAACTAATAATATAAATAAATAAATAAACTCCAGCTGAGCTGATCCCAATCAATTAATGTTTTATTGACTAATAGATGAAGCCAACGCACTTTGGTGGGGTTTTTTTTTTTTTTTAGCACTGTTGTTTTAAAATGTGCAACAAAATTATTCGTTGTGTGTTTGTAAACATCCAAATAAAATTTACTGAATTTCTAATGCTCTCATTAACCGGCTGAAAGAGATTGTGAGTACCAGAAAAGTAGGAAGTGGTACCTATACCTGCCTTTGAGAACTTACAGTGAAACTTGAAAGAAGAGATTTACGTAAGAAATAATTAGAGCATAATAAAAGTCTAAATACTCAATAAATTAATTAACTTGCACTGCTAATCAAACTTATAGTTTCTTTTAATAATCTCTAAACAAAACTGAACCCAACCAATTAATCATTCAGTCCAGATTTCTACATCTCTCTACTTACTTCATTTATAATTATTGCTGTATTATTATTGCTTCAATTTTTTATTAGACTCTGTTCCTGCCTGAACTTCTTTAAGTGTATGTGCAGGCAGATTGTGAATTGACTCAACATGATCCCTTTCCTAGTGCTCACACTTTGCCTAATCCCCTACCCTTGAGTGTAGGTTTCTAACCAACAGAATATGACAAAAATAACAGGATGGCCTATCACTCCTGTGATTACGTTATGTCATATACCACTCGCTCTTGCTAGCAGGCTCACTTTAGAGCCTCTCCTAAAGGCTTTATGAATTAAACAGTTATGTTGGGGAAACCCACATAGCAAGGAACGTGGGGAAGGACCTGCAGGCAGCCGCTAGGAGCTGAGGGTGGTGGCCTTCAACTAACAGCCTGCAAGAAGCCAGGGCCCTCAGTCCTACAGTCACAAATGAAGTACTCCAACCAACAAACTTCATGGGTTTGGAAGCAGATTCTTCCCAGTCAAGCCTCCATATAAGAATGCAGCCAGCCAACATCTTGATTACAGCTTGGTGAGACCCTAAGCAGAGGATTCAGCTAAGCCATGCCCCGAGTCCTGACCACAGGAACTGTGAAATAATAAATATGTGCTGTTTTAAGCCAATAAGTTGGTGGTAATTTTTTTACAAAGCAACAAAAAACTATTACAGCAGAAATTTAAATTTATAATACGTAAGAGTTCAACTGAATTCGTCTAGCTTTGTTTAAAATAAAAAAGATGTGAAACCAAAAGATATGTCAGACTGTCTTCAAAAAGGTCAGACTGTCTTCTAAAAGGACTTCTATTTCACCCTGAGAAAAATAGTTTTTCAGATTTAGGAGGACACAGTAATTCCAGAGGAAATAACCTAGGAAAATTGGTGTGTGCAGTATCTGAGTTAGAACAGAAAATGGATATTCATCAATCTTCACATTTTAAACCAACTTTGCACTCCTGGGATACTTGGCCATTATTTATTATCCTTTATTATATATTGTTAGATTTAATTTGCTAAAATTAAAAAATTTTTTGAATCTATGTTTATGAAGCATCGTGGTCTGTAGTTTTCTTGCAATGTCTTTGTATGGTTCTGGTATCTGAATAATGCTGTCCTCATAAAATAAATTGAAAAATATTCCCTCTGCTTCAATTTTCAAGGCTTCTGTACCCTTATTTACTTTTTTCCACTTCTTCTATCAATATAGAGGCTGTGTTGAAATCTCTGGCTCAAACTGTGGACTTGTCTATTTTTTATTTCCATTCTATCAGTTTTTGCTTCATGTGTTCTGAAGTCTGTTATTAGGCATGTAAACATTTAGAGTTGTTATGTCCCCTTGGTAACTAACCCCTTTATCTTTATGAAATGAACTTCTTGATACCTAATAATATTTTTTGCTCTGAGATCTACTTTGATTAATACCATGCTAGCCACTATATCTTACTTTCAGTTAGTGTTAGCATTCTTTTTCCATTCTTTCGTTTTTAAATTTATTTGTGTCTTTATAGCTAAAGTAGACTTCTTGTAGACCATTTACATTTAATGTGACTATTAATATGGTTGGGTTTAAATTTACCATTTTGTTGTTTTATTTCTATTTAGCCCACCTGTTCTTTTTACCATTTTTCTTCTTTTTCTGCCTTTTCTAATTTTTGGATTGATTTTTATGATTCCATTGTATCTCCTTGATGTCATATTAGTTATAATGCTTTGTTCCACATTATGTGTGTGTATATTTATGTGTGTGTGGTTATTTTAGGATTTAGTTATCATAGAGTACCATCAAATAATATTATATCACTTCATATACAGTAGTCTCCTCCCTTGTGTATGGCTTCACTTTCCGTGGTTTCAGTTACCCATAGTCAGCCATGGTCTGAAAATGTTAAATGGAAAATTCCAGAAATAAACATTTCACATGTTTTAAATTGCATGTCATTCTGACTAGCATGATGAAATCTCGTGGTGTCCCACTCTGTCCTGGCTAGTACGTGAATCATTTTTGTGTCCAGCATATCCACGCTGTATACGCTACACACCCATTAGTCACTTAGTAGCCATCTCAGTTATCTGATTGGTTATCAGAGAGAGAAGAGGGACCACAGTCACATAATATTTATTACAGTATATTGTTATAATTGTTCTCTTTTATTAGTTATTGTGAATCTCTTACTGTGCCTAATTTACATGTACCTATTAAACTTGATCATAAGTATGTATGTATAGAAAAAAATAATACGTATATAGGGCTTAATACTATCGATGGCTTCAGGCATCCACTGAGGGTCTTGGAGCATATCTCCCATGGATAAGAGAAACTAGTGTATAGTACAAGATGGTTAAAACAGTATACTCCCATTTCTCTCTTCTTGGTATTTGTGCTATTGTTTCATACATTTTATTTCTGCACATGTTATAAATCTCACAATACATTGTTAATGTATTTGCTTTAAGCACTCAGTTATCTTTTAAAGATGTTATTTTAATAAGAAAAAATGTCTTCTATATTTAAGTACATATTTACCATTTCTAATGTTTTTTTATTCCTTCCCATAAAGCTAGATTTTCATGTGGTATCATTTTCCTCTTTAACATTTCTTGTAATGTAGGTCTGTTGGTGATGAATTATTTCAGCTTTTGTGTGTCTGAAATGCATTTTGCCTTTATTTCTGAAAAATATGTTTGCTTAATAGAGAATTATAAGTTGACAGATTTTTATTTTCAGCACTGCAAATGCTGCTCCACTATGTTGTGGCTTGCATCGTTTCCAACAAGAAGTCTGATATCATTCCAACAAGAAGTCTTGTGTCATTGTCAAAAGGAGATAAAATGTCATTGGCATTCTTTATGTCAATAAAGAATACCTTTATTCTTCTAAACATAATGTGGGTTTTTTTTTACTGAATGCTTTAAGTATTTTTTTTATTATTCGTTTAATCTTTTTCCCTTATCACTATTTTTAATGTTTTCCTTTTATCACTGTTTTTTCATGGTGTTCATTCTTTATAAATCTTGTGCTTAGAGTTTGTTGAGCTTCTTTGATTTCTAGGTTTATTGTTTTCGGCTGCTATTTCTTCAAATAATGATTTTATTCCTCCCTCTCCTTTGGCAATTCCAAGTCCATACATACTAAACTGCCTGAAGTTTCCCACAGTTCATTGACACACTACAATTTTTTAATATATCTCTGTGTATTAGTTTCCTAGGGCTGCCATAACAAATTACTACAAACTGGGGCTTAAAACAACAAAAATTTATTCACTCACAGTTCAAGAGGCCAAAAATCCAAAATCAAGGTATTAGCAAGTTCCCTCTGGACACTCTGAGGGAGATACTTTCCTATGCCTCTCTCCCAGCTTCTGGTAGTTGCCAGAAATCCTTGGCATTTCTTAGCTTGTAGGTACATCACACCAATCTCTGCCTCTATCTTCACATGGCCCTGTGCCCTTCTTAGGGCTTTCCTCATTTGTTTCCTTTCTCTCTATGCTTCACTACCTGATTCCATTGTCTGAAAGATGTCTTTTCATATATTCTATTGTTGTTGTTTTAGTTGTTTCAGCAGGATAGTAAATATAGTCTCTGTTCTCCATCTTGTCTAGAGGCAGAAGCCTCCCACTAAACTTAAGGAATACACTATTGGTGTAAATACCTTCTCCATGAAATTTGGTATTTCTCATCCTGATAATTACATGTATGTTTAACACAGTGTAATATCTCACATAGAATCAAATGACTAAAGAAAAAGCCAGGATTGTTTATTATGATAAATGGTTTAAACAACTATAAACATTCTTCTTTTGAAGAACTGGATGTTCAAATCATTGAGTTATACATATCAGAGTTGTTCAAATGCACACCAACAACTTTGTTCTAGGAATAGATATATTTACCCTGTAGAATCCAATATTTGTAACTTTCCAGAACCTTTAAAAAAGGGGAGAAATTCAGTTAAACTGTAAGTGTAGTTTATCTTTAAACTGTACCATTTGGGGAATTTTTCATTGGTGGTTTTGCTTAGTTTTTCAAAAGCCCTTCTGGTAGAACATGGAATTTGGATACTACTAAGTCCTATTAAGTAGATAGAAATTTTTGCTAAGGCACATTGGTACGTACCTATAACAAGACATTTTAAAGTCTAGTAAATAATAAGAAATCTTCAAGTTAAGGGATGCCCAAATCCCATTTCATCACAGTCTCTGTGTTTGCAAAGGGTTCACTTTAGTGATTTATAAGGAAGGAATGATATATCATTCACTCACTTTTTTTTCTTCAAAACACTTGTTGGGTGGTTTGCCCAATGACAGAATGGATACTGAGTTTGAATGTGGTAAATTTCCTGTGGTGGAGTCCAGTCTAGGAGTACAAGGAGAAACGTTTAGGTATAAGAAAATGCTGAAGTGCAAATCCTTCAACATTTAATTCTAGATGATGTAACTGAGCACCAGCACAAGAGGCCTCACAACTCTACCCACACATTGTAAGCCTCCAAAATATCTGTCTCTACAAGCCCAGACATTCTTTTAGCCTACAGCTGCTTTGGCTATTGAAATTGCTTGACTTGCCATGGCAAGGTTCCGTGTATTATGAATATACAGTGGGGGAAAAATTTTTTTGTGAATGGACCCAATTGTATAGTATGCCATGTCCCACTAGGACTGGTCAGAGTAAAGACAGTGACAGAGCCTGCAGTACAAATCATAACTGAATGGACTGTTTCTCACCATATTGGGAAAAGACTATTAATTGGCACAGGTAGTCTTCTCAGATTTGTACATTGGATGCCAAAAATGGCAATAGTGACATTCTGAGTCACCCTTATGTCAGGTATTAAATATTTATTCCTTCAGGAAATAAATTTGTAACCAGAAATTAGTTCTAATTTCATAGTTTCAATCTTGTAGAAAATGTTTATCCTCAAACCCAAGATATTTCTATTTCCAGAAACAATTTTAGGTTATTCAGAGAAAATAGTCTCTCTTTGTTATTGTTTAGATGATATTTACCTGTTGCTGAGCTACAAAGGACATCTCCTATTTCTTATTTTGTTCTCAAATAAAAACATTTTTCATTGTATGCCTGTAGCTTTGAGTCAGTCTTCAGGGTGTAGTTGCCTGATAAAGTAGAACAGCAATTAAAGCCTGAGGATAGCCTCTCAGTGTTTTCAACATTATCTAGAAACTTTTGTGTACTGGATCTCATTTGTTTCCTTATCTTTTACATTTGATTAGAAATAATGACACAGGTGATAGTACTTTTCAATCTTTGAGAGGGACATACTTGTTCACTACTGGGAGAGCTGGGGTTTAGCACCTGTCATTAAGAAACCAATATGAATAAAGCAATTATTACTAGGTATAATAACACTAACAATCAGACACTATTTTTGGCAGTGCTCATATTTACTTGGTCATCTTAAACAAATATGAATATTGCAAAGCAAGAACCAGCTTCATAATTTACCAGATCCAGTGCAAATTGAAAATGTGGGGCCCTTGCTCAAAAATTCACTAATATTTCACAACAGAGCATTTCAGCCCTTACACAAGCTCTTTTAAGTATGGGGCCCTCTGTGACTGCACAAGACACAAACACATTGAGACAAAAGTCACAGTTAAAACCCACTCATACTCTTTTGCTAAGTTTCTTGGATGATTTCACACATTATTTTATGATGTCTTCATACCAACACAGAGAAGTTAACAGTAGTACCATTAAGAAACAGAAAAATAGACCAGCTCCCCACTTCCCTGTACACAGTGGGCTTGCATCTGCCTGGGGAAAGCAGAAAAGGTCTGCGGATCCAAGTATTGGGGCTGCGCACTCCAGCCAAGAATCAGGAGGAGGCGGAGACAGCAAGGATAGGCCCAGAAAAACAACCAGGAAAAAAATATGATGGTAAATATCCACCAGGAAATCCAAGAAATGGGGCAGCACATGCAGAATGGAGAAGAAGACTGCCCTTTGGGAGGGGGCGAAGGCCACTAACCAGTAGGAAATAATAGATGGAGACAGGCTTGCTGACTTGCCCCTAACTTCTGATGGGCCATACCCAATAGGCAGGTCACTGGTGGGATGGGTGGAGATGGATATGGTATGGAAATGTTCATGGAGGAGATGAGAGAAATCAGGAGAAAAGTTAGGGAGCTGCAGTTGAGGAATTGTCTGTATATACTTATGGAAGAATTCTCTAAACACCGTGACCATCATAATGAATTTTACTTTATGCTTTGATTCCTGCCATTTTCCATGAGATTAATATTGTGATTCCCACTGTTACTTTCTTTTTCCTTACATTTTCTGATATTCCTTTACTGATCTGTTTGCTGTGAACCTTAAGTAATTTCCATGTGTCAGGTGGGTTCTGTATTACCAGCTTCTAACTGTAGGTTGCCTTGGCACCCAGTCTTAAATTTCTGTCAACAGTAGTTTCACCCAATTGCATGGAAAACCGTAAAGTTAATAAAGCAATTAAAAAGCAAAACAAAAGAGAGAGAAAGAGAAATAGCTGCTCGTGACAAGGAAATTAAAACATTTATATTTTATAAATTAAATAATAATCATTACTTAACTATTGAGTTCAATGGTGCTTTGGGACAGACCATTTAAAATGGGTTTAATTTTACCCTATCAGTGATCCTCAAACCGTTCAACCCTGTTATGGTTCTCATAATTCCTCCATCTGCTATCAGTTACTATTGAAATCAATGTTAATACTGAAAAGCCTAGGGGAAGAGGTAGAACAGGTGAGAGAAGGCAATGAAACTGAGAACATTAATATTTTGTTATCTCATGACTGCATACAATAACTCTATTGCATATTGTAACACTTCTTATCTTAGTCCATTCAGGCTTCCATAACAAAATACCATAGACTGGGTGACTTGGTGGAGTACACAATTGGAGGACATCCAACATGGAAATAATGGAAGCTGGTTTGAAGACAACAGACTTGTTTAGTATCAAGAAAACAACTGCTTCTATTTTTGGTCAAGATAGCAGAGTAGATAAATGCTATGTTTGCCTCCTTTCATGACCACATCAAAATTACAACTAAATTACAGAACAACATCATTGAGAATTGCCTGGAGACTAGCTGAAAAGAAGTCCTATAACTAAGGACACACAGAAGCCACCTTGAGACTGGTAGGAGGGGCAGAGACACGGAACAGGTTGGTGTCACACCCACATGTGACCATTAAAAATCAAGAGAAATATCTCAGTTGAGGAGGTCCTCTCAGAGGAATGAGAGATTGCAGCTCCACACAGGGTTCCCCAGCCATCTTCTACTGCCTGGAAAAAAAGTCCCCCCAACTTCTGGCTGTGAAAAACAGCAGAGATTGTGGATGAGTGAGACAGAGGGCAGTGGAGTCCAATGCACTCCTCTTAAAGGGCCTACACACAGATTTACTGATGGACTCACTTGCTCTGAGCCCAAGTGCTGTGTCAACAGCTCGAAAGGTACCCGGAACATATGGGGAGGAACTGAATTGTCCGGCTTCAGGGCAACAGCTGGTGGGGCAGCTTTCTCCCAGACAAAAGGGCTGGCAGAATCCATTATTTCTCTATTGAGACTGCCCACCTCCCATCATGCAGATGCAGGTAGCTGCCATATCTGAGATTGCATCAACCTGGCTAACACAGCTTGCCCTGCTCTGGTGATTCCCTGAGACCCCACCCTATCCAACGTGCAGACACACCAAAGCCACTTCCAGTAATTTTTCCATGCAAACAGCCTGTCTTGGTTCATGCTGTGATCTTTCCTAAAATCTCACAAAGGTTCACAAACCCAAAACAAGCAGCATCTAGCCTTGGCATGCCCTGTGCCTTTTGCTGAGCAGCCCCAAGCTAGATACTGATGAAAGCCAGTCTCAGTTTGAAGCTTAGTTGCTCCCAGGCACCTCCAAGCCCAGCAAGGGTGGCTGCCATCTGTGGATTGCTTTGTGCCTCATGCCAGGTGGCACCAGCAGGGCACAGGCTGCAGCTGAACTTGGGCTACAATAGAGCCCCTCTAAGAGGCCCCAGAACCAACAACCCAGTGGCCAGTTTCAGACCATACCAAAGCTCTACCCAACAATCTCCAAAAATGATAGACACAAAGGGCAGATTGAGTGGGCTCCAGAGCCCTGCTAAAACAAATCCTGCTCTATAGGGTCAACCCCTGCACAAGAGCTTTTCTAGGGTAGTCACAGCCATTCCTTACAACTAATCATTCCAAAGGTCTATTTCATTGATATGCAAACAGCAACCATGGCTCAACGACAACAGTAGGGCACACACAACCCACTCAATGAACACACCTGGAGCACTCAGCTCAAGTGACCAGGGAGACTGTGCCACTGGGCCCCACAGGACACCTAATACATAAGTCCATTCTACCAAGACCAAGAGACATAGCAGCCTTACTTAATATGTAAAAACAAACACAGGGAGGCAGCCAAAATGGGGAAACAAAGAAACATATCCCAAATAAAAGAACAGGACAAAGCTCCAGAAAAATAACAACAACAACAACAACAAAATGGAGATAAGCATGTACCAGACACAGAGTTCAAAACACTGCTTATCAAGAATGCTCAGTGATCTCAGGGAGAACTTCAACCAAGAGATAAGAAACATAAAAATGGAGATAGAAGACATAAAAAGAACCAGTCAGAAACGAAGAATACAATAACTGAGACAAACGGTACGTGAGGAGTCAACAGTAGATTAAATGAAGCAAAAATCAAGTCAGTGATTTAGAACATAAGGTAGCAGAAAACACCCAAACAGAACAGCAAAAAGAAAAAAGAATTTGACTCTGGGTGGTGAACACATCATGTGACATATAGATAATGTATTACAGAATTGTACACCTGAAATCTATGTAACTTTGCTAACAATTGTCACCCCAATAAACTTTAATTAAAAAAAAAAGAACCTAAAAAATTGAGGGCAGTTTAAGGGGCCTCTGGGATGACATCAAACAAACCAACATTCACATCATAGGGGTACAAGAAGAAGAAAGAGAGCAAGAAATTGAAAACCTACTTGAAGAAAATAATGACGGAAAACTTCCTTCACCTGGTGAAGGAAACAGACATACAAGCCCAGGAAGCACAAAAAGTCCCAAACAAAATGAACCCAAAGAGGTCCACACCAAGACACATCATAATTAAACTGCTAAAAGTTAAAGACAAAGAAGGAATCTTAAAAGCAGCAAGAGAAAAACAGTTACCTACAAGAGAGCTCCCATAAGACTGTCAGCTGATTTCTAAATAGAAACTTTGCAGGCCAGGAGGGATTGGCACAAAATATTCAGTGATGAAAAGCAAGGATCTACAACCAAGATTACTTTACCCAGCAGAACTTTTGTTTAGAATTGAAGGACAGATAAAGAGTTTCCCAGACAAGAAAAAGCTGAAGGAGTCCATCATCACCAAGCCAGTATTAAAAGGAATCTTAGAGGGACTTCTTTAAGACAAGAAGAAAAAATAAATAAAAAATATAAATAATAAAATGGAAATAACTGCAATATCTATCAACAACTACTTTCAATGTAAATGGATTAAATGCTCCAATCAAAAGATAGGGTGGCTGAATGGATAAGAAGACAAAACCCTTACATATGCTGCCTCAAGAGACTCACTTCAGATTGAAAGACACACACAGACTGAAAGTAAAGGGAGCGAAAAAGATATTTCACAAAAATGGAAATAAAAAATCTGGAGTAGCAATACTTATACCAGACAAAATAGACTTCAAAACAAGAGAGAAGAAGGACCCAGTAACCCCACTTCTGGGTTTTTATCCAAAGAAACCCAAAATACTACTTCAAAGGGACATATGCATCCACTTATTCATTGCAGTATCATTTACAAAGGCCAATCTATGGAGGAAATCTGGGTGTCCTTGAATGGATGAATGGATAAAGAAGAGGTGGTACATATATACAATGGAATATTACTCCACCACAAAAAAATAATGGGTTCTTGCCATCTGCAACACATGGACAGACCTAGAGGGTATTTTGCTGAGTGGAGTAAGTCAGATAGAGAAAGACAAATGCCATATTATTTCACTTGTATGTAGACTCTAAAGAACAAAATAAACAAACAAAACAGAAACAAACTCATAGATACCGAGAACATTTTGATGGTACCCAGTCTAGAGGGGTGTTGAAGGGATGGATGAAAAAGGAGAAAGGATTAAGAAGTACAAATTGGTAGTTACAGAATAGTCTTGGGCATGTAAAGTATAGCATAGGGAATAAAGTCAATAATATTATGATAACTGTGTATGGTATCAGATAGGTACTAAAAGATTTATCACAGTGTTCACTTCATAAGTTGTATAAATATCAAATACCTAATATAAATACATTATGCTGTATACCTAAAACTAATACAATATTGTATGTCAATTGCAAATGAAAAAAAAATATTAAAGGATGAAAAAAACTGAAGTAAAAGTTAATCTATAAAAATTTAAAACAAAAACAAAAACAGCTGCCTCTGGTGATAGTTCTTTTGTTCCTTTTTTTTCTCCATGAATGCTAAAAGATTTTTTTGTTTGTTTTTGGTGCCTTGGTGTAAGCAAAGTGAAGCTTGAAGTATTTTCAACAAACCTCCCAAATAGCCCCCTTTAAAGCCCCCAAACTTCAGGCAATGTCTAGTCTAAACTGCTTCTTACCAACCAGAATTTGTGCCTGCAAGGAGGGTATTGACAGGCAGAGCAGTAAAGAGCCTTGATTTTTCCTATTATTCCTATGATGATGAGCCTAGGTTGCTTTCTAGAAAGAAAAATCTAGAAAATTAAGAACTTTAATGCTAAATCTATGACAGATGTGTATGATTTCTTGACTATAAGAAAACACTAAGTTTTTAGTGAGTGGGATAATCAATCAAAACTTGTAACTGAAATATAAGGCTGAGGTAAACGGTCTATCTGTTGTAATGCACAGTTAGCTATGACTGGTCCCTACTGAGTTTTCATTAAAGGCCAAGAATGAAATTTTGCTAAAGACAATTGAATCAATCCTTCCTAGCAAAGCAGAAATAGAATGTAAAACTAAAAGCTAAAATGTTACCCTGTAATATATAAAGAAAGTAGAGTGTGTCAGATTAATGAATGGCTTACTTTGGAAAAAATTGTAGACAAGGGTTTAATCCGTGTTTAATAGTGAAAAGCTTGTATCCATTTTCAACAGAGATCTCAGATCACCTAATTCATTTGAAAAATGAAAAAGCTCTCAAAAAACATACCAAGTCCTAGTTATTTTATTTATCCACTCTGGTACTTAATATTAGCTTTTAGTTGTTTACTTAATATACACAGTATTTTAATTTTTGTGGGATGTTTATCAACTCAAAATTTGGAAAATGTGTACATTATTTCTAATTTACCTGGGGAAAAACTGTAGAGATGTCGAAAATACATTAGGTTTAGATCAATTATTTAAATCAGAATCCTAGTTGCTGCATTACTGGGCAGAAAGCAAGTGGTAGCTATTACCCTACATATTCTCCATTTATTTACCTATTTATAGGCAAATTTCTAAGGCTATAATCATCTTAACATTTTAATTCTAAATACCAGTTTAAGAACCAAACCAAAAAATTACTCTACCTAGAAGGTCATTGAGTTCTATTACCTTTTTTTAGTGTTCATAGTGTTCATCTATGAAATTGGGCTTAACACTGTGTTTTCCGAAAGTTGGATTATGATCAAAATGATGATGTAAAAATAAAAAAAGAATGGACGCAGCAATACCCACTAACAAATACACTAAGTTGGATAATTTGACAAAATAACAGAAATCACCTCAGTCCAAAGATGGACAATTTTAAGTCATTCTTCCCACAATTTTATTTGCCTAGTCCTCTGAAAATAGCTGCTTTGCTCTAATTGCACAGAAACAGCATGACTCTAGCCATTATTTGGCTACCATGACCCTTAGACATATTGGGGCTTCCACAGTGGGATGGAATCCCAGAGAGAACTAAGGCTAAATGGATACTGTGAACTTGGGGAAATAGGTATTCTCAGACATTGCTGGTAGAAATGCAAAATAATACAACCTCTAAGGAGAAGAATCTGGCAATATCTAGCAAAATTATATATACATTTTTCCCAATCCTTCAGCATTTCCATTTTAAGGAATTTATCCCACAAATACACTTGCAAAAATACTATAGTAGATTGTGTGGTGGTTTACCCAGATGCCCTCTTTATGACATAGGCTATGGGAGACACCATTCTTACGAGTTTGGCAGCAGAATGTTCTCAGCTGAGATTCTTAAAAGAGTTGCCTTTTGCTGAAGAGAGCTGCTTCTCAATCCACATCTAGTGACTGTTCTATTCTGGGAGATAAGGATCTGGCCCCCTTGCTTCAAAAAAGAACAATTTTAAGGGGCCATCTAGCCCCAGAGCTCTCCATGGGATTGCCTGAGGCCTTTGGTGCTACTCCATTGCAGTTCAACTCTTCCCAATGCCCAATCCTTCACTCTTTCAAATGTTTTGATCCCAAAAGCACTCGCTAATCACTTCCTATATTTAAATCTCTGCTCATATTCTGTTCCCCAGGGAACTTAATCAATTGGTGCCCGACTGGTCCAAGAAAGCAGATGCTAAAATGGAATTTTAGAGCTGGCTCATCAGCCAGATGGCTGACAATGAGAACTACATGACTGCTGGTAGGTGAAGCATTGATAGTGCTTGGCATGCTGGAACAATGTAATTGCTAAAACATTTTTTTTGTTTTAAACTCATGGGGAACTGAGATAGGACACCAGTGGAAGGGAAGGTACTGAAAGTTATAATATCTCAGGCTTTTGTGGAAGTACTAATTGTAAGGATAACAGAATCAAATGCTGTTGTTGACTGCCATTGATAAACTGAGGGGGGAAAAAAAGGCTGAGGCTAATTATTAATTTAAAGAGAAATAAAAACTCAACACTCAGAGATCCTCCTTGGTAGCAGATAAAGAGACTCGTCTCCTGGAGCCAGAGGACGGAAGAACCTGAGAGCCAGGATCAGGATTTATATGAGTAGGAGAGTTCCATAGAAAGGCAAATTCTCAGGGCCCTGGTGTGGATATCATAGTCAGAGCCCTGTTTGGGTCTGTGGGTGTCTGAGTTGATTCACTCAAACCCCTTAAAACACCTGGTCATCTCTCTGAATTCTATGGGCCTATAGAATGGCCTACTCCTCTTAGTTAAAAGCTAGCCTTACATCCCACCACCCTTGCTTGGAGACAAGGTATGTCCTCCCACCCCCTCTTAATATCGAACCCTCTTCTCCTCATGACCATCGCCAATAACTAGGCTCAAGCTTCAATATAATCCAGGAAAGGAAGTGCTGAGCCTGCTAAAGGAGGAAAGGGACTATATACTGAAGGAACTGGAGGATCTAGCCAGTATGTACTGGCAGGAGCTAGGAAAGTATGCATAAGATTGGATTTTGAAGGTAATGCATCAATGGAAATAGGGCATCAGGTTAGACAAGAGACAGTTTTTCAATGTGGGAGCACTTTCCTGGGAGACAGGATTTAGCAGCTTGGCCAGAACCCCAGGAGATAGTGCTACCATGCTGACACGGTAACTCTTGGTGGAAGAAAAATCAATGGTCTGCACTAAGTGAAATGAAATTGCCAGAACTGCCTTGGAAAAAGGAAGAAGTGAAAAAAAGACTCAGATAAATGTGTATATGTATATGTATATGTATATGTATATGTATATGTATCCATCAACTCAGAACTAAATATGTTCTATGTGAGAGCCTACAGAACTTTTCCAAGACATAAAGAATGAACTGGTAAGAGGAGCACCAGAATCAATGAGAAGCTTGGTGTTGACTATCCCCTGTAGGCCAATACTGGGAGTAGGAGAAATAATGTTATAGAACTAGTCTTGTTAATGACAAAGGGGATGATAGGCTCCCAAATGACAGAGGCTAGGTGATGAAGTTAAGCCACCAGGAGCAAGGTAGGCAAAATTATCCAAGAAATAGCAAGTTGATTGGGGAAGTTGGGGGTGGGAGTGGGGCAGCCTGAACCACAGAAAGATACAGAGATTTTTTTAATAGAGCTCAGTACACTTGGGGCTGTATAGATGGCCAGCCAACACAGGTATTTCTCAATCTAAATGATGAAAAGAAATTAAAGATGGATGAAACAAGAGGCTGAAGCTAACTACCCCAATAAAAAGATACAATTCCTTGCTTGGTTCCAAGACCTGAACCAATTCTCAGACCCAAAACTCACTGACTAAAAGAGAAGCCACAGTCCCAAAGAGAAATGACCCCAAAACACCACAGCAAGTATACACAAGAATGATTGCCCTACTCTTCTCCAAAGACTAGAAAGGACATAAATATTCATCAATATGGAAATGGCTGTCTAAGCTATGGTATATCTAATATGAAATATTGTGCAGCAGCAAAAATGAATGATACTTCTCTCTATATATATTTATATGTAAGGATCTCCAGAAGATATTTAATATGAAAAAAGCAAGGTGCACATCAATGCACATAGCACGTTAAATTTGTGTAAAGGAAAAGGAGGAATATTTGCTTTTATTTTCAAATTGAATTAATGAAAAGTTAAACCAAAAACAAATATAAATGATATTCTGGGAGGCAGAGGTACAGAGTGGAAGGAAAAAGCATGAGAACAAAATTTCTCTACAGCATTAAAAAAAACAAGAGTCACCTTGAAGAGTTTTCACTGGACAAAGAAGGATAATTTGAGCATAAAAAAATAATACTAACTCTAACTGATTAAAACACAACAAATACATATAAATCTATGAATTCATAATTAAACTAATGAAAAACTTTATTCATCACCATTTGAGGTTGGCTAAGGCACACACATTTATTATTCTGCAAAATTAATGAATGAAGAGAAAAGATCAAGCATTTATCCTGCTTTCATATACAAACTATACTTAAGAGTAACCAAATAGTTTATAAGAAAATTTTATTCTTTATAGAATTCTAGCTAATACATCACCATTTTGGAACCCCTAATGAAATAATGAATGATGCAACAATCACCAGTAAGTGCCAAAACCCTAGGTAGAAAGTTAATGGAATCTTTCTAGTGGGTAGATCAGGCTAGCAGCACTAACAATGGGAGAATTTTAGTTATCTCCTGATGTGATGTAATAGGAAGTACAAGGCACCATCTACGAAACACTCTGCCTGCCCAACTCAAACCTGATACCAAAAAAACAAGCCTTTATAACTTAATACCACTTTTTAGGAAATACAAGACATAGTAGAACAAGTTAAGTGACATCATGAGGAAAAATGAGCCAAGTCCACAATACAGAAGACTCTGTGGGTGAATGACCCAGTTTCTTCAAATCAGAAAAGAAGAAGAGTAGGACTATTACAGATGAAAAGAAACCTGAGAAATATAACAACCCAATGCTACATATAGACTTTGTTTGGATCCTGTATTTTCCTACTGCTGCTGTAGTAAATTACCACAAACTTAGTGGTTTAAAACAACACAAATATATTATCTTATAAATTTATTATCTTCTGGAGGCCAGAAGTCCAAAAATGGGCCTTACAGGACTAAAGCTAAGGTGTTGGGACTGTACTACTTCTGGAGGCTTTAGGGAGATTCAGTTCCTTGCAGCTTCTGGAGGCTGTCCACACTCCTTGGCTAGTAGCCCATTCCAGAAATGGCACCTATTTCCACCACTGTCTCCTTCTCTGACTCTGACCCTCCTACCTCTCTTTGAGCACACACAGGTAATCCAGGATAATGTTCCCATCTCAAAATCTTTAAGTTAATCATATCTGCAAAGCCCCTATTGCCATGTAAGGTAATTTATTCATAGGTTCCAGGAATTAGGATGTGGACAGTTGAAAGAGGGAAAGGGGAGAGGGGTGTTATTCTGTCTATCACAGATTCTGATTCAAACAAAGCAACTATAAAAAGACATTTTCACAGAATTGAAAATTTGACCATAGATTAGGCATCACACATAAGAATTGTTATTAACTTCCTAAGGTATGATCATGGCATTTTGTTTTTAGTGTCGGCCATCTGTTGGAGATGCTTACTGAATTGTTTATATATGAAATGATATGATATATGATATTTGCATTAAATTGTATTTTAAAAGAATAAGGGAAATAAATGAAACAAGATAAGCAAAAAGCTAAAAATGGTTATGAGTTGGATTATGGTCACATAGAATTCAGAATATTTTTTCCTCTACTATTGTGTATACTTGAAAATGTCAATGATAAAACAGTTTTTAAAAATCAAAGATAATTTAATATGGTTTAAAAGAAAAGGAATGGAAAGGAAAAGGGAGAATCTAGGGCTTCAGTGAACAATTCTTATTCATATATTTTTCCATACCAGTGTGAAGGTATGGTAAGATAAATTCTTGGAATTGCATTTAAAATGTTGATAGTAACTGCTTTAAATGTGTACTAAGGTTGAACAATTAAGTAAACAGGTGGTGGGTGAGCCATATTTCTCACTGTCAGAGATGAAAGTGGCAACTAAATAAAAAGGGAAGGGTAGAATGAAACCTGTGGTGCTGGATTAGAATCAGACATGAGTATGAACTCATGTTTAGTTTAATTTATAGATAGATAGATAGATAGATAGATAGATAGATAGATAGATAGATAGATAGATAGATAGATAGAATTATCAATGTATGTGCATATAGGGGTTACTATACATACCTCCATTACCTACCTCTGCTACTGAGAGGACCTAGAAGCAATCACACCCCAGTCATAAAAAGCAAACCCAGCACCCATATCTTGGTTTCTAAATACCTTTTTTTTTTTTCAATAAAAGAAACCAGTGATTCTTGGGGAAATGGCTGTTTCTAGAGTTGTGTCAGGGAAAGAAAATAAAAGATAAGCCTGAAGTATCATGTAATACCAGAAAGTGAGGAAGCTCACACAAAAAAAGAATGGGGTATGTCAAAGGGACACAGGAGCCAACTGAAAGAGCTCTTAATGACCAAACCTGGAACAATTTTACCAAAATAAATAGCACAGTATTGGATTATAATCCCAAATTATAAAATAAATATACATGTGTCTATACTGACATACATAAATGGTCAAATAAACAAATAAAATGGAGAGAAGAGACAAATTGTCCTTATTGTGCACAAATTATTCCTCAGTAAAGTTGAAAAGAAAAAAACATTTGAGTCAATTTACCAGTGCTGTTAACAGGTTAGTAAAACACTTTAGAATTTTGGATAAATTATTTTTGCAAATCTTAACTCCAGGATACTAGAAAAGAAAAATAATTTTTCCTTTTCTCAAGCTCAAGAAATTTTAGTATGAGGTCCAAGATGGCAGAGTAGATAAATGCTCTGCTTGTCTCATCCCATAAACACATCAAAATTACAACTAAATTATAGAACAATCAACCTGAAGAACCATCTGAAATCTAGTTGAATAGAAGTTTTACAACTAAGGATATGAAGAAGAAGTCACGTTGAGACTTGTAGGAGGGGTAGACATGCAAAACGGACTGGCCCCAAACTTCCATGTGGTGGATGAAAATTGGGAGGGATATCTTGGCCACAAAGTTTCTCCCAAAGGAGTGAAAGACCCCATCTCCACACAAGGCTCCCCAGCCCAGAGTCCTGGAACCAAGAAGAGAAGCCCCCACAATATCTGGCTGTGAAAAGCAGTGTGGATTTCGATCATCTGGGTGGGACCGAAGGCTGTAGGAAACCCAGACATCCTCTTAAAGGGTCCACAGAGACTCACTAGCAGGCACTTATCCTGGGTTACAGCAGAGGGAAAGTGGCTTTCAGGGCATCAGAAGATACACATAAGGCAGACTGAGGTGTGTGGCTTCAAGCTAGGGTTGGAAGATAGTCACGATTCTCCCTGTGTGGAGTCCTTCTCCCATCCAGCCAGCAGGTGGGTGCCATCTTTCCTGTGTTGAGCCCTCCCCCACCTCCATGGCCAAATCGAATCTGAACTGGTTTGGTGAGCTCTGTTCCCTTCACCCTGGTGACTCACTGAGACCCCACCACAAACCAACTCAAGGTTTAATCAGCAGCTAAACCTTACAGGAGCCAGCAACTGGTAGCAGGCCTTGGTGTATCCTCGTTTTTTTGTGGAGTGAGTCAGGCAGAAAAAGACATACGCAATGCAATTTTTCTTATATGTGGAATCTAAAGAACAAAATTAAAAAAAACCAAGGAAAACAGAAACACACTCATAGATACAGAGAACATTTTGATGTTTGCTAGATGAGAGGGGGATTGAGGAAGTCAGAGAAAAACAGGAAGGGATTAAGAAGTACAAATTGGTTGTTACAAAATAGTCATGGGGATGTAAAGTAAAGCATAGGGAATATAGTTAATAATACAGTAATAGCTATGTATAGTGCCAGACGAGTACTAGACTAGTTAGGGGGTCAATTCTTACTCCTGAAATTAACATAAAATAATAGTGAATGTTAACTGTAATTGGTAAATTTAAAAAGGGGAGAAAGATAAAGGGGAATAAGAGGTTCAAATTTCCAGGTATAAAACAAATATGTCATGGGGATGTAATGTACAGCATGGGGAATATAGTCGATAATATTGTGATAGCATGGTATGGTGTCAGATGGTCGCTGGACTTACGGTGATCACTTCTTTAGGTATAGAAATGTTGAACAACTATGGCATACATCTGAAACTGATATAATGTATGTTAGCTATGTTTTTTAATAAAAATCTTTATGAAAAAAGATTGCAAAGACAAAAAAGGATTGGAGCTAGTCTTCATGTCCATGCTCTAATTCTTATGATATCCAGTCAGATTTCATATCAATTCTAAAAATTTGTAAGAAAAAAAAATTTAGAGTTCTATTTCCTATATAACTAGTAGGTAGAACTTTATTTAGTTGTCCCAAGGGGGTATGAAATAGGAGTTTTGAAATCATCTGGCTCAAGCATAAGGCACATATGCTCAAGCCTAACTATAAAACGAGAGATTATCTTGAATATAGGTTTTATATTATGATTATGTTCTACAAATTCATTTCAGCCATTGATGTCAAAATCTCAAAACACTCGAAGGTCTTGATTAACACTGTGTTAAGGCCAAAGGCATGGCACTTCCTTGTAAGTAAAATCTCCTTAATATCCTCACATAATGCTGATTTCCATTCTACAGTCCATATGAACTGTATAGCCCACAATGTTACAGGGAATAGCCGGTATATAATATGAATACAAATCTCTGGTCTAAAGTATTCTATAGAATTATCAATTCTAAAACAGAAAGGAAAATTGATTTTGAAATTGATTGCTAATTGCTACAAAATGGCTTTTTAAAACAACTGAGGAAATGTGCACTCCTTAAAATGAAGTTGCAACACTCTACAGGAACTCTACAGACACCCAGAGCAGAATAATGTGTTTCACAAATAAATTCAGATTAGTTACATCTGGTAATTGTAAAAATTTAAATGCAGTGTGTTACATTCATTTTTTTAACCAACAAAGCATTTAGCACATTGTGATAAGCAAAACACTGCAATTAGAAAAAGTAAAGAAGCTAGATTCTTTACTGATTATTCATTATTTTCAAATAAACTTTCTAACATTTAAAATGGAAGATGAAATTTTGAAAACTCTTAGCCAAGAAAGCTATAGGAGTAATGAAATCCTAAAATATGCACTATATTTTACTGAATTAAACTTCAGTAATAGGGAATGACAGGAAATGGGGATTATGCAAAAATTCTAGAGGTGTGATTGGCAATAATAAATTCCTTGAAACTTCAAGATACACAGCTAGAAAATAGAAACTTTGATAAGCAATATCAATTACTACCTTATGCATTGAAGTAATGAAGTCTTTAAGTAATTCTGCCCCCCTTTTCCCCTTCTCAGCTATAGCTTTCCCAGTGACCTGAGATTCATACTGTCCTCATTCTCTAAGGAATAACATGAAAGTGATTGTTTGAAAATAAAATGAGGGGTTGAAATACTGTACTTCAGAAGACAGAATCAGTTACCTGACATTCAATACCAATCCTCACTGTGTTAAGAATGTCAATGTTTCACATGCCCCACTCAGGAAAAGAGTTGTTTCAATACACACTTCTGTGGCTTTATTCAGTTTGGTTACACCTCAGGGAGTTTAATTTCATGCAAAGCTTTCAGGTAGTGCTTTCCAGTGGCAGGAGCAAGTCCAGGTACCATAAGGCTGCACTTAGAAGTTCAGGGAAAATGAAAGCAACCTGGGCTGCTAAATGCTTGTCCAAAACTTTGGCCTTGCTCTAGCATTAGCCTTCCGGAACTGAGAAAAAAGTAGAGTGTTGGCAACTCCTGAGATAATAAAAAATGTAAACATAATGGAATGAAAGATGATCTGGTTGTATTTGGGGCTTATATTATGTCCATAAAGGGAAACGGCAATGAAAAGTGAATGTCAGAGATTTAACTAAACTGAACTATTTCATGAAAGGCTTAAGAATCAGCCTGGCTGGGAAAAGAGAGGTAAAACACCTGCACTACTAGTCCACACATGAACAATGCATTTATTTTCAAACAAAGAGCAGATAATGCTCAAGCTTTGGAAGGGGAGATCTATTTTTCAGAGAAAGTATGGATGCCTGAGAGAAACACAAGAGGCATTGTGCTTAGGAATGAAACATGTGATCTAGGGAAATGCCAGTTTATCCAAGCTTTGGCTGGGTTACTGCTTTGTTAAGAGAAAGGACATATTTCTGAAACAACTGTGATTAACTGAGGTTTAATGTACCTTCTTGTAATTACCTATAATTTTAAAAGATTACATTGTAGCTTGTAAACCTGGTCAAAAAACAAATCAGGTGCTTTTTGAAAAAATACAACATCACATGTGTTTTAGGGTTTAGAATTTATCCCCAAATACAGAGGAATTTTATGTTTTTCTATTTACTAAAAGTAATTTTGTTGATTCAATTTGGCTTCTCTGTCCACCTTTGGTTTCTTAACATGGTTGCATCATCATCAGTTATTTAATGTTTCTCAAAGTTCAAGTAATCAAGCTAATTGACTAAAAATTATTCTACACAAATGGAATTTCAAGTAAAATAAGCTTTCACAATTTATCTTTAGTCCTCCATGTTCTGTTTAAGGGATAATACCTGAGTGAATTTTTCTTATATCATTCTAGAATTCATAGACACAAAAACTCTTTGAGTCACAAGTTAGCCTAAAGAATGAACATAGATTACAAGTGCTGCTTTTTTGAGTCTAATGCCATTTCTGAATAAAAGGGCACTCTCTTAGATCTAGTCTTCTTCAGCTGTGTGACCACACAAATTGGATAATTTAGCTTCTCCATCCTTCTTTTCTCTATCAGTAAAAATGAAAAACTAAGTAACTATCTCACAAGGTTATTCTTAATAGTACATTTGATAGTTAGTGCTTATAAACCTTTACCAACAAATCTATCAGTCTCTTTGATCAACATTGTTTCTTACACACCACCCCTTTCTTCAGATTTTTTCTGACTGAAACACAGTGTTCTTTCTGGAAAAGATCTGTGAGTTTTGCTCTTTAATATTTTGGGAAGTTAGTGACTTTTAAGTAACAGTTCATGTACCTCTTAATATCTTAGAAGATATTATTTCATTATATTGGTGCTGATAGAAATCTTCCACGAGACTGTCATTCATTTATAAGCAATCAATATTTTCTCTTTATAAGACTAGAGGAGGATAATTGGAATTAAAGTAATTTAAAGTTCCTATCTTATTTACTTGAAAGATAGATATTAATTTTAGATTTGTTAAGAAATTTATACAATTTTAGAAAACCACTGAAATTATAGAATATACAGCTATTAAACCAGTAGAAGGGGAGAGGAGAAACAAAATTGATCAAATCATGGAAGGAAAGAAAGGGGGAAGTAAAGGGGGAAAAGAGTAAATGGAAGCACAAAATAAGATAATAAAAATAACTCTAAATATGTCAGTAATCACCAAGTGGGATAAACTCACCAGATACAAGACAGACTTAAGAACAACTCCTTTTTAAAATCCAGCTATATGCTGTTTACAAAAGACATTTAAAGCCTGAGAACACAGAAATTTTGGAAGAAATATTATTAAAAAAAATTATACCAGAGGATCCCGGAAAGGTGGCAGAATAGAAAATGCCAGGAATTTGCTTCCCCACCTAGATAACAATTGTACAGGCAGAATCTGTCTGCTGTAATTATTTTGAAACTCTGGAGTCTATTGAAAACTTGTAACTTCCAGGGGAAGATCTGGATAATAAATTGCTGTTAATTTTGGTCACTCTTAGCTCTTATACATTAGCAGCTACATATCCTGCCCCTTGGCACATGACAGGCAGCTGTACACATGTTTTTGGAGCAGCTTGCACAAGATATAGGCGCCCAGGTGGACAAAAACAACCCTGTCCTCCAACTATCAGGGATCTGTTCTCTGATCAGTGATTGTTGCTTTTGAACACAGTGGTTCAGACAACGAGGCAGGCAGCCATTGTTGTTGCCCTTCCCCACATTGATGCAAGCCGCTTCTTTTCTGGCAGAAGTAATTTCCAGGGGATTTAAATGGCTAGTGCTGCTCCTCACCACTTTATTTTTATCTTTTTCCCATTTGGAGAGCCAGATATTACAGACTATGATATATATTTTTAAAACTGCATATATGGAGCTAATTAAAAAGTGACCACACATGCTTAGGGAAAAACACAGAATAGAATTAAGAACTTAAGGTTACACCTCAAGCTGACACTCAGCACAGAGACAGCCTATGATAATCAAAACAAACAAACAAACAAAAACAGTAACAAAAAGTTAGCAAACCCAGGGGAATGGGGAAGAATGTGATTTCCAGAGTTACCATATTATTAGATTTGAATGTCCAGTTTTCAACAGCAGCAAGGAAATCACAAGGCATACAAAGAAGAGCGAAAAGTATGGCTCATTCAAAGGAAAAACATAAGTCAATAGAAATGGTTTCTGAAAAAGACCTGTTAGCAGATATAATATACAAAGAATTTAAAACCGTTATCTTAAAATGCTCAAGAAACTAAAGAAAGATGTGGATAAAGTTAAGAAAAAGATGTATAAGAAAATGGGAACATTAATAAATAGAAAACCTAATAAGAAATTCTGGAGCTAAAAAGTACAACTGAAATAAAAAATTCACTAGAGGGATTCAAAGGCAGCTTTGAACAGTCAGAAGAAAGATTTCATAAACCTGAAGATGAGAAATGGAAATTATCAAGTTTGAGGAACTGTAACAAGAAAAAAAAAAGGAAGAAAAGTGAGTAAAAAGCCCAAGAGACCTGTGGTACATAATCAAGCAGACCAGTATACACATTGTGGGAGTCCAAGAAGGAAAAGAGAAAGAGAGAGAGTGGGGCAGAGGGAATATTTGAAGAAATAATGGTCAAAAAATTCCCAAATTTACTAAAAGGTGTGAATATAAATATACAAGGAGCTCAAAAAACTCCTAGTAAGATTAACTCAAAGAGACCCACACTGACACACACTGTAATCAAACTTTCAAAAGACAAAGATGAAAGCAGCAAGAGAGAAGTGAATCATCACATACAATGGATCCTCAATAAGATTATCAGCAACTTTCTCATCAGAAACTTTGGAGGCCAGGGGACAGTGTGATAATATATTCAAAAAGCTAAAAGAACACAACTGACAACCAAGAATCCTGTATCTGACAAAACCATCTTTCAAAAGTGAGGAGTAAATTAAGACATTCCCAGATAAACAAAAGCTGAGGGAGTTCATGACCACTAGAACTGCCCTGAAAGAAATACTCGAGGGAGTCATGAAAGGTGAAATAAAAGGACACTAGTCTGTTATGCAAAGTCATGTGGAGAAATAAGATCTCAAAAAGGGTCAATATATGTGCAATTATAAAAGCTAGTATTGTTGTAAACATGGTTTATAGCCATACTTTTTGTCTATGCCATAATTTAAGAGATTAATACATATAAAAGAAAAAATAATTATTAGCCTAAAAGCTAGTATTGTTGTAACTTTGGTGTGTGACCCCAAATCTTGATATTTCTATAATTTAAAAGACTAATGCATTTTAAATAATTATTACCAGTTTATGTTTTGGGGAACACAATATATAAAAATGTGATTTCATAATATCAACAACCAAAGGGTTGGAGACACATCTGTAAAGGAGCAGAGTTTTTGTATGTTTTTAAGGTTAAGCTGGTATGAATTAAAATTAGAGTGTAACAACTTAAGAATGTTAAATGTAATCCCCATGGTAACCACAAACAAAATAGTTGAGGAATATACACAAAAGGAAATGAGAAAAGAATTTAAATATTTGGCTACAAAGTCAATGAAAGAGAAAAGAAGACAGTAATGCCAAAAATAAGGAACCAAAAAGCTATAAAGAGTATGAAAACATAGAAAAATGACAGATAAAGTCCTTCCTTCTCAATAATTACTTTAAATGTAAATGAATTTAACCCTCCAATCAAAAGACAGATTGGCATAATGGATAAAGCACATGCTCCAACTGTATGTTGTCTACAAGAGACTCATTTTACTTTTTTTTTTTAGTGTTTTTAAAAACAATTCAATTACAGTTGACATTTAATGTTATATAAGTTTCAGGTGTACAGCATAGTGGTTAGACATTTATATAACTTACAAAGTGATACCCCTGATAAGTCTAGTACCCACCTTGCACCACACATAGTTACTACAATATTATTGACTATATTCCCTTTACAACCCCATGACTTTTTTGTAACTGCCAATTCGTACTTCTTAATTCCTTCACCTTTTTTACCCAAGCCCCCAACCTCTCCTCCCCCATCTAGCAATCATTAGTTTCTTCTCTGAATCTATTACTTTGTTTCTGTTTTGTTTGTTCATTTATTTTGTTTTGTAGATTTCATGTATAAGTGAGATCATATGGTATTTATTTGACTTTCTCTGTCTGACTTACTTCACTTAGCATAATACCCTCTAGGTCCATCCATGTTGTCAGAAATGGTAAGATTTTGTTCTTTTTATGGCGGAGCAATATTCCATTGTATATATGTACCACTTCTTTATCCAATAGTCTATTGATGGACACTTAGGTTACTTCCATATCTTGGTTATTGTAAGTAATGCTGCAGTGAACTTAAAGATGCATATATCTTTTTGAATTCATATTTTGGATTTCTTCAGATAAGTACCAAGAAGTGGATTGCTGGGTCATATGATACTTCTATTTTATTTTTTTGAGGAACTTCCCAATTGTTTTCCATAAGTGACTGCACCAATTTGCAATCCCACCAACAGTACAACAGTGTTCCCTTATCTCTACCTCCTCTCCAACACTTATTGCTTGTTAATTTATTGATGATGGCCATTTTAACAGGTTTGAGGTGATATTTCATTGTGGTATTAATTTGCATTTCTCTGATGATTAGTGACGTTGAACATCTTTTCATATGTCTTTTGGCCTCCTGGAAGTCCTCTTTGGAGAAATGTCTGTTCAGGTCCTCTGCCCATTTTTTAATTGGATTGTTTGGTTGTTTTCCACTTTAAGTTGTATGAGTTCTTTATATATTTTGGATATTAACTCTTTATGAGATGTACCATTGGAAAATACCTTCTCATTCAGTAGGTTGTCCTTTTGTTTTGTTGATGGTTTTCTTTGCTGTGCAAAAACATTTTAGTTTGATGTAGTCCTATTTGTTTATTTTTTCCTTTTATTTTCCTTACCCAATGAGACCTATCCAAAAAATATTTCTAAGAGCAATGTCAAAGAGTTTACTGCCTATGTTTTCTTGTAGGAGTTGTATGGTTTCTGGTCTTACATTTCAGTCTTTAATTCATTTTGAGTTTATTCTTGTATATTGTGTAAGAAAGTAGTATAATTTCATTTTTTTAAATATATCTGTCCAGTTTTCCCAGTGCTATTTATTGAACAGACTGTCTTTACCCCATTGCATAGTCTTGCTTCCTTTGTTATATAGGTTAATTGAACATATGGGCATGGGTTTATTTTTGGGCTGTCTATTCTGTTCCATTGATGTATGCATCTGTTTTTATGCCTGTACCATTCCCTTTTAATTACTATAGTCTTGTAGTGCAGTTTGATATCAGGTAGCATGATACCTCCAACTTTGATCTTCTTCCTCAAGATTGTTGTGGCTATTCAGAGTCTTTCGTGATTCCATATAAATTTTAAAATTACTTGTTCCAGTTATGTGAAAAATGCCATTGGTATTTTGATAGAGATTGCTTTGAATCTATAGATTGCTTTGGATAGCATGGACATTTTAATGATGTTAATTCTTCCTATCCATGAGCATGGTATACCCTTCCATTTATTTGTACTGCCTTTAATTTCTTTCTTCAATGTCTTATAATTTTCTGAGCACAGGTCTTTTACCTCCTTGGTTAAATTTATTCCTAGCAGGGAATGATATGGGCCAAGCAAGTAGCATCCCACTGGACAACTTTTAAGTTTTCCCTCCTATAAAAATTTGAAGTCACCTTCTCCCTAGTTTCTTAGCCCCTGGTTTTGATTAATTTTCTTATCAGTTTCTGAATCCTAGACTAAAGATTGCCCCTAGACAGAATCACAGAATATCTCTCACCCACCCCTGTTTTAGATAACTGCTTAAAAGCCTGTGACTTCCCAACATTCCCCAAGCCATTCCTGACCTAACTCTTAGATAATCCCATCCCAGGGACTAAATAGATTTTAACATTTCCCCAAGTCAGTATACTTGTTGATTGTAAACATTAAAGCCTAATGTTCTTTCCAAAACCATAGCCACCCTACATTAATAACTTTGAGCTCTGCTCTTTAAGAAATTTATTAATTAAAATTTATTTTTCCTCATTCAGAGACCTTGGTGATACAGATGACACCCCAGCAAGATTGCCAGTCACAACCAAAGAAGCCAACATGGTCTTCCAGGCGGATCTTGAGATCGCTTCCTCTCATCTGAGATCTGATACGGTGAGAGTTCCGTGAATCCCCCAAATAGGCAGGGACAGCTCTACACCCAGTATGTAATATCATATATATGCCCGGAAATTCATTACTATCATTATAACAGACTGAATTCTGGGGAGGAATATGTACAGTCTAAAAATATGAGGTAATGGCCTCTTGTCAATCATAGGTATCAATCAAGTGGTCCCACGCCCAAAGAGGAACAGCCCATTCTAGAGAAAAAAGGATAAAAACTCCAAGCCCTTGCCAATAATGCCTTTTCAGCTTATTTTGCTCGGCCTGCTCCAAACTCTATGGAGTGTAGTTTTTCTTCTAATAATGGCCCTTGAGCCATTCTCTACTGCTCAGGCCCTCTTCTGCTTCTTTGAAATGTATCTTTTCTTCTAATAAATTGTCCTTTTCTGTAATTTAAAAAAAAAAGAAATTTATTCCTAGGTATTTTTCATGCAATTTTAAATTGAATTGTTGTCTTAATTTCCTTTTCTTATAGTTCAATATTGGTGTATAAAAATGCAACTGATTTCTAAATGTTAATTTTGTTTTCTGCCACATTATTAAATTTATTTATCAGTTCTAATAGTTTTTTGGTGGAATCTTTAGGATTCTCTATATATAGTACCATGTCATCTGCAAATAATGACAGTTTTACTTCTTTCTTTCCAATTTGAATGTCTTTTATTTCTTTCTCTTGTCTGATTGTTGTGGCTAAGACTTCTAGTATTATGCTGAATAAAAGTGGTGAAAGGGAACACCATTGTCTTATTCCTGATCTTAAGGAAAATGCTTTTAGCTTTTCACCATGAGAATGATGTTAGCTGTGGGTTTATCATATATGGCTTTTATAATACTGAGGTATGTTCCTTCTATTCCCATTTTGCTGAGAGTTTTTTTCATAAATGGATGCTAGATTTTTTCAAATGTTCTTTCTGCATCTATTGATATGGTTATATGTTTTTTATCTTTCATTTTGTTATGTGGTGTATCAAGTTAATTGATTTGCAGTTATTGAACGAACCTTGCATCCCAGGGATAAATCCCACTTGATCACGGTTTATGATCTTTTTTAATGTATTGCTGAATTTGGTTTGCTAATGCTTTGTTGAGGATTTTTGCATCTATGTTCATCAGGGATGTTGACTTATAATTTTCTTCTTTTTGTAGTGTCTTTGCCTTGTTTTGGAATCAGAGTAATGCTGGCCTCATAAAATACGCTTGGGAAACTTCTCTCCTCTTGGATTTTAAAAAATACTTTGAGAAGGATAAGTGTTATACAAGAGACTCGTTTTAGTTACAAAGACACAAATAGACTAGAGGTAAAAAGATGGAAAAAGATGTTCCATGCAAATAGCACCTAAATTAGAGCAGGGATGTCTAAGTAGTATCAGACAAAATAGACTTTAAGTACAGGAGACCAAAAAAAGGACATTATATATTAATAAAAGGTTCAATGCAACAAAATACAGTAATTGTGAACATTTATGCACCTAATGACAGGCCATCAAAATATATGAAGCAAAAACTGAATTAGAGGAAAAAAAACATAGTTCTACAATAGTAGTTGGAGACGTCAATATTCCACTCACAATAATGGATAGACTAACCAGACAGAAGATAAGTAAGAAAAAAGAGAACTTTAACAACACAATAGACTAACTATATATACCAAATACATACATCACATTCTACCCAACAGTGGAAACACATTCTTCTCAAGTGCACATGGGGCATTTTCCAAGACAGACTATATGTTAGTCCACAAATTAAATCTCAATACATTTTAAATGATAGATATCATAAAGTATCTTCTCCAACCACAAAAGGATAAAGTTAGTAATCAATGACAGAAGGAAAACTGGAAAATTTACAAAATTGTGGAAATTAAGCAAAAACAACCAATGGATCAAGAAGAAATCAAAATAGAAATTAGAAAATACTTAGAGACCAATGAAATTGAAAATAAAACATAGCAAATACTAAGGGATACAATGAAAGCATACAGGTATGAAGGCATGAATCCATGAAGGTAGAAATTTATAACTGTATGCTTATATTAAAAAATAATAAAGATCTCAAATCAACAACCTAATGTTATAACTTATGGAACTAATGAAAAGGAAGAACAATCTAAACCCAAAGTTATCAGAATGAAGGATATAATAAAAATTAGAGCATAGACAAATGAAATAGAGAATAGAAAACAATATTGAAGACCAATGAAACAAAAAGTTGATTCTATGAAAAGAACAACAAAATTGACACCTTTACCTAGATGAACTAAGGAAAAGAGTGAAGACTCATATTTCTAAAATCAGAAATGAAATTGAAGGCACTACTATCAATTCTACAAAAATAAAAAAGATTATAAGAGAGTGCTATGAACATGTTCATAGCACCATTATTTACAATAGTTAAAACATACAAGCAACCCAGGGTTCATTGGAAGATAAGTAGATAAGCAAAATGTGATATATATGTACAATGGAATATTATCCAGTCTTGAAAAAAAGAAAATTCTGCAGTGTGCTACAATATGAATTAACTTAGAAGACATTTATGCTAAGTGAAATGATCAAATCACATAAAGACAAACACTGCATGATTCCACTTACGTGAGTTACTTGGACAGCCAACAAGGAAATGGGCATTTCAGTCATATAACCACAAGAAACTGAATTCTGCTACAATCATATGAGTTTATAAGAGGACCTCAGCTCTAGATGAGAACACAGCTTGGCCAAACCCCTGGATTTTTATCCTTGTAAGACTCTGAGTAGAGGATAAACAAGAGAAAACACAAAATAGTCAATATAAATCAACTCTGAGATGATCCAAATGTTAGATTTAATCAAGACTTTCAGAAGCAATTATAAACATGTTCAGTTATGCATTAATAGAAGAAAATATGTTCAAAGGAAATATGTCTTAATAAGTGAATAGATAGCAAAGCTCAGCAGAGGCAAATAAACTATAAAAAATAAAATCCATTGCTTTGGATTAGGCAATAGATTCTCAAAAGCATGAGCAATAAAAGAAAAATAGATAAATTGAACATCATCAAAATTGAAAACTGTGCTTCAAGGACACTATTAAGAAGATGAAATTATAGTTCACAGAATGAGAGATTATATGATTCGTAAATCCTATGTCTGATAAGAAACTTATCTCTAAAATATATAAAGAAATCTTAAAACTCAATAATAATGACAAATATCCTAAAAATGGGCAAGGATCTGAATAAAAAGAAGATATACAAAGGCCAATAAATATGTGAAAAACTGCTCAACATTATTAGCCATCAAGGTAATGTAAATAAAAAACACAATCAGATATCACTTCACTCCCGCTAGGATGACTTGAAACAAAATTCAATTAATAACAAGTGTAGGTAAGGATGCAGAGAAATCAGAATCTTCATGCACTGCGTGTGGAAATGTAAAATGGTATAGCCACTTTGGAAAACTGTCTGGCAGTTCCTCAAATAGTTAAACATAGAGTAATCATATGACCCAGTAATTCCACTCCTAGGTATCTACCCAAGAGAAATGAATACAGCCTTCAGCCTGTCTGACCAGAGAACCTAACCAGAGCACACAGGAAGCTATGTAGTCCATTCAACAGCCATACATATAATGGCACTTAAACAGAGCGCACAGCCCATGGTTTCTTCCATCTGTCGAGCAAAACTGGTGCCTTCGCATGAGTATGGAATTCGGTGCATACTCTGACCTGATTCAGGTCCCCAAACAACAAGATGTACAGGCCCTGGTTCCTATCCTGCTGCCCTGTCAGGGCAGTAAAGCTAATTCATAGTCCCATCTTCTACTGTATATTGTACCCACTCCCAACGAGCTGGTAAGTCTGACTGCAAAATCTAGGCAACCGCATAGCCCATCTTACAGCCTCATTTGGGTTGGCAATCAAGCCAAAAATACTATCCAAATGTTCTCATCCAGAGGCACACACCCCCCCCATCCCAATCTTCAGAACTTCAACTGTTGCCTTGTCCCAAAATAGACCATAAGCAGATCCCATCAGCCCAAGGACATTACCAGCAGATACACCCAGGATCCTAACTGAGCTGAAAGGTGAAGAATGCCCTCTACCAAAGCAAACTATAAAGATTACCCAAATACATGGATACCAACATAAGAAAGCAAGGATCATACACACAAAAAATGTAAATATGACACCACCAAAGGGAACTAATAAAACAATAATACCCTAAATTAATGGAGATCTATGATCTGTCAAGGAATTCAGAATAATCCTTTTAAGGAAGTTTAGTGAACTATAAGAAAACAAAGATAGACAACTAAAAAATAATATAGGAAAGCAATGAATGTGAAAAAAACCATAAGTTTCACAGGAAATAACAACCATCAAAAAAATTAATAAATCCTAGAGTTGAAAAATATTATAACTGAATTGAAGAATTCAGTTGTTTGAAAAGGAGACTCAACCGTGCAAAATAAAAAAATCAGTGACCTGGAAGTTAAGACATTAGGAATTACCTAGTCAGAGGAGCAAAAAGAAAAAAATTTTAAAAAGAGTGAAGAAAGCCCACAGAAGTTATGAGATATAATGAAAAGAAACAATAGTCACATTGTGGAAATTCCAGAAGAAGAAGAGGAAAATATATTTAAAATAATAATGGCTGAAAATGGCCTGAATGTGGGGAAAGAAACAGACATCCAGATCAATAAGGCCCAATGAATCCCAAATAGGTTAAATCCAAATGGGGCTACATTGAGACACATTATAATTAAATTGTCAAAAGTCAAAGAGAAAGAAAAATTTAAGAGTAGCAAAAGAAAAGAGAGAAATTATATAAGACTAGCTGTGGATTTCTCAACAGAAACATTTCAAACTGGGAGAGAATGTGATAACATACTCAAAATATTGAAAGAAAATAACTGTCAACCAAGAATTCTACTCATATACTGGCAAAGCTGTCCTTCACAAATGAAAGATGGATAAAGACTTTCTAAAATAAACAAAAGCTGAAAGAGTTCATTACTACCACACCTGCCATACAAAAAATACTAAAGGGAGTTGAGTGGAAGTAAAAGAATGCTAATCAACATCATAAAAACATAATAAGGTAGCATAAATCTCACTGGTGATGATAAATATATAGTCATAGTTAGATTCTGCAATATAGTAATAGTGGTGCATAATTCATTTACCACTACAGTTTAAAGGTTCAAAAAAAGTGAACATAGCAAAAATAAGTGTAACTACCGTAATCTGTCATTAGGTAAATTTTAACAGCAATAACCTAAAATGTGAGGAGGAGGAGAAGTAAAAGTGTAAAGTTTATAAATTCCATTGAAGTTGTTATCAGTTTAAAATAGATGTTATAAGTCTAAGATATTTTATGTAAACTTCATGATAATCACATGGAAAAATTCTTTACTAATTACACAAAAGAATATGGTAAATAAGTCAAAGTATACTAATACCAAAAGACATCAAAACACAAACACACAAAAAAAATGCAGCAGGATAATAAACAAGGAACAATAGGTCTACAAAACAACCAAAAAATAAAGAACAAATTGGGAATAGTAAGTCCTTTCACTAATTACTTTAAATATAGATAAATTCTTCAACTAAAAGACATAGAATGGTTGAATGGTTTTAAAAAAAATAAAGGGGATTCAATGATATGCCACTTACAAGAGTCTCACTTTAGCCTTAAAGACATACATAGACTGAGAGTGAAGGGATGGAAAAAGACATTTCAAGCAAATATAATAGTAACAATAAACAAAACAAAAACTGGAGTAGTTATACTAAAATCAGATAAAATTAACTTTAATACTGGAAAAAAGATTATACTTGTAACAAAAAGAATAAAATACTTAGGAGTAAACTTAACAAAGGATGTGAAGGACCTATATATACTGAAAACTGCAAGACATTATTAAAAGAAATTGAAGAAGACACAAATATTTGGAAATTAAATCACGCAATTCTACCTAATACTCAGGTCAAAGAAAAGACTGACAGAGAAATTATAAAATATTTCTGGTGTTCCTATGACTCCCCTCTGCTTCCTTTTCTAGGGTCAGTGAAGGAGTAGAGACAAAGGCTGATGAAGGCCTAATCTAAATTTAGTCTCTTGCATTCTTTTAACTTTTTATTTTTTAATAATTGTAGGATCACACGAAATTGCCAAGATAGTTCAGAGAGGTCTCATATACCCTTCACTCATTTTCTCCCAATAGTTACATTTTAGTAACTATATTTACTCAAAGCCAGGATATTGACATTGTCATTTTCTATACCATTTGGTCATATGTATATTTGTGGAACTACCACCACAATTAAGACCAGTCACCATAAAGGTGTCTTCTGTGCTACCCCTTTATAGTCACACTCTGCCCTCACCAACCCTAAACCCTGGCAACCACTAATTTATTCTCCATCTCTATAATTTTGTCATTTTCAGAATGTTATATAAATGAAATTATATAGTATGTGGCCTCTTAAGATTGATGTTTTTCACTCAGCATAAGACCCTTGAAATCCATCCAAGTTATTGCATGTATTAATAAACAGTACATTCCTTTTTATTGCTTAGTAGTATTCCCTGATAAGGATATACCCCCACTGTTTGCTTAACTAATCACTTATTGCAGGACACTTTGGTTGTTTATAGTTAAGAGCTATTACAAATAAAACTGCCATGAACATTTATGTAAAGGTTTTTGTGTGAGCGTAAGTTTTCATTTCTCTGGAAAAAATGCAAGAGTGTGACTGCTGGATTGTATGTTAAATATATGTTGAGTTTTTAAAGAAACTTCCAAACTATTTTCCAAAGTGGCTATACCATGTTATATTTCCACCAACATGAAAAATTCAGTTTCTCTGAATCCTCATCAGCATTTGGTATTGCCACTATTTTTTAAATTTAGCTGTTATAATAGGTGTGTTATAAATATCTCATTCTGGTCTTAATTTGCATTTTTCTAATGGCTAATAATGTTGAACATCTTTTCATGCACTTATTTGCCATCTGAATAGCCTCTTTGGTGAAGGGAAGATGCCAATGTCATCTGGGAAGATCACGCAGGATGGGAGATACCATTGTTGCCATTTTTAGAAAATAGTCTAAAAATAAATTTATTTATTTATAAATTATATACATGTACCTCTACTACTAATAACACCTAATAATAGGCTACTTAAAAAAGGCAAGATTTGGATAGGTAAGTAGCAAGGAAAGGCATTTTGATTGTATACTGTTGTATGCACTTTGTCATTGAGGAATTTTAGAGTTTTTATTTAATCAAAAATATATAACACAAATAAAGCAAGCACAATAACAAGCAACAGAAAAACAACACAGTCTCTTCATCATTGGCCTATCTTCATTTTAAAACAGTACTAGTATAATCAAATCTGGCAAGAAACCGACCAAAATAATTTAAAATTACTCCTTAAATTATTTTTAAATAATTGCAATTATCATTAACAATAAACTTTATTTTACATTGAGATGTTACTAGTAGTAGAGGTACATGTGTATAATTTATAAATAAAGAAATGTAAATAAATCAACAGTCAAAAAGGTTTAGAGGGCCGGCTGGGTGGTACATTGGTTAAGAACTGGCTTGGGATGCCAGAGGGCCCCAGTTCGGATCCCACATAAGAGGGCCAGTGACACTGCCCTCTACAGCTAAGATGCTGAACAACAGCTCGACCTGGAGCTGGGCTGCCGTGGGTAGCCAGCGAAGGCATAGGCTGCAGTCCCCTGCTGCAGTGGGCTGCCATAAGCTACCATGTGTAGCCGGCAGCCAGCGTGAGCGGCCAGCAGCCGCTGTGAACAGCCGTCCAGAGGCTGACGACTGATCTGCCTCGCCCGGGAAGAGTGCAATGATGGTGCCAGCTTGGGCCAGTGCAGCAACATCCTCCACAACTAGACTGAAGAACAAAACGACAGCAACTTGTCTGTTCCCCTTCCCCCGTTTCCCCAGCGCTGTTCCCCTCCCCCAATTCCCCAATAAAATCTTTGAAAAAAAAGAAAAGGTTTAGAGGCCACTGGGCTAAAGCATTGATAGCACTGTTCTCTTCACCTCTCTCACCCTGCCCTACCTCTTATTCGACTGCCTTTGTGAAGATCAGGCTGCTAGTTGAGGTCCTACCCAGATCTCTTGAGTTCCTAAGTTTCTCTGTTCTCTCTTCCCCTGAGATACAGACACTTGGAGGAAGTCTGGTCTTGGGTACCAGCTGAATGACTTGAGCCTGGTTTTTTTGCGTCAATTCTGGATAGATTTCCTGATTCTGCACCTTACATTCTAGTCCCTCCTCTTAACATCCAAAGCTGGGATCAGAGCCCATCTTCCAGGTTAAATGTGCTCTATCACTTGGAGCTGGATGCCCACCTGGCTGTTCTCTACCTGATATGTAGGAAAGAGCCTGGCAGCCTGTGTGACTGGGAAAGAACTAAGAACAGGGCAGAGAAGGCCAATACCTACCATTCTAGTGAGTCATTTATAATAATTTGCTCTGAGGATAAAATTCTTAAGATCCAAAGTTAAGAATAAACTTTATTTATATGTATTTTTAAATAAAATAATGTAGTACTTAACAGAAATATCAAGAACCTCTATCAATTACCAAGTGCCTTCCCAATAGAAAAATATATTTACAGTGCTACATTTTGAGTCTCATACTTCTGTTGGTCTGTGAGTGCTTTCAAGACAGGGACCATACCTCCTGAATCTGTTTTCTCAGGCCTAGCATTGAAAATTATGATTAGCGTTATTTTTAAATACACATTGCTACTACTTTTTGAATATTTTCTATTTAATTGCTATTGGTAGGGCTATTGCTAAGCACATTGCAAATCTTATGCTGTTTAATCCTTGTAATAATTTTATTATCCCTCTTTATGAATGAAGCCCAGTAATTTAACAAAGAACTTATACCTAGTACATGGTTGAACTGGGGACTTTCTCATTTTGAAATCCTAACTCCTAATAACTATTCTATAATGCCAAGGAGGAAAGAATTACAGGGGTAGGAAGAGAGATATAAAGGCTTGCCACTGCCTTCCACGCCAGAAGTAAGGACATGTTACTACTTAGACAAAGTGACATCCAGCCATGTTTCCAGCTAATTACATCTCCTCTGACATTAAAGACACTGGTCATGACACCCTTAGATATAAGAAATCTCTTTCTAACATATGTCACAGAAAAAGTTGTAGTGACACAGGTATATGAGGTAAGACAATTAAGTTTGCAAACTTATCCTAGAAAAAGTGCTACATACCTCATTGCTGAATATCACTATAATCACCTTCAAAGTACTCCCCTTAGGAAGCTAGTCCATCCTACAAAGCAATTTTGGAACTCTTTTTCTGGAATGGCCATCAGAGCTGTCGTCATATTACCCTTGAAGTACTGAATTTCATTAAAATGTCTTCTTTTCAATATTTCCTTTATCTTCGGGTAAAGAAAGAAGTCACTGGGGGCCAGATCAGGTGAGTAGGGAGGGTGTTCCAATCCAGTTATTTGTTTACTGGCTAAAAACTCCCTCACAGACAGTGCCCTTGTGAGCTGGTGCATTGTTGTGGTGCAAGAGCCATGATTGTTGGAGGAAAGTTCAGGTCGTCTAACTTTTTCATGCAGCCTTTTCAGCACTTCCAAATAGTAAACTTAGTTAACTGTTTGTCCAGTTGGTACAAATTCATAATTAATAATTCCTGTGATATCAAAAAGGGTTAGCAACATCATTGCAACAAGTTTGCAGACTTAATTGTCATGAAGTAGGAAGGAAGGAAGGAAGGAAGGAAGGAAGGAAGGAAGGAAGGAAGGAAGGAAG
>NW_017731559.1:2326423-2379001 GCF_001890085.2 Hipposideros armiger
AAGAAAGAAAGAAAGAAAGAAAGAAAGAAAGAAAGAAAGAAAGAAAGAAAGAAAGAAAGAAAAAGAAAGAGAGAAAGAAAGAAAGAAAATATGAACTTTGTAAAGGTGGCTAAGGATACTTTTCTTTGGTGAGTCTAGTTATTATTGCTGGCATGTAAAATGAAGTTGTTTGCAAATTCGTATCTCTTAATTTGGCACAAGGTAGCAATTTAAAGGAAAAAACTATGGATGGAAAAAAATCACTGCTTACAACAGCACTCGGAACCAGATGCGATTTTGATTGCATGTCTCCTCAAGTTGTAGAATTCATTAGCACCTATATAGTTCTTAGGTAATTTCAGACAAAGCCAGTTGCAATATTTAACCACAAGTTCATTCTCCTTTGTAGTTCTATAACTTCATTTTAGAAGTTTAAGTACACCAATTACTTCAACATTAAATACAGGTATAAAATACTCATTTCAAGTTCTTTCTCTTTTAAGTCTTGATCTATCTTAAATTTTTCTAAGTAATAAATTCTCAAAGGTTTATGCTACTATTTAAGCTAATTTTAGTTGTGAATATTAGAAAATATACCATATTGCATTTTTTATTAAATTCTAAATAAATTTTAATTACCCTGGTCTATCTTACCTTTTAATAAGATAATGCTTAAAAGGTAACTTACCAGCTCCTAAGTGTTCTCACTTTATTGAAAACTGTCTCTGGTCAACAAGGATGGGCCCCATCAGCCTGTTATGTACTAAACTACCTGACTCTGGCCAAAGCTGAGTTATTGGGGTGGATATATAATCTAACCTCCATCAATTTGATTCTCCTTCCTGGGGATTTGGAAAGAAAACTCAATTAGAATCAGCTGAGGCTGTTTACTTAAGCTGAATTGCTGCAGGGAGTCCTTTTTCTCCCCCATAAACACTAATAAGCAAAAGTAACAAAGGTAAAAATTTATTATCTTACAGACAAATACCAGTGCTATGGGCTGAATTATGTCCACCCCCAAATTCATATGTTGAAATCCTAACTCCCAGTACCTCAGAATGTAATTGTATTTAGAGATAAGGTCTTTAAAAGAGTAATTAAAATGAAGTCATTAGGGCGGGTCCTAATCCAATATGACTGGTGTCCTTATAAGACCAAGAAATTTGGATACAGATATTAATACATACAGAGGGATGGCACAGGGTGAAGATAGCCATTTATAAGCCAAGGAGGAAGGGTTGGAACAGATTCTTCTCTCATGGCTCTCAGAAGAACCCAACCCTGCCAACACCTTGATTTCAGACTTCTAGCCTATAGACTGAGAAGATAAATGGCTGTTTTTTAAGCCACCTAATATATGGCACTTTGTTACAGCAGCCCTAGCAAACTAATACAATCGTGAAAAGATGTGGTTTTGTTTGAGTTGCTTATGATAGAATATAAAAGCCTGAGGGAATAAGTATCAGAAGCAACAGAAGCAAAGGAGATGGTAAAACTGCTCTATGACACCACAAAAATCTGTTTCCCGCCTGAGGAGAGAAGGAGAAAGAATTCAGCAGCGAAGTTTGAAGTAGAAGGACTTTTATGGGTGAAGTACCAAATGAAATTTCTCAGGAGTCGCTGAACTTATCTCCAGCAGTCAGTGCTGATTATATTGCTGTGATATAAACCCCAAAACCTTCAACAGAGAAGATCCAAGATGGTGGAGTAGATAAACACTGTGCCTGCTTCCTTCCATGAGCACATTAAAATTTCAACTAAATTATAAAACAATCAACCTGGAGAACCATCTGAAGTCTGGCTGAACAGAAGTTTTCTAACTAAGGATATAAAAAATCCACGTCGAGACTGATAGGAGGGGTGGAGATACAAAACAAACTGGTCCCAAACCTATATGTGGTGGTTGAGAACCAGGAGGGATATCTCAGCCAGGGAGGTTCCCCCTAGGGGAGCAAGAGACAACAGCTCCACATCGGCCTCCCCACCCCAGAGTATGGGTGCTGGGAAGAGGAGCCCCACAGAATCTGGCTGTGAAAAACAGTGGGATTCCAAACATCCGGATGGGGCAGAAAGCTGCAGGAAACCCAGACATCCTCATAACCGGCCCATGAAGACTCACTCACAGGCACTCACCTTGGGCTCTGGCAGAGATACGATAACTTGAGGAACATCGGAGTGAGGGTTGGAGGGAAGTAGCCATTTTCCCTGTATGGGGTTTTTCTCCCATGCAGCCAGCAGGCAGGTGCCATCTTTCCTGTGTTGAGCCTGCCCCCTCTGGTCAATACTGAATCTGATTGGCTTGGTGAGCTCCACTGCTCTACCCTGCTGATTCCCTGAGACACCGCCCTACCCAGCTCACCCAACACCAGAGGCACTTTCTCCAAGAGCAGCCAGCCCTCCCTCACTGCATTCTTTCTTGAAAAATTATTGGAGTCCACAGGACCCAGGCAGGTGGCATCTGGCTTCAGTGTGCTCTGAGACTTGCTGAGTAGCTCCAGGCTCAGCACTGGCATCAGACCAGTCCACATTAATTCAACTCTTTCCACTCTAGTTGACTCCCTGAGACCATGCCTCAGCCAACTTGCATACCACATGAGGCTTTATCAGGGGCTGAACCTTAAGGGAGCCAGCAGGTGGCATCAGGCTTCAGGGTGTCCTGGCTTTTTGCGGAGCTACCCCAGGCCCGATTCTGGTGACAGCAATCCTCGGTTTGCAGTGTGGCCTCCCCCATTCGCCTCCAGAGTTAGCACGGGCAGCGAACAACCACAGAACACTGTAGCTCCTATCAAGTAGTCCCCAGCCAGTCACAGGCAGTGGGTGACCTGGGCCTGCACCAGAGCCCCTTGCAAGAGGCCTCAGAACCAACATACTTGGAGATTGGCTTAAGACCACAGCAGCGAACCACCCAGTTAGCTCCACAAGTGGCACACCCAAAGGGCAGTCTCAACAAGCACCAGAATCTCACTCAGTGTGGTAAGCCCCCTGCACAACAGCCTGTAAGCTGTGGACTTGGCCAAACCCCACAGCCAATCAGCCTGAGGGTCAATCCCACCCACTGACATGCCAAGCAATCAAGACTCAACTATAACAGGAGGGAACACACAACCCACACAAGGGACACTGTGACCAGGGAGACTGTGCCATCTGGGCCCCACAGGGCACTTACTACATAAGGCCACCCAGCCAAGACTGGGAGACATGGCAGATCTGCCTAATACATGGAAACAAACAAAGAGACAGTTAAAATGAAAAAAAAAAAATCCCAAATGAAAGAACAGGAGAAAACGCCAGAAATAGAACTAAATAATATGGAGTCATGCAACCTACCAGATACAGAGTTCAAAAGAATTGTTACAAAGATGCTCAAGGAAATTCTGCCCAAAATCAAAGTTGTTGCTCAGCTCCAAGGCTACTTCTGCTCTGTGTTTGCTCTCACAAATGGGGTTTATCTTCACAAACAGGTGTTCTAAATTTATTATGAAGAACCTAATTAAGTGCCTGATCTGTTAAAAAAAAAAAAGGTGAGGGAGGGATGATCAAGGAACTTAGTGAGAACATCAACAAAAAGATAGCAAGCATAAAACAGGGCATAGAAACCATAAAAAATAACCAATCTAGAAGTGAAGAGTACAGTAATTAAAATGAAGAATGCACTGGAAGGAATCAATAGCAGACAGGATGAAGCAGAGATCAAATCAACAGTTTGGAAGACAAAGTAGCAGAAAACACACAATTGAAACAGCAAAAGGAAAAAAAATTTAATAAATGAGGATAGTTTAAGAAACCTATGGGACATCAATTGTAACAATATTTGCATCATAGGGGTACCAGGAGGAGAAGAGAGAAAGCAAGGGATTGAGAACCTATGTGAAGAAATAATGACTGAACACTTTCACAGGAAATAGACATATAGTCGAGAAAGCACAAAGTCCCAAACAGAATGAACCCAAACAGGCCCACACCTCGACACATTATATTGGGTTGTTGGAAAAGTCATGACCCATGTTTGTAACAGATGGCACTAGTTCAGTTTTGGAAGTACTAGAGTCATTTGCATCTATGTTGTTGCTATGTCATTTGACAGCTGACAGTTCTAGCTTCATTCTAAAAAAAAATTGGGCAATTTGGTTAAGTTTTGGAGATTTTACAAGTTGAAGATGGAAGACCAAACTGTGCATTTTTGCCATATTTTACTGTTTTACTTCCATAAAGGGAAGAACGCGCGTCAAGCTTGTGAAAAGTTGCATAAAGTTTATGGTGACAATACTCTACAAGAATGTCAGTGCCAGTGCCAATGAGGGTTCACAAAATTCCGTGCTGGTGATTTTGATCTCAATGATGCTCCTCGGTCAGGGAGGCCCACCGAGGTTGATTACGACAAAATAAGGGCATTGATTGAGTTAAACCCACATTACATGACACAAGAGATTGCAGAAACATTGAACATTCATCATTCAAGTTTTCAGGACCACCTGAAGAAGCTGGGATTAAGCAAGTTCGATATTTGGGCTCCACATGAACTCAAAGAAGTTCATTTGACGGTGCATATAAGCATCTGCAATATGCTCATTAAATGTGAGGAAAACGATCCTTTTCTGAAGCGACTGATAACTGTAATGAGAAGTAGATTGTTTACAACAATGTGGTGTGCAAATGGTCTTGGTCCCGACGTGATGATTCTCCTCAAATGACATCGAAAGCAGACATTCATCAGAGGAAGGTTATGCTCTCAGTGTGGTGGGATTTTAAAGGTGTGTTTTTCAAGCTTCTACCAAGGAACCAAACAATCAATTAGAATACTCTCGGCAATTGGACAGTTTAAACGAATCCATTATTTAAAATCGTCCAGAGCTTGTTAATTGTAAAGGAGTTGTGTGCTCTATCACAACAACGTGAGACCACACACAAGTTTGATAACCTGTCAAAAATTACTGGAGCTTGGATGGGATGTGTTGCCACACCCACCATACTCGCCTGACCTTGTGCTGTCAGATTTCCACTTGTTTCACTCTCTTCAAAACCTCTTGCATGGTATAACATTCAATTCGAATGAGGCTGTAAATCAGCACCTTATTCAGGTTTTCACAAATAAAGACAACACCGTCTATGAATGAGGAATTATGAAGCTCACTGAAAGATGGCAAAAGGTTATTGAACAAAACGGGCAATATATCATTGATTGATCTTTGTTCTTTATATAAATAAATGACCTTAGAAAAGCATAGACAAAATATGTCATGACTTTTCTAACAACTCAATAATTAAAATGAAAAAGGTTAAAGACAAAGATAGAATCCAAAAAAGCAGCAACAGAAAGGCAACTAGTAACTTAAGGGAGCTCTGCTAAGACTGTCAGGTGGTTTCTCAACAGAAACTTTGCAGGCCAGAAGGGATTGGCACAAAATATTCAACATAATAAAAACAAAGGACCTACAACTAAGATTACTCTACCCAGCAAAACTATCATTTAGAATTGAAGGACAGATAAAGAGCTTCCCAGACCAGGAAAATTAAAGGAGTTCATCACCACCAAACCAGCATTGCAAGGAACATTAGAGTGACTTCTTTAAGATGAAAAAAAAATCAAAATTATGAATAATAAAATGGCAATAGCTACAAATATATAAACAATTACTTTCAGTGTAAATTGATTAAATACTCCTCTCAAAAGACATAGGAAGGCTGAATGAATAAGAAGACAAAACCCTTACATATGCTGCCTACAAGAGAATCACAGATGAAGACACACACAGATGGAAAGGAAAGAGATAGAAAAAGATATTTCATTAAAATGGAAACAAAAACAACAGAAAAAAGCTGGGGTAGCAATACTTATACCAGACAAAATAAACTTTGAAACAAAGGCTATAACAAGAGACAAAGAAGGACCCACGTCAGGGTTTTTATCTAAAGAAACCCAAACACTACTTCAAGAGAACATGTGCATCCATACGTTCGTTCCAGTATCTTTTCTGGCTTTTGTATCAGGGTAATGCTGGCCTCATAAAATGAATTTGAAAGTATTCCCTCCTCTCCAATTTTTTAGAAGAGTTGGTATTAATTCTTCTTTCAATGTTTGGTAGAATTCACTAGGGAAGCCACATGGTCAAAAGAAAGAGCCTTTCCACTTCTGGGTATTTATCCAAACAAACTCAAAAACAAAACTTAGAGGGGACGTGTGCATTCATATGTTTATTGCAGCATTGTTTACAATTGCCTGGGTTTACAAGAGGCAGCCTGGGTAACCACCAATGCATGAATAGGTAAGAAGGAGATGGTACATATGTATATACAACAGAATGTTGGTTGGCCATGGAAGGGAATGTGTTCTTGCCATCTGTGGTGGCATGGATGGACCTGGAGAGCATTGTGCTGAGTGGAGTATGCCAGACAGAAAAAGATGGATGCAATGTAATTTTGCTTATATGTGGAATTTAAAGAACAAAACAAAACAAAACAAAAAAACAGAAACAAACTCACAGATACCGAGTACATTTTGATCGTTGCCAGATGGAAGGGTAGTTTGAGGAGAGGGTGAAAGAGAAGAAGGAATTAAGAAGTACAAATTGGTTGTTACAAAGTAGTCACGGAGATGTAGGGTATAGCATAAGGAATATAGTCAATCATATTGTAATAACTATGTACAGTGCCAGGTGGGTACTAGACTAGTCAGGGGGATCACTTCTTAGATTATATAAATGTCTAACCACTATGCTGTACACCTGAAATTAATTTAAAATATTAAATGTCAACTGTAATTGAAAAATCTAAAAAGAGGAGAAAGGGAATAAGAAGACCAAATTTTCAGGTATGAAACAAGTCATGGGGATGTAATGTACAGCATAAGAAATATAATTGATAATATTGTGAAAGCAAGGTATGGTGTCAGATAGTTGCTGGACTTATGGTGATCACTTCTTTAGGTATATAAATGTCAAATAACTATGGTGTACACCTGAAACTAATATAATATTGTATGTTAGCTATGTTTTAATAGAAACTTTTTCTTTTTTCAAAGATTTTTATTGGGGAATTGAGGAAGGGGAACAGTGCTGGGGAATCAGGGGAAGAGGAAAAGACAAGTTGCTGTCCTTTTGTTCTTCAGTCTAGTTGTGGAGGACGTTGTTTCACTGGCCCATGTTGGTGTTATCATTGCACTCTTCCAGGGTGAGGCAGTCGTTCACCAGCCATTGTAAGGTCACTCACAGTGGCTCATGGCAGCTCACGAAAGTTGACGCCTGCTGCTGGCCAGCCCCACTGCAGTCTATGCTGTTTCCGGCGACTCACAGTAGCCCAGCTCCAGGTCAAGCTGTTGTTCACCATCTTAGGTGTAGAATGCACAGCATCACTGGCCCTCATGTGGGATCTGAACTGGGGCTCTGCTGCTCAGAGCTGGCGTCCCAAGCCAACTTCTAACCAACGTGCCATTCGGTTGGCCCAATAAAAACCCTTTTTAAAAGCCAGGGCTTTTCTTTGTTGGGAGTTTTTTGACTACTGATTCCATTTTCTTACTAGTACTTGGTCTGTTCAGATTTTCTATTTCTTCATGATTCAGTCTTCATCGGTTGTGTGTGTCTAAGAATTTATCCATTTCTTCTAGGTTATCTGCTTTGTTGGCATATAATTGTACATAGTAGTTTCTTGTGTTAAATGTATCCTCTTTCATTTCTGATTTTACTTATGAGTCTTCTCTTTTTTCTAGTCTACCTAAAGGTTTGTCCATTTTTTTAAATCTTTTTAAAAAAACAGTTTATTTGTATTGATCTTTTTTATTGTCTTTTTAGTTTCTATTTCATTTATTTCTGATCTGATGTTTGTTATTTCCTTCCTCCTACTACCTTTGGACTTTACCGTTTTTCTAGTTACTTGTGATGAAAAGTTTGGTTATTTATTTGATATTTTTCTTTTTCTTAATTTATCATTATAAACTTTCCACTTGAAACTGTTTTTGCTGCATCCTATAAGTTTTGGTATCCTATATTTCCATTTTCATTTGTTTCATGATTTTTTAAGTTTCCCTTTAAATTTCCCTTTTGATCCACTAGTTGTTCAGGAGTATGTTATTAAATTTCCACACATTTGTAAATTTTCTGGTTTTCTGCCTGTTATTGATATCTAGTTTCATACCATCACGGTCAGAAAAGATATTTAGTATGATTTCAATCTTACCATTTTCTAAAGCTGGTTTTGTGACCTATGTATGCTATATCCTGGAGAATAGTTCATGTGCACTTGAGAAGAATGTGTATTCTGCTGCTGGATGGAATATCCTATGTATGTTTATTAGGTACATCTAGTCTAATGTGGATGAACATTATGTATATATCCATTAGGTCCATCTAGGTAAATGTTTTCTTATTGATTTTCTGTCTGGATGATCTATCCATTGTTGAAAACAAGGTATTGAATTACCCTACTATTTTTTTTTTCATCAGTGAGGAATGTTACCAGGAGTGGGACTGAAGTTTAAGAAAAGTAAACCATAAAGTTTCAGAACTGAAAAGGACCCTGGAGAGTATCTAGCCCATAGCCCTAATTTTACAGACAGGGAAACTGATGCTTAAAGAAAAGAATAAATTTGCTCAGGTCACAAAGTCAAATAGAGTTTGGTTCAATTTATGCAATATGTATTTATTGAATGCTAACTCTGTTCCAGGCAAACCCTATGCTAGGTGTTGGAGGTACAGTGGAGAAGAAGGCAGATATAGACTCTGACCTCATTGAGTTGGTTTTTAATTGAGATATAATTGACATGTAACAAATTATTAGTATATATTATATATATAACATATTATATATATGAATGATCATCACAGTAAGTCTAGTTAACACCCATCTCCACTTCATTACATTTTTTTTTCTCATGATGAAAATTTTTAAGATCTCCTCTCTTAGCAACTTTCAAATATACAGCACAGTATACAACTTTTTAGTTTGATGTAGTCACACCTGTTTATACTTACTTGTTTTGTTGCTTTTGCTTTTGATATCAAATCCAAAAAATTATCACCAAGACCAATGTCAAGCAGTTTACTACCTATGTTTTCATCTAGGAGTTGTATGGTTTCAGGTCTTCTTTCAAGTCTTTAATTCATTTGAGTTGATTTTTGTATGTGGTGTAAAGTAGTGGTCCAGTTTCATTCTTTTAAATGAATGGAAAATTGGCTATCCTGTTTTTCCAACACCATTTTTTGAAGAGACTATCTTTTCCCCCATTGTATATTCTTGGCTACTTTATCATAAATTTATTAATCATATATGGATGAAGTCCCCAGCTATTATTGTATTGCACTCTCTCCTTTCATATCTGTTAATATTTGCTATATATATTTAAGTGATCCAATGTTGGGATATAAATATTTATAGTCATTATATCCTCTTGATGATTTGACCCCTTTATCATTACATAATGACCTTCTTTGTCTCTTGTTGTAGTTTTTGGTTTAAAGTCTATTTTTTCTGATATAAGTATAGCAACTCCTGCTTTCTTTTGGTTTCCATTTGTATGAAATATCTTTTCTATCCCTTCACTTTCAGTCTATGTGTTCCCTAAAACTGAGGCGAGTCTCTTCTGGTTGCATATAGTTGTATCTTTTTTTTATTAAATCTATTCAGCCACTGTATGTCTTTTGATTGGATAATTTAGTCCATTTACATTTAAAATAATTTTTGGTAAGTATGGACTCACTATTGTAATTTTGTTAATTATTTTTTGGCTATTTTGTAATTTATCTGTTATTTTCTTTTTCTCTCACTCTCTTCCTTTATGAGTTGGTGATTTCTGTAGTAGTATGTTTAGATTCCTTTCTCTTTATTTTTTGGTGTGTCTACTATAGGTTTTTTGCTTTGCAGTTACCATGAGGCTTACATAAAACATAGTTATAATAGTCTGTTTTAAGCTGTTAATAACAACTTCAAACATATACTAAAGCTCCCCATTTTAACTCTTCCCCAACCAACATTTTGCTTTTGATGGCAAAATTGACATATTTTTACCTTGTGTATTCATTAAAAAATTGTTATAGTAATTTTTAATACTTTTTTTAAAAGATTTTGATTTTATTGGGGAATTGGGGGAGAGGAATAGTGCTGGGGAATCGGGGAAGGGGAACAGACAAGTTCCTGTCCTTTGGTTCTTCAGTCTAGTTGTGGAGGATGTCGCTTCACTGGCCCATGTGGGTATTGTGATCATTGCACTCTTTCCAGGTAAGGCAGTCGGTCGCTGGCCATTGGATGGCCGCTCACGACGTCTCGTGGCAGCTCATGCTAGCTGCCAGCCACTTACGGTAGCTCACAGCAGCCCACTGGAGCCCCACTGGAGCCTATGCCATCACCGGTGACTCACGGCAGCCCAGCTCCAGGTCGAGCTGTTGTTCACCATCTTATCTGTAAAGGGCACAGCGTCACTGGCCCATGTGGGATCCGAACTGGCAGCCCTGCTGCTCAGAGCTCGTGCTCCCAACCCAACTCTTAACCAATGAGCCACTCGGCCAGCCCCAATACTTTTGTTTTTTAACCATCTTGCTAGTTTTATAAGTGATTTACCCACCACCATTATGACATTAAAGCATTCTGAACTTAACTGTATATTTACCTCAAAAATTTTGATGTGTTATGTTTTCATTATCATTTATCTCAAAATATTTCTAATTTCCAACTTTATTTCATCATTGACCCATGAGTTATTTAGGAGTGTGCAATTTAGTCCACCAATATTTGGGTATTTTCCACACATTATTCATTTACTGACTTCTAATTTAATTCTGTTGAGGTCAGAAAATATACTTTATATGACTTGAATCTGCTTAAATTTGAGACTTGTTTTAGAACCCAGAATATGATCTATCTTGGTAAATGTTCCATGTACACTTAAAGAGAATGTGCATTCAGTTGTTTTTAGGCCAAGTGATCTACAGATGTCAATTACATCAAGTAGGTTGATTGTGTTAAGTCTTCTGCACTCTTATTGATTTCCTGTCTACTTATTCTAACAATAATTGAGAAAGGGGTATTGAAATCTCCATATACAATTATTAAATATAATTATGAATTTGTTCTGTTTTCCTTTCAGTTCTATCAGCTTTTGCTGCACATATTTTTATTTATATCGTTGGATGATAAATACGAGTCCTGACAATTAAGTTCGTGAGTTTGTTGCAACAATATTGCTAACCTTTTTTTGATATCAGAAGGATTATTCATTATGAATTTGTACTATGGGGACAAACAGTTAACCAAGTTTACTATTTGGAAGTGCTGAAAAGGCTGTGTGAATAAGTTAGATGACTTGAACTTTCTTCCAACAATTCATGGCTCTTGCATCACGACAATACACCAGCTCACAGGGCACTGTCTGTGAGGGAGTTTTTAGCCAGTAAACAAATAACTGGATTGGAACACCCTCCCTACTCACCTGATCTGGCCCCCAATGACTTCTTTGTTTACCTGAAGATAAAGGAAATATTGAAAGGAAGACATTTTGATGACATTCAGGACATCAAGGGTAATATGACGACAGCTCTGATGGTCATTCCAAAAAGAGTTCCAAAATTGCTTTGAAGGGTGGACTAAGCTCTGGCATGGGTGCATATCTTCGAAGGTGACCATAGTGATATTCAGCAATGAGATATGTAGCACTTTTTCTAGGATGAATTTGTGAACTTAATTGTCTGACCTCATATGAAAGATTAGGTTTCCTTGATGAATTAACCCCTTTATCATTTTGAAATGACCCTTTTTTTCCTTGATAATATTCTCTCATCTAAAACCTATTTTGTCTGATATTAATATAGCCACTCCAGATGTCTTTTGATTAGTGTTAGCATGGTGTGTCTTTTATGATTCTTTTGCTTTTAATCTATGTGGGTCTTCATATTTAAAGTATATTTATTGGTGAAAGCATATAGCTGAGTTTTGCATTTTTATCCAACCTGACAATCTCCGTGAGACCACTAAAGTCTACCTGGGTTACCCTTCTCTTCACGATGGCCTGGAAACTCTCTCTAGGCAGTATGCTGAGGTGATTATAAGGCTCATCTTGTTTGTTACTTTCTCTTAAACAGATAACTGTTCTTTGTTAACTGATATACAATGTCTTGAAAACCATGTTTTATACATTTTGTCCTTGTTTTTTTCAGGCGGTAAGGTAAATCTGATTCCTATAACTCCATCTTGGCTGGAAGCAGAAGTCTTAATGTTTCCCTCTTAATGTTATAGTACCTGCAAACTTCTTCAAAGGAGTGCTCTTGGGTCACTTCTCTTGGAAGGCCAAAAGTGCCTGGAAGTTTACAAATCCCTGAAGTAGCCAGTAGCCAGTGACTGGTTCAGGAGTATGAAAGCCTAGTTCCTTTGCCTCTACTAGGATAAACTCTTTCCAGAGTAAGTTACACTCTGGAGCTCCCTGACCAGGCTGATGCTAAAGTCATACTTTTGCTTTTCTTATTCTCCTTTCTGGTCCTGCCTCCCTGACTCTCTTACTGGTTTCATATTGGTGTACATTTCTAATAAATCACTTGCCACTGAACCCATATGTCAGTGTCAGCTTTTGGAGGATACGAGCTTGCATTTTAAAATTGCTCTTCTATAAAATGTCTCTTTGATTGGCCTATTTTGCTTTTGCTCCCACATTTTTTTGAGTTGTTTACTTGCCAAAAAAACTGTAGAATAAACTGTTGAGCTAAATAGATATTTAGAATATATCCAACTAAGCTCCATCATTTAATAAATGAAACAATTGAGGCTTAGAATGTTAAATAAATAATTAATCCATGTTTACATACCCTAAGAGGAACTGAGGCAAGCTCAAAATCAGGTTTCCTGATTTGGGCATATTCAGGTAAAATATGCTCTTAATTTCATAGTGATCAGGTTTTACTAGCTGTTAGATAGTATTTTGCAAACACTTGCTTATGAATATTGGCAGATATAAATGTGAACACTTTTTCTGCAGGTGCAAGTTTGTACTTGTAACAGTTTGATTGCCTTCCTCATTTTATGATCTTTTAACATTAACTCTTGGTGAAGAACAAATTTAACACTTGCATTTTAAAAAATCTTTTAAATTTAATTCTCATACCAAAAGCCAATCATATTCATCTTCTCTATCTCCACCTTCCTTCCCCCCTCCCATCCTCTCTCCCTCTCTCTTCCTCTCTCTCTTTCCTTCCCTTAGTCATAGGCAAGTTGATTTTGAAGTAAAAATCACAGTCTTCATAACATACCGGTGTGCGATGACCCTATTTGCTGCTGTGTCTTGGTGGCCATGTTGAAATTTAAGCAAAGAGAAGTGGAGACACTTCTGGATTCCATGTTTTCATCTTTCTTAATTTACTCCTATTTTGTAGCACATCATTTAATAGTTTCTTAATTTTACTTTCTGGTAGATTTCTTCAACTTCATCTTCCAACTCCTGTTGACTTTATTCCTGCTATCATATTTTTTACTTTCCAATATCTCTTTTATTCTCCAAAAGTTGTACTTTTAGATAGCCTTCTGTCCTTGTTTTATTTATTTATTTATTTACTTACTTACTTACTTACTTATTTATTTGTGCATGTAAGTGACATGATCAGATGATAAACGTTTTAAGGGGTGGAGTTAGGATTCAGACATGGAAATCATCCTTCTAACCCTCACCCTTTGACTTTATTTGGGGGATGTGACATAAGGCAAGGGTGTTTTGCATTTCATGGATCTTTTCCCCATGGTCCAGGGGAGTGTTTGGAGGTGATGCAATTCTACTCTTCCAGGAAGGTTGTGAGAAAAACAGGAATCAGGCGGGCTGTGGTTGGGGTTTGGGAGAGAAAGACAAGCTTCACTGGAAACGGGTGATTTTGAGAAGAGTGGCAAAGGCTGAAGGTGTATTGCAGATAGTTGCAAAAGGACTGGGTGATGAGAAAATGAAGGCGGGAGACATGGAGCGATATTTCAAGAAGCTTGGCATTGAATAACAAGAGAGATAATTACGGTGATAGCTGATGTGGAAGGAGGGACAAGGGCGGGGCTTCAAGTGTGTTGAGCTATCCTTTGGTTTACCTTGTTTTCTGCATGTTTCACATATCTCTTTGCCTGGGAGCTCAGTCTGAAACTCTGGTTTCTTGTAGCTTTAACTTCAGGGTAAAAAGGCAAATTTTATGTGAATCTGAATTAGGGCTCCTGATGTAAAACCCCTGGACCCTGATCCGGCCGTTACCAAAGAATGGAAATGTGGATCCGGAGAGGCAAGGTTTAATTAAGCAGGAGCAGTTTTATTGCAAAAGCGCAAGAGAAGCGAGAGAACAGCTCTCTGCGGGACCACAAAAAGGGGGATTTGAAAATGAAATGTCCCCTGTTCTTGTTTTATGTAATCAGCATCTTCTAGTTCTTTGAAGATATTAATATAGGTGGGCTTTATTATTATTATTGTTATTATTCTCCCTACGTTGGCAATTTTCTATAAATTCTTTTTATCTGTTGGTTCCTTTCTTGTCTCTTTCATGTTAGATGCTCTATATATCTTAGAATGAGGCATAAAAATGCTGATTTGAAACTCTGTGTGCCTAGCTGGGATTTATTTATTTATATTAGGGTGATATTGGCTGGTAGGCTTAATATTAGACTAGGGTTTCTCATCTTTGGCGTTATTGACATTTTGAACTGGATAATGGTTTGGAGGGGGTGGGGCAGGCAGAGGGGAGGATGTGCTGTCCTGTTCATTTTAAGATGTTCAGTAGCATCCCTGGCCTCTGTGCAGTAGAAGCCAGTAGCACACCTCTCCCCCACCAACACACACAGTTGTTTACAATCAAGACTTTCTCCAGACGTTGCCAAATTGCCCCTGGGGTAAAACCATCCCTAGTTAATAACCACTGCATTAGGGCGATGAGAGTTTTGAGATTGCCTTGGAGAGAATTTCTCTAGTTTTCTGCTTTGTGAGTGAGGCGTACGAACCTGGTCACTAGTATTCAGAAGCCAAGCAGAGGAATGGACCTGGGCATCTCACCATTCCATATAGAGACTTTAACTTAATCTCTGTGGAAGGCAGGATAGCAGCCTCTCAAAGATGTCCACGTTCTAACCTCGCGAACCTGTGAATATGTTACGTTACATAACATGGGGAGATTATCCTGTATTATACAGTTGGATTTAAACATGGAAGAGGAAGGCAGCAGAGTCAGTGTTAGAATAAGGCAATGTGAGAAAGACTTGACTGGCCATTGCTGGCTTTGAAGATGGAAGGGGGCCATGAGCCAAGAAATGCAGGCAGCCTCTCAAAGCTAGAAAAGACAAGAAAACAGATTCTTTCCCAGAGCCTCCAGAAAGGAATTCAACCCTGCTGACACCCTGATTGTAGCCAGTGAGACCCATTTTGAACTTCTGACCTCCAGAGCTGTGCGATAATAAATTTGTGTTCTTTCAGACCACTTAGTTTGTGGTAATTTTTTATAGCAGCCATAGGAAACTAGTACAATCTCACTGCTTTCAGTGTGGTACTTCATCATTCGCCCTCATCCCTTCCTGGTATGTTCAAGGCTAGAGCCAATCTGGGACTTTCTCTCCCAGCATGAATCAACAAGTTCTACCTATCTTCTGTCAACCAACCCTCCCATTTAAAGCCTTCTCCTAAACTCCCTCAAAACATTTAGAAGTACCTTGTGCCTCCAATTCCTAAAGTTATCTAGGATTCTGCAGCAAAGATAGACTGGCTTTTTATCATTGCAAGTAGACTTCCTCTTTCTCTATTCTGCTAAATCAGTCATCACTCACGTGCATTCCTTCTTCCAAAATTTACGGACATCTCTTGTCTGCTACCTCTCTCATTCTTTTTGATCCTTAAGAGTTCATCGTGTTTGGGTTCTTTGCTATTTACTGTTTTGGTCATTTTAGTGGGACTTGAGAAATAATGAAAACAAACACCCATATTTAACTACTATGTTTAACTAGTTTTATTTTTAGCTGACATTTTATTGGGCATTTATTGTGTACTAGATTTTTGGATAAAGCCTCATGTGAATTATATTATTTAAACCATATAATAGCTCTAGGAGATAGCAACTGTTACTTTCATTCACATTTAATAAATAAAACTAATGCTTGACTTAGGTGACAAAGCTAATAATATGGAACAGAACCAGGAAGGAACCCAAGTCTTCCTGAATCCCATTTTCCTAACCAATCTTGTTCATTTTTACAAGTTTCACTCTAGAGCAGAAGTCAGCAAACTATGGCCCATTGATCAGATCCAGCCTGTCACCTACTTTATTAAGTTTTATTGGGACAAAGCCACACCCATTCATTGACTATTGTTTACATCTGTTTTTGTGCTACAATGTTAGAGTTCAATAGTTGAAACAGACTTCAATAGTTAAAACAGAAGTCCTAAAATATTTGCTCTCTGATCCTTGTGGAAAAATTTGCTAGGCCCTTCTCTAGAAAATAACCTTATTACTAAGTTTTCAGGTCATGGTGTCCTCAAGTACTTAAAACTTTTATTACTGTATCAAATCAAAGGCATTCTTTTCATTGTTCCCTCAACCTTTTGTTATATTGCAGATATCAATCTTTGATCATGGTTAAGAAAGGAAAGTCTCTAAAACCATCTTTTTTGTGAAATTTTTCCCATAGTCAGTCGTATTTGCTCCCTGTTCTGTGCTCCTACATCAGTTATTACAATTATAGCACTTAATGCAGTTTGATTCACATAATAGTTACTTTTTGTAATTCCCGTTGGATGTAGCAAGTGCTGGTGCTGAGTATATATTTACATAAGCATTTATTAAATACTTTCTAAGTGTTGGTGTTTTGGACACTGGAGATACAAAAATAAATATGACAACTTTGGATTAATATGTATCTTATTTAATTAAGTACAAAAAAAAATAGAAAAAAAGCAGGAGTCTGGGCTGGTGGTCCCTGAAACAGCTGCAGCATAATCACCATAAGGGCTTGAATAACATCCCAGACGTACTGAATCAAAACCTCTGGGGGTGAGGGCCAGTAATTTGTGTTCTTAATCAGCATTTCAGATGATACTTAAGCAGGGAAGTTTGAGAATCGCTGCATCAGTAGATAGAAAAGACTGTTTCTAAATGTGCAAGTAATATGACAGAGTAAGAACATGACCGTCTCACATGGTCTCCTTTAATACAAACCAATTTCTGTCAAAATATGATCTTGTGTTGCTCATTCCTTCCTTCCAAAAGATTACTAGACATGCTTACCTAGAAATTTGGACATTCTTCCCATCTCTTACTAAATGTATCTTTTTCACCATTGTAACCCTGTACCAGGCACAGTTCCTGGCACCTAGTGGATATCAATAATTTGTGTTCAGCTATTGCATACCCAAAGTAAAACTTCTCCAAGTTGTCCTAATATGTAGAATAGTATTTTTCCAATTTTAGACTGCGATGGTATAAGGATCGTTTGAGTACAAAGAAGATTAACACACCCAGGTAAATGTTTAGTCTATCTCCATCTTGTTTTCCTCCCTCTAGAAACGCTTCTTTCTAGCTCTCAGGGCCTCTGTTCTTGTGGGAATATCAACCTCCCCATTAAGGCTAAGCTAGACCGAACAGAGCCAAGTGGGCTCGTGGAAAAGGTCAAGCATTACGGATTCTTCTTCATGTAGATATTCTCTTTCTAGAAGCTTTAGCCTGCAGAGAGCCCTAGAGTACATTTAAAAAAGGCTTACCTACCTCTGAGGATGATAGATACTCAAGTATCTACAATGCGAGTTTTATAACAATGGACTCTTGCTATACCTGACACAGATCTACCCCTCCCACTAGAACGCTGAATTATTTTGCTGGAGGCTACAACATTCTGAGCAGTTTATTGGGAGTTGCAGGTGGGGATAACTCACCCGGTACAAGCTTAGCAGAGCTGAGCCGCTGCAGCTTGTTGGGCTAGCCTTTGATGCAGACTGGTTGGACAGGTTCTGGATCTACAGAAGAACCGGTTTTACTGGCCTGTTATGCCAACATATTCTGGTTTGATTCCATGTTCCACAGACGGTAGAAACCTGCCCAGCCAGTTAAATGAAAGACATATTAGGTTATCCATTGCACACCGTATATAGCTTAGATGCAGCACAACTCTTCCACATAGCAGTAGTGTCTAGTAAACTCTAGCGTGGTCCAGAGAGGTGGCTTCCACTGATTTCCTGTTTAAGTTCATAGCTTCAGGGAAAGTCAGCAGTGAAACACCTGCTTTTGACCAAGAGCAGAGGGTTTCTAAATGAATTGAAGGGTAAGTTAATACATTATTCTTATATTTCTCAATTTTCTGTGCACTTTTGGAAGGTTAAATTAAATGATGTTTTAAGAAGATGTCTATTTTAAATATGATAATAACTGCATTATGCCTTTTATGTAAAACTGGTTATATATGGTTTCATAACATTTGCATATATGTTCACTGATTTGTTTGGATAAAGGTTATTTTGTATATAATACACTTTTGCTATACTTTTTGTAAGTTAGGCATGGCTATAGTCATTTAAAAAGCTGAGTTGAATAAGTTTGCTAAATATATTTCACCTATTAATGATTCATCTTAAGCCATCTACTTCTTTGATAATATCTTATTATGTTTTATAGGCTGTTGCTATACAGGAACAATTTTATATGGTAAATCTAATTGCGGATGAAATAATAATTGCTTTTTTAAGGTTTTTTAAAAAAAAAATGGTGTTGGCTTCCTTGGTGATCCTAAGTACATTAGAGGAACAATTCACAGCAAGAATTGAGGAGTGTGAAAAAAAAACATTGTGGAATCTGGTAACTGATTAACTATTGGAGCTCAAAAGCACTTGCTGAGCTGAATAGAAAGGAATGAAGACAAGTTTTGTCATGCCTTATTACATCTGAACAACTTTTGGGGTTAAAGAAAATTTGTATCTTCCTTTCCTTTATATTTTAAAATAATTATGTTATGTCTCTCTTTCATTGATCCAATTAATTTATGTTAGTAGTTTGTGTCATTTAAAATGAAAGTTACCAATCCCTTTAGATTTATTTTGGCATACCCAAACTACCCCCTTAATATTAGGTTGAATTGAATGCATGCATCTTCTTGGCATTCAATTTAACATTACAGTTTACACATGAATTTATTTGGAAATTAAAATAACTTTTTAAACAGATTTATACTGAATATTCTCCTGTCAAAAGCTATCTGTAAGCCATCTTAATACAACTTTGCCTTGAACTGAGCAAGACTAATGCACACTTCATTGTCCCTAGAGTCCTTACTTTGTCATTATGTTCAAACTCAAAGGTAATAAGTTTCTTTAGAATGTTTATAAGTGAGAATAAATATTCAGATGAGATTTCTTTTTTTTTTTTTTTTTTTTTAGTGAAACCCTTTGGATGCTTTTTTACTCCAAAGCAATTCTGCATAAAACTGCTGATAATTCAGCTAAACTTCTAAAAAGCCATGTAATGTTGAATCTGCAAAAGGAATGTGCTGATTCAGCAAACCAAAATTAATTTTATTCAGCATAAGCTATATTCTGACAATTTGGGGGAAATATGGATCAAAATTTTCAGTTGGTTGAATTTTTCTTTTTTCAGGTAAGGCATAGACATATCAATAGAGTATACTTTTAGTTTTTTTGGTGAATATATTATATATGGTAATTTAAAAATTTTAAACCATATAGTGTTTAAAATACAGGGCTTACTATTTGGAAATAAATTTAATTTGGAATTCCAATTTATTTATTGAGCATTTTTATGTTTATGATTTTGAGGAAAGCAATTTAAGAACTAGATATATATTTCATAAAAATCCCTGGGTAAAATTTTAAGCCTAACTCTACATTTTGGAGAGGGATTCTATAGTTTTCGTTTAATAGGATTTTCAGTTTCAAAAATATGGAAATCCTATTAAACATGACTGTTATGTATTTTCCATAAATCAATTCCTTTAAAACATTCATACATTGTGATGTTTTGATTAAATTAAGGATATGCGGATTTATCAATCAAATTAGGAGTGTGTGTGTGTGTGTGTGTGTGTGTGTGTGTGTGTGTGTGTGTTTTATATGACCCTACATTATCTCAGGGCCCAGGTCAAAAAGTGTTCTACTCATTTAAAAATCTTTCAATTCTTTAATTCTCATTAGATGAATTTCTTTATTCCTAGCGACACAGTTTCACACAATGACTGTTTTTGTCAACAATGTTAGCTTTCTTAACAACAGTAACCTCTTTCCTTCCTGAATATCTTCATGTGTTTCCTAGCAAAAGCACTTAGAATCCTAACATTTTTGAGCCAGAAGGACTCTTAAATATAACTAATGAATCCAACTCCTCATGTTTGAGTTGAATGAAAAGCCCCAAAATGTAGGTGAATCACCACTATACAACTTAAGGGTAGATCTGGCACCAGAACATCTCAGTTTCCTGAATACCAGCCCAGACTAATAGTTTTTTTCACTACCCTACATTGACTCTTCTGAATGCTACATGAAATCTAATCTGTTTTCTAAAGGATTTGTAAAAAGATAAAATTGTATTGTAGAGTTATGTTAATGAGTCTTTGCTGAACTAAGAAATTATTTGTTTTTATATTTTAATCTATATCATTATTGTCCCCAAACTTTTTTTGTCATAGTAGCTGAATTTATGGAGTTGTCATTGGTAATGAAGGTGACTAGCCCTTCAAACCCTAATCTCTTAATGCCAAATTAAAATTTTGCATCAAACTGATACATTCCTTAATATTTGCTTCATATTCCCCTTCATATTTGTGGATCTTGCTGTCATTTTCTGACTTAATATTGCTTTAAACTATCTCAACTGTTTATTTTCTTAGTATGTATGTATTCTTGTATTGTTTTAGTCACTGTTATATGGATATGTATAGTTTAGGATTTGCCTAAAAAGTTAGTACATCTAAAATTTGGCTAGAACTGACAGGAAAATTTCAATAAGGTTATGACCAGAACTGCAGGATTCAAAACCCATGTTTGAAATGATAGAAGCTATATTTAAGTGGTAAGCTCTTAATACAGTGCTATGCACACAATTGATCAAAATTCTTTAAATGTTTTTAACTTTAGGAATGCAAGGAAATGGGATCACAGAAAGCCTGAGAGCCAAGGTCTCCAAAAATTTTCAATTCTAATTCCTAGAGCTAAATGTTAATTTTCCTAATCCCCTTATCTTTTCACAGGGAGAATCCTACCTGAGGGATGCTTCTAAATTTGGTAAGTTTAGTTCAGTCCAAGTGGACTCTGGAATATAATCACCTCCATTTGTTTTCTCATCTTTACAGACAAGAGAATGGGTAGTTATATTGAAAAATATAGGGGCATTTCAGATGGGTTTGAATACTGACTCTGCTACAAACCAGTTTACCCTTGGGAAGTACTGAACCGTCTGAGTTCTCCTTTCTTCATCTGTAAATTAGGGAAACTAATACCATTCTCTAAAGAATTGTTGGAAGGGTTATATGATATATGGTGTATAAAACACCTAGCACAGTTCCTAGAACATCGTAGGAGCAACAAATGTCAATATCCTTTCCACCCCATTAATAGAATATATAATAAATTTCAACAAATAGCTTGAGTAAGTGAAGTCAAAGCTTAACTTAGAACATATATTTCATTTTTGTCAGAGAGATAAAAATTTAATCAGCAACTTTGGACAGCATTAAGATCTAATATCAGAAAATATTTAACCTTATTAAATTAGAAACCCATATAATTGAAACCAATTAAAGAGTCAAGAAGCCTTTTTTAAACATATTTGAGAGCAATATACTAAAGTAATTAAAAGGTTTAAATAATTTTTAAAAATCCAAATTTCAATCATTTATACCAAAAAAAAAGAATTGTGACATAGACCAAATTATACCTTACTTGTGCCTAGCAATGGAGTTTTTCAAGGACACTTTATATCTATTTATATCTATTATCTCATATGACATCAAATTATTTGTCCAAAGATTTCTATATGTTCAAAGGATTATGCTCTTTCTACTAAAAAGTGAATTCTTCAGGGCTCTAGAATGCTTTTTCCTCCAAAAGATGCTCTTCCAAATTAAATTTATTGTAGGTCAGTATTAAACTGTACTGCATTTCTTTGATAGTAAATGATAAGGAGGGTGAGTCCAAAGTGTTTTGGATGTAATACGTAAGGTAGGATAGAATTGAACATTTTCTAAAAATAATATTAAATTAGCCTCAGATGCATTAGTTGATTAGGAGATAGAGCCAATGAGCAAAGTTCACATGCAAGATACGCTTTTATGAAATGCACGTCATCATCAGAAGGTAGCTCAGAATAGTGTGACAAAACATTCCAAGAGCTAAGAGCAGGAATTTGGTTATGACTTGATACTAGAACCAGCAAATGGATTCACAAACTGATCTTATTGAGCTCTTGCAAGACGTTTAATTGTTATACAAATAAGCTTAGTACTGACAATATAATTTAAATTTATATCCATGGTAAATGAATTTGTTTTTCTCAAATTCTCAAGTTTGTATGTAGATGGTATACCTAAAGACAAATGTACTGCTTACCAATTAAGCTCACTAATTATACATTCTTATTAAAACTATTTTATTAGATACATAAGCAATTTAGTCTTATGTAACTATTAATTTGCACTTATTTTTATGCATTTAGAGTGGATATTACTATAAACAATTGAAAAGTAACAAATTTAAAATATATTTTTTAAATGTTTCTATATAAATACAGATGCTTCTCAGCTTATGATGGGGTTATATCCCAATAAACCCATCAAAAGTTGAAAATATTGTTAAGTCGAAAATGCATTTACTACCACAAGGTAGAGTATCAGTTGCTTACCCTCGTGATCACATCACTGACTAGAAGCTATGACTTGCTGATGCTAGCTAGCATCAGGAGACAGTATAGTACTGCATATTGCTAGAAAAGTTCAAAATTCAAAATTCCAAGTAAATTTATTTCTACTAAATAAATTCACATTGCTTTCGCACCATCATAAAACTGAAAAATCGTAAGTCAAACCATCATAAATAGGGCACTGTAGCTAATTTAGATAATTCAGGACTAACAACTAAATTTACTATGCATCTAAAATGAACTGGGATATAGAGAATGTTATAGTTCATCATATTAAAGACATATAGCCTTAAAAATAATCATAAAACTATTATCTTAGAAGTTATTACTGACAAAGTAAAAATATAACTTGTGTGGCAAATTTTTAGTTTCAAAGTTCTATCTTAAGTCTATTCCCTTGAAAGTTCATTGCCTACTGTTTCTACAATGATTTAGATTAAGAGTGAGAAAAACTTTACAACACAAAAACATTTTAAGTCTAATGAATTTCAGAATGAATCTTGAAACATTGAGAAATACAAGATCAATAACTTTATGCAGTTTGCAATACAATATTTTTAGAGCAATTCAGAGAATTCTGTGATGAAGTCTTCTATAAAAAAAATTTTACATCTAACATATACAGGTCAAATTTGGAGGGCAGAGGTCTCCTTACTGAAAGTAGATGAAATACTATCTGAGATGGTAGGATCATTCATTTTCTGAAAATATACATATTATAATCAATTTTCAATAACACAATGAGAACTGAATGGTAAATACCATCTACATAGCATTTTTGTGAGCTGTTAAATTCTGCTTTAGTCACTTTCCAAGTAATTGTCTGACAAAATTTAAAACAAATATATGTTGCTCAAGAACAAATATACTGTTTTTTAAATATAGTATAGAACTGTAACTTGGCTACAGGCCAGAAACCTATATACTGGATCTGGAACCTGGCTACACTGGAACCTGGCTATAGGCCATTCAGTAAGAAATTTGTTCAGTCCATTCCAGCATAACAATACCAGTCTCTTTTCCCACAGTTTTACTTCTTTTTTAAAAAAAAAAAAGATTTTATTGGGGAATTGAGGGAGGGGAACAGCACTGGGGAATCAGGGGAAGGGGAACAGACAAGTTGCTGTCTTTTGGTTCTTCAGTCTAGTTTTGGAGGACGTTGCTTCACTGGCCCGTGTTGGTATTATCATTGTGCTCTTCCCAGGTGAGGCAGATCGGTTGCCGGCCTCTGGACGGCCGCTCATGACAGCTCTTGGCAGCTCACACAAGCTGCCAGCCGCTCAGGCTGGCTGCCAGCCACACACGGTAGCTTATGGCAGCCCACTTCAGCAAGGGCTGCAGCCTACGCCGTCGCCAGCGACTCACGGCAGCCCAGCTCCAGGTCGAACCATTGTTCACCATCTTAGCTGTAGAGGGCAGTGTCACTGGCCCTCATGTGGGATCTGAACCGGTGCCCTGCTGCTCAGAGCTGGTGTCCCAAGCCAGCTCTTAATCAACAGCCCCTCGGCCGGCCCCACCATTTTACTTCTTAAGACGTAAGTGTTTACTTCTTTGAGATGAATGACCTTTTCTAGTTCCACCAGTAAGCATACATTAAACACATCTAGCATAAAGTAAATTCTCGGCAGTTCCTTGGTATCATAATAAACCACATGTTAATACTAATGTTAAAGCCAAGTAAGTAATATCAAATCAAATTTCAACAAAGGAAGAGCATAATGACTCTGAAATAAAAATTGAATTATATTTTTAATCTGACTTCCCAGTCTGTGGTTTGTTCCCTCAGTTTATTAGAATGTGGGATTAATGGTACCATAATACTAACAGTCCCTGTGAGGTCTGTTATTTGTCATTTACTTCATAATCATAGATTATACCCAGCAGTATTACTACTATAACAATGTAGCAATGCTTCTCAAAGTGTAGTTTCTGGACCATCTGACTCACCTGGCGATGCCTATTAAAAATGCAGATTGCTAAACTCCATTCTAGACATATCACATTAGAATCTCTGGCTGGTAGATCCTATGAATCTGCATATTACATATTTTCTAGATTATATGTCCAATCCAACGAATGTCCAATAAAGTTTGAGAAGCAGCAAGAAAAGGTTCTCTTGCCTGTAAGGGACTGAGTGAAAGTATATGAGTACCTTCAAATCCAACCATTATCATTATCAGAAAAATAGCCTTTAATGCAGATGTTCAGCCTATCTTGGATCATCATCAACATTCTTACAAAGTACTGCATGAAATTAATCTGACTCCCATCCATGCACGCAAACTTTCAAATTTTTAAATTTTCTTTAATAACAAAGATAGTGAAATGGAAATCTCATGTTTAACTTTTATGTCTTAGTTTGGTTTCTCCCTGGAAAGTAGAGCATAAATCCTCCAGATTATGTGCAAGGTCTTTATTTGGGAAATCGTCCCAGGGAACAGAAGTGGGGAATTAGAAGGAAATGGGGAGGAAGGAAAGCCAATACAAAAGTGCATTCTGGAGTTTATCCTCCACTATGAACTAATGGGGCTGAATCCCAGTACCTTTTTAGGAGCCATGAAGCTGAAGACATGAAAGAAGAGCATTTATCCACCAGTTCTGACTTTTATCAGCTAAACATTGCTTCATGAGTTGTTACTTTCCTCACACTTTCAGGTTGTGCTTCTATTGCCAAGGGCTTCAGAGAAGTCCCCAGGACAGAAAGTCAGGTGAGGGGCTGTCAGGTTTCACCTGGTTGCCACTGCAATGGCTGGAGTAAGCAGAGCCCAAAAGCTGTCCAGTACATCACTATTATAGGATACATATGGTCAAACTGCTTTTTCCTTAGTTTACCAATATAATTTTAATACACTATACAACTAAAAAGGATTTTCTAAGAAATGAGTACAGCAATTTCAAATGGAAAGTGAGGAACTTTAGCCTATTTTTGTCTGATGTATTTGATCCATTCCCACAAAACCTGAGATGCACTGAAACTTGATCTTCTGCGAGAAAGGTATTTTCTAATAAACTACATTTCATTTCCTGAGTTTGGTTGCCAATTTTTAAAGGGTCAAACATCAGCAAAATGAACAGTTAGTGTGTATTCTGAAAACACTTTTGTGTCTAACATTGATCCAAAGATTTTATTGTTTAAGTTTACATTGGTAAAATTATAGTAAAAACAGATTGACTACATTGGACCCTCAAGTAACACTTCTTATTATAGTAAAACACAGAATTTTGAATAGTACAAGTTTGTCTTGGACTGTGTCCAAGAGGGTCTGGTTACAAGAAGTAATTCATTATAACCTATAATGTGATCACAGATCATGGATCTGAAGAATACGTTATACAAAGGCTCTAGTGAATAGATTAAAAATAGAAAGCTAAACAGCCAGTATGTGCTTTAATTAAGTAAATACTGTATTTGTTTGTGTAATGATAGAAATAGTTTTTAAAAAATAAGGAAAAAATATGTACAAATAAAAGAGAAATTTGATTAAAAATATATGATCTTTTCATTTAACTTGTTAAAATAAAATAATCATCTGAGTTTTAAAAAATAAACCTCTTTCTTAGAAGGTGGTTAAATTAGTTAATGAATTGATAAGGATGAAATAGGAAAATTGGATTGAAGAGGGCATAGAAATAAGGAAAAGTGGGGAAACACTGCTAAGCAAAGCCCAATAATAACAGATTCTATTTTCTAACGGAAGAATCAAATATACTCAGGTCTTCACTAAATTAGCTCAGATCACAATCAACTTGATACCAGCAGTCTCTTTCTTGGACTTGAAGCTGAGGAGATTGTTAAGTCTCTGTTAAATAAATGATTTCTTACAACCACCAATTTCTGAAATAAACAAATATATTAGTTTTTCCTTTCTATACAATTTCACAGTTGGATGGTTTTAAAAGTACCTTGGAATAAAATGAAAATAACAATATAATAATACTACCTGACTTATTTAAACTTAATTATGTGAATCAAATAAGATATGTAAAAGCACTTAACAAATTATAATTTAACCCTTTTTATAATTATAAATCACTCACAATTTATATAGCAATTCAACAATTTCACTATAATTATATAACTAGTGATTGGAGAGATATCTCTGATTAGTTGTAGCTCTTAAGTCTATCTACTATTAATTTCAGTTTCTTACACTGTTTAGATACATATAAACAATTATTCAATCCTATCAACAATCCTGTGAAATACCCTATCTCCCAGCTCAGGACTTACCCAGTACCATGTTTTGGGAATGTGGCTATGTGCTATCGTTGATTGTAGAACACAGTCACAGTGTTTTGGAGCACTTCCTGCTCTGGTCCCTTCTGAGATTACAACATTATTCAAGGCCTTTTCATCTATTTAATTTTAAACTAACTACATGGACAAATCCACAACTTGGGGCTGGGAAAGCTAGTATAAACATGTTTGATAATCCCATTAGAAGTCAATTTATATTCATCTTTCAAATGTCCACACCTATTGTAAGGCAAGTAAAAGAGCATGTGTATCATAATTACTAAGAAATACAATTATCAATGCAAAAAAAGTCTAAAAAATGAACTGAGGTTGGTCCATATAATAGGTGTTTCACACCAACCCTGACCGAGAGAGCCCAGTTTATTTTCATTTTCTCGATTATGACTTAAATTAAATTGCTATCAAATTTAAAAGTACTTTTGGTAACCTCGTAAAATGTAAAGCTTTCTGAAGTAAATAGAAAAATGTACTGGAACTGCAAATAACTTGTAGGTAATAAGAATTTTTTTATCAGAATTCAGAAACTTTATTTGGTTGTTTTCTCAAAAACATTTTCTAAATTAAAAAATAAAAAAGCACGGGATAAGGTTTATATAGATTCTACCACCCAAAAATCTACTGCTCAAAAATAGTATGGTGTACTGCAAAAAGCATAGATATAGGATTTATGGCCAGAAGACTGGGTTTGAAGTCTTGAGTCAACTGATCTACCAGTTTGTACCTATAATGCTAGTCAAAGCGCCCAATTTCTCAACTTCTGTAAAAAGATGAAAACTGTACCTGTTCTATTATTATGACAGTCATTTTTAGATTCAAAAGAAAAGATATTCAGTAAAAGCACTTTGTATTTTACCATCACTAATTGTTCTTGAATCCATCTCCTATCAGTATTAAACAAACCACTTCTTTACTCTTAGGAATTTCAGAGTACCATCAATAAATCAAAGAATTTTATGGCTTATATTATGTGTACCATAATACTCTTTAAAAAGAGTTTAGATAGGTCTATACATGGCTGAGAAGAAAATACTCCTGACTACCACAGTTCATTTCAATCTTCCCCTTTTTATTAGTTTATATTTCAAATTTCTTAAAGCTTCTGACCATATGATTTATCACCAAAACCAGGACACTTTTTAGAGTAAACAGGAGCCCTATTAATAATTAGCCAGAACAACAGACATTAACCAGAACTGTGGCTGGTAAACCAGGGCATATGGTCACTATATATAAGGAGTATACTCGATTTGGGGAGAGGAAGTCTATCTATTTCAATCTTAATATCCACAAAAACATAGTTTGTAAAAACTATATTTAAAACAGTAGTCTATGAAACAAATTGTCAGCAAGGGTGTGAAGTGAATTAAAGCATAATTTAATTTCACTATACATTTCTAATACTTCTGATTATAACTTAAGTAAAATTGGAAAAGTATTGGCTGAAACTGAAGGTCTCCTCTAAGAACTTTGGATGGAAAACATTTTTAGAAAGGTAACTATCAAAGCTTCCTCAACTTTTGACTAATATCTAGATTAGGAAAAGCACAAACCCAATATTTAAACAAAGTCTATTTTTTCCAAGCATAGTTAGAATAGGGAAAAATTGGGGGAAAAAATTCAGCCAGTGTGTTTGAAGACATATCTGTAACTTATGAGGCATGAATACACTAAAGACCACAGCCATTTGTCAGCAGTGAGTAAATTTACCAATTCGCAGATGGAAAAATTAGTATTTGAGATGCGAATCATTATTTTCTTAAAAGTGGACAAAGCAATGAATATTAAATATGTTTGCTCTTGTGAACCTATCAAGGGATGCTTTAATAGACTCTGTCAGTGACTTTTTCCTACAGTTAACCCTTTATAGTATTTTCCTTTTATATTACTGCAAATATATATTGCTCCCACAGCTTCCATCATGGCAGCATTATATATATGTACATAGGACAATGCAGTATAGTAGTATACTTACTAGATAGAAAGGTAAAGATTAGTTTTTCATGATTCCCCAAATAAAATCTACTTTTCTACCCTACAGTCTTAGTGATCACTCTTAAATTCTTTTATCATCTCTACAGCAGTTAAGCCCTGAGGCTCATATAAATGCCAGTGTTCACTTGCAGTTTTAAGTGTTAATGCCAATCGTATAAATACCAAGGCTAACTATCTAACAAAATTCCTGGGCTTCATAAACCTATAGGAATAGGTATGAAATATTACCCAAGCAGCCACTGGATGACCTGAAATAAAAAGATGCCCCTTTCCATTGATAATAAATCATTCTTCAATAGCAGGTCATTAATATTCTTGATCAGCCCACCATCATTTAAACCTAGGCAACTATGCAATTATACAGTATACTGTATAGATATTTTCACCAAATAAATAAGATACTTCCTAAATTGAGCAAAGTACATATTTAGTAAAATTTTGCCCATTAATGATGTGAAAATGAAGTCGCTAAGTGAATGATATTTAAAAACACAAACACAAAACTAATAGTTTATAATGAAATGAAGAAGGTATATATAACCAGAGTGAAAATCAAAATAAATAAAGCTGCTTTATCTAAGTTGGGAGTTGGCCAGACTACTTGAGGCTAATTTTTCTAATTGGAAAGCAATGTGTAATCTTTAATGTGTATTATAGGCACTTTAATGACCACCTAAGACTATCAAAATAAAAGCTGTGATACTGACACCCTCCATGAATGTTAAATATATCTTACAAAACAATTATAAAACTGCTCAACCTAACTGGATCTTGGCACCATCAACTCAAATCAGAGGTAAAACATTTTGGCACTTGGGGCAAGATCACTAATTGATGTATATACCTACCCCAAACAACACTTAGTAATTACTGTAAACAACATTTTAAAAATTAAATCAAATGTTCAACTTGACACAAATGTTAACAGTTAATATAATTTTCTTTTGTCTTAAAGTTTTATCTCTCAAACAGCCGTTTGTCTTATTCTTAAAATAGTTCCGACTGTAGGTATAGAGCTCACCCGTTTTTTAGTATCATGTATTTAATATTAGAGGTGCTGAACAGTATTATGTAAATATTCATAATGGGTTTAATCACTTATTTTAAAATTTTTGCCTGAAGATACAGGTCCTCAGTGCTGGAGGAGATGGTGAGTGGGATGATGTGGGGAATGGGGGAGAGATGGGAAATGCCAAGCACAAATAGCAGAAATAGCCTTGGACTAGAAATCAGACATCCTGTCCCAGTCCCAGCTCCATCCTGGTGCTTCAGGTAATCATATAACCTCGTTTGTTCATTCAACATTCATTGGTTCATTATGTATGCTAGGCCTGTGCTGTCCAATACAGTAGCCACTAGTCACATGTGGTGTGGCTTTTAGCACTTGAAATGCAGCTAATCCAAATTGAGATGTGCTCTAAAGATAATATAGACATCCAATTTCAAAGACTTAGTACAAAGAAAATGAATGTAGAAAATTTCATTAATAAATTTTTATATTACAATGTTGAAACAATATTTTAGATAAATTTGATTAAATAAAATATATTAAGTTAATGTTACCTGTTTTTTACTTTTTTTAATGTGGCTACTAGAAAATTTTAAATTATATATGTGGCTCTTGGTTAATGCTGTGCTAAGACTCATTGGTAAGTACTAAGAATGCGGAGAAAAATAAAGAAAGCACAGTCTCTGCTGTCAAGGAACCCCTCCCACAGTCTAGTTGGGAAAGATAAAAGATATAAAAATAATTATCATATAAAGGCATAAAGTGCAGTGATAAAGATACACATACTATAGGAAAGGCTTCTGTATCATTTTAAAGGTACTGAACTTTAACCTTAGGCAATGGAGAGTCATTGAAGGGTTTTAAGCAAGGGAGTGCCTGGATCAGAAATAATGATTTAAATCTCTGGCAGCTGTGTGGAGACTGGATGTAAGGTGAACAAGACTTGAAGCAAGAGAAGGCTGTAATCTAGGTAAGAAATATCAGGGCCTAACCTAGAGCAGTAAGAGTGAGGATGAAAAGGAAAGCACTAATTCAAAACTATATTAAGGAGGTAACATCAGTAGAATCTAGTGGTTGATTTGTCCTGACTCCATGGAAAGGGGTTTGATTTTATTCTAAGGTGATGGGAACACCCTGGAATGTTTTGAGCAGGGTGCATCACGTTCTGACTTAGGTTTTAATGGACCACTCTGACTGATGTTGGAGAATACACTACAAGGGGAAAACAGTGGAAGTAGACAGATAATTGATTTTTTTTTTTTAAAGGAGGCTACTGCTGCAGAAAAGGTTTGAGATGATGATGGCTTGGCCCAGGGTGGATGCAAAATAGGGGGAGAGAAGCAATTGGATTTGGGTTGCATTTTTACCTGCAAAATAGTATTGCCTAATTCACAGGGTTGGGAAAGGTAAAGGAAAGTTCAGGAAGATCACACTTGTTGAGCTCAATTGTCTGTAACCAGGAGGCTAGGGTGTCTGCTGAGAGTGAGAATACTGTACAGAGGCTTGTAGAAAACAATGAAGGTTTGGGAGACAGCAAAGGAAACAGGAGTTGAACAAAAGTTATTTTAAGGATTAACTGATGCCCTACATGAGGTTTGAAACCATGTAATTTTAGTGATATCAGTCTAACCTATTATGTGGTTTTCATTCACAACTCTTCAGCTACCCAGCTATAGGAGTTAAGCAGATTGTAGAATCAACAGTTTGTTGTAAAATGGTTTAAGTTAGATGACTTAAAAACCTACATAGTTCAAAAATACTGCAGTTCTAAGAATCCTAGGATTCATACCACATAATTTTTCTTAGTGGGGTTAAATGTATATAATGTAAAATTTACCATTTTAACCATTTCACTACACATTTTTTTAAATTAAGATTTTATTGGGGAATTGGGGGAGGGGAACAGCCAAGTTGTTGTCCTTCAATCTTTAGTTGTGGAGGGTGCAGCTAGCTTACTTCCAAATCCAGTTGCCATCCAGCCACCTGTTGGCAGCTTGCAGCCGCTCAGCTCAAGGTGCTGTGTTCAATCTTAGTTGTGGGTGAGTGTAGCCCACCATCCCATGCGGGAGTCGAACCTGAAACCTTGTTGTTAGGAGCACACGCTCTTACCAGCCGAGCCATCCTGCCACCTGTTGGCAGCTCAGTGTCAGCTCAGCTGGGGCACAGCATCACTGGCCCATGTGGGAATCAAACTGGCGGCTCTGTTCCTCAGAGCTCACACTCTTAACCAACTGAGCCACTCTGCCCACCCCACTACACAATTTTTAAACAAACTTCCTAACCAAGGACCTCCAATGGCTTTTAGGCATGCTGTGACAGTTTCAGGTATCCCAACCCTTAAGGTGGCATTGCTGGGCCTGGTGTGGCTGGCGTCCCACATTCTGTTGCCTCTGAATGGAAGCAGTCTCACCTTTTTTTCACAATAAGTAATACAAGTATTCATTTTCTAAGTATTAAAAAAGTTTGAGAAGCACTATTCTAAGCCATAAAAAAATGAGAAACTCGGTGTTACGAAGAGTTCAAAATGGCTGCTTCTCTATTAAAGAAGCTTTCTCACATCTTCAAGACTTCATAATTTATTCTACCATGTAAGGCTTAAAGCTCCTTATTGGGAGAATATATCCATGATTATGCCCACCATTTCCATTGTTTAAGAATATCTAAAGAGGATCTAAGAATTTTGAATGGACTCAAAGACGTTCTCCACCTACGTGAAAAATAGGAATCCTTCAAGGGATGCCCAATTCATTTATCCACAGAGTTCTGACTTTACGGCAGGCACTGAGTTGGTTTCTGGAGATAAAAAGGTGAACAAGACATGGTTTTGACTTCAAAATCTTACAGTCTAGGGGAGAGACCAAACTAATTAAATAATTAAAACTGTAATAAATGTAAGATGGGAAGGTACTTAGTGCTATAAGGCGACCTACTAGAAGAGAATACAAAAACAAGATAAAAGGATTAGGAATCACTAGGCAAAGGGTAGGGGTAGATTTGGTTGAGAATTCTAAACAGAGGCAACAGCATGCAAAGTACTAGGAGACACTAAAAAGCCAACAGGCCATAGGGCAGAACGTGTTTGGAAATGAACCTGGGAAGGTAGTTGGGGCAGTTCAAAAGGGCTTCCTTCAAAGAGTTAACAGTAAGATCCCGAAAGTGTTTAAGCAGCATAGTATCGTTATCAGAGTTATTTTTCAAGATCACAGTAGCTATAGTGTAGAAAGGTGGGCACAATTTAAGGTGGGAGAACATATTTTTTCTCATCTTTAAAATGTGTTATAATAGTCATAGTGTATTAGCTCAGAAGTACTAATAAGGGCTAGCTTTTTATTAAACACATACTATGAACCTGAAGACTATACTAAGCAATTTACATATATTAACTCATTTACTCTTCATAACTCCAAGAGGTACTATTATCCTCATTTTACAGATAAGAAAAATGAGACAGAGTATTTAAGAAATCAGTCCAAGGTCACTTGGTAAGGAAGTATTAAAGCAGGATTCAAAGCTAGGTCTGGCTCCAGAGTCTGTGACTTACGCATTAAATTATATACCATTTTTTCAGCAACATATGTATACAATTTAAAATTTAAATATCAATATATACCGTATTTGCCGGCGTATAAGACGACTCGGCGTATAAGACGACCCCTTAACATTTCCACTCAAAATACAGAGTTTGTTATATGGTCGGCTGTGTGCGATTTTGCGAGTGTGGTAAAATCGCATAACAGCAAAATCGCATAACAGCCGAGCATACACCCAGCAGCGCTGCTGATGCCTGAACGGTATGTGGAATGAAGTGGGCGGGCATCGGGAGGCCACTATGGCACGGGGCAAGCACTATGGGCAGTCTATCTGAAGTGTACCTGGCGTATAAGACGACCCCCCACTTGGAGGCATATTTTTCAGGGCCAAAAAATCGTCTTATACGCCAGCAAATACAGTACATGAATTGAGAATAGACGCTCAAAACTTTTTGTGAACACCAGTGAAGAAAAAAGTTTAGGTGTGTTTGTTGGTTGGGAGAATATGAAAAGTAGACTAGCAGTACACTAAGTAAGAGGTAATAGTATCTTTGGAATAGGGTGGTAGGAATGAAGAGAATGGATTTGGGAGTTATTTGGTAAATAAAATTGACAGGGCTCAGTGATAGACTGGATATGGGGGTTAAGGGAGAAGAAGGTGCCAAGGAAAGTTCTTTGGATCCTGACTTGCATAAATGGATTGGACAGTGGAGCCATTGGCAGAGGCCAGAAGAACAGGTTAGATCATTCAGTTCTGGTAGTTTCTCTTTGGACCACAAATACACTGTTCTTTCAATGTGCTGTTAAATGACAAATTGATTACAGGTTCTTTCCATTTGTAACAAAACGTTCCATTTCCATTATAAACATTTATCCAAGCAATTCTGCCTATGTTGTATTAAAAATGGCATGGTCAGTTTTTCACCCGTTTTGTTTATAAGTGTTATGAATTAAGTCTTTCAAAATTTGGAAGTGAATGAAAGTTGTTATAACAGGGTAATGATGGTTCAACAGCCCTCTTCTTTAAAGATACCAACGTTCCCATAGCATTGTTATATTCAATCACATCCTGTTATGAGAAAGCTGTGATATTCATTCTTAAGATCAGGGATGACTGGAAAAATTACTTTTACATTTTGTACTTATGATTTTTTAAATACTAAACTTTTTAAAGTTAATAATATTATCCTCTGTCTTCCTCCCAGTTCTTAGAAGTATTACAGAAAAGTACTGAACTGGTTTAATAGATATTGTGATTCTACACTATTTGGTTTATTTTCTTCAGTTTCATTTGTAGAATTTCTAATGCTAAGACGCTTCTTTTAGGTAGCAAGATAAATAGAAAAACATACTAACAGTTTGAATGTTGTATAAACAAACAGCCACAAGAAATGATTTTTAAAATGTTACTAACAGGATGTTGTTCCAACAAATAATGCTGGTCATTTCTGATCGCTTCTCATTTCAGGTTCTCCAGATACTTTCCTTTTAACCTCTTAAAAATATACATTGTTTTGCTACATGGCCTCACCACTCAGTCACTTCAGATCAATGAAGTGATCTGATTAGCTGCAAGACAGAGAACCGCGTTCGATTGATCTGTGTTTATTCCCTCATCATTTAATTTGAACTTTCCATTTGGTACAGCCCATTCACACATGCTTTCCCCGAAATGTGCTTACGTCAGATACACCCATCACCCTTCATGTGACACCAACTTAATGGAACTTCCCAAGACAGAACGGCTGGAGCCTTCTCCAGGGCATCTCAAAAACCGCAGGGGTGGTCGCCGGCTCTAGGAGTCGCTCCCGCCCGCTCAGAGGTGGCCCTCCCACCTCCAGTCACCGCCCTCCGGGGAGGGACACCCGCTGACCCCGCTCTACCGCAGGGGGCGTAAGGGACGCAGCCTCCCTCCGAGGCGGGAAGAAGGGGCGTGACGTCCAGGAACTCCCGCGTGACGTCGCACGGGCTTCAGGCGGGGCGGGTCCGGCCGCCTCCGAGCCCGGCCGGCGGCTCTCGGGCCCTCCCCCACCCTCGGAAAACGCGGGCTGCCCTCAGGGGCTAACTTTCCCGCTAGGCGTTTGGCAGCTTAGTGAGAGAAAGGCGACACAAGCCGGCGGCCGTCTCTTCACAGCCCCGGAGCGTGTCCGCTCCTCTGCCGGGGCTTTCGAGAATCTCGAGGCAATCTTGGAAGCCGTGAGTAAGAGGAATCTCTTTCCCCGAACCAGAGCGCCGGGTCGTAGAGGCCATTTCCGGTGTGGAGCTCCGCGCTGACCGAAGGCGTTTGGCCCGCCAGGTGGGGGTGGCCGGCCGTACGGCTCTGGGACTGAGTGTGAGGACGTGGGCTGGGGTCGGGCTAAACTCCGCTGGACCGGAGGAAGGACAGGCTCGCGCTCGGTGCTGCTGCTTGGCCTCTCTGGGCTCAGCCCGCCCCGCGCATGCGCCGGCTCACTCCCCGGGCTGGGGGCGCCCCTTGCTCTTCCCGCGCCAGTCGCGCTGTTAGCCTTTGGAGCGATTGTGGGAGGAGAAGCTGACGGCTGATGGCCGTGGGGTGGGAGCCTCTGGACCTCTGCTTTGCTAGTAAGAGGATCACTCAACGTCCGCATTCAGTTTGTTTAGAGCTCCTGTGTGACTCGAGGCTCGGCTCTTACCTTACCTGTGTGAGAATACGTGTGATGTGACAGGAAATATTTTATTGAGCATCTTAAGTGTGATGGTTTACACTGCTACAGGATGCACAGAAATGCAATATGTTACGTACAGACCTGTGAGCCCAGAATGCAACTTGAGAGGCAAAATGCACATTTCTGAGATACCAAAGCGCGACATCATGTAGCAAATAACGGTTCATTGCCCAAAGAGATGCCAACAAGAAGTGCTGGGCGTTCAGGATAGGCTGGAGATGGTTTTGTAAGCCAGAATTTGCAAGTTTAGCGTTGATAAGTTGTTTTCATATGGGGAAAAAACCAACAACTTATTTTTCTTCCTATCCCTGAAGATAGATGTTTTTCTTAAAGGACTCTTTTTTTACACTATTGGTTTTAAGCTATTGAATACTATACATTTTAAAATTCATTAAAATCACAAACTTTGTTTTACATTATTTACTTAATAGAAATGATTGTTTTTCCTTTTTTTTGCTATTGTTTTTGTTTTTGGGGCTACTTAGCAATATTTTATAGTTAATTGACATTACAATTTGAACTTCAGCCGGGATGAAGCCACGTCGTAGCAGTGTGACCTTGGGCAAGTCGCTTAGCCTCTTAAACTAGTTTCTCCAACTCTAACATGAAACTAATAATAGTAGCTGTTTTATGGAGTTGTTCTGAAAATTAGGTTAAAAATGAGTATAAGGCATAATCCTTGGTATACAGTGAACACTTAATAAATGGTGACTTTTACTCATAGTATAGGCCCACTGATTTATCTTTTAGGGTTAAAAAATAGTGGAATACAAGCCTCTTTAGAAATAAAGCTGTACTAATACAATACACCCAGTCTCACTTAAAAACTTTATTATGGAAATAATAAATGTACACGAGAGAGACACTAGAATTATGGACTCCCTCATATACCCATCCACTGCCTAACTTCAATAATTATCAAAGTTCAGCCTTTCTTGTTTCATCTCCCCACCCAACTTCCATTTTTTTGTTTGTTTTAGCTGGAGTATTTTGAAGCAAATCTAAGAGAACTTACCAGTTTACTTGTAAAGACCTCAGTCTGTTTCTCTTTAACAGATAAAGGACTTTTTTGTAACATGACCGCATTATCATAACCAAGAAAATTAAAAATAATTCCCTAATATTACCTAAAATCCATGTTCTTTTCATTGATTGTCACAAAAAAGTATAATAAATTTTGAAAACTTAATAGAAGTGTTTTTGTTTTTGTACTGCTTTACAGTTTACCAAGTGGCTTCACACTCTTGCTGTCTTTAGTAATGTCACTGCTTATTTTTGCTTCATCAGATACCTGAAGAAATGGTTAATAAGAGACACTTAAATTAGTTTGGGCACTTGTTAGCAATAGTAGGGCCTTAGCTACGGAGCCAGATATGAGATTTAGTAGGCTTGTTAATCATTTTACTTTTCTGGTGGTAGCCAGTTAATGGTTTCAGTTTAAGAACACATTAAAATATTTATTAATCCACTTGAACTTCTTAATAACCTGTTGCTTCCTTCAAGGGCTATACAAATAAACTTAATTATTCACCTTTACTCTGAGAGAGGCACAGAATAGCTTTACCCTAGTTGCTTTGTTATTAAATGTTTCTGTATTCATAGATCTTTGCTGTGTCTGTATTTTGCTCACTGATTGCTCTTGTTATGAGAAAGCTAGTCAGATACTTATGTGTTAATACGTCAGTCATCTTTCTTGCTCTTTATTACGTGTGTCTTTGTATGTATATATATGTGTGTGTGTGTATGTGTATACGTTAAGTCAAGAATATTTCACAATGTTTATCAGTTTTTGGTTCAATATATTGTTGCACTCTGTACCGATCCAAAAGTTTAAAAAGCTGTAAATTCTTTTGGAATGGTGAATCAATGCCATGAATGATTATAAACCTCTCTATATCAGAATCCTTTCAATTTAACATAATTTAGGTAATCCCTTCTAGGAGGAATAAGAAAATTTGCCTGAAAATTTAACTTAACTAAAGTCCAGATTACTGAAATCATGACTTTTCTCACTATAATCATCTTTCCTCGCTTCCCACCCCCCAAATTCTTAGTCATTGATTATAGGTTAATTAGGAAAACTTGAGAATGGCTGGCTGGACTTGAAGTCATCCTCACTTCAAATTACCCAAAGGTATATGCAGAATTTATTTATGTTGCAATCTGTCATTTCAGGTGTTTCAGCTGTCCAAAGACAACTTCATACCTATATAATGTAACTGAAAAGGTCAGAAAATATTAGCAAATAGAAGTGTGGAGCAAGATGAACATCTCTGGAAGCAGTTGTGGAAGCCCTAGTTCTGCAGATATATCTAATGACTTTAAGGATCTTTGGACAAAGCTAAAGGAGTATCATGATAAAGAAGTACAAGGTAAATCTTTCTTCAATACTTATAGCAGTATTCTGCTGCGACTGTAGTAATAATAACTAATTATGTATGACAGTTCAAGGATCTCATTTTTAAGGGACCTTTACTATTGAATTTTTTGTAATTCATTTCATGGTTGAGTTGGTGCCTTTTAACTACAGACCACTACTACAGCATGTAGCTCTTGCACAATTTGTACTGGGGTGCCAAAAAAATGTATACAAGTGGACACTTTGGTTAATGTTGCTCAAGTAGTAGTTCGCCGTAATCAGAAGTGTCTGGACACTGATGGTAACCACGTGACTTGTATTCATTTTTTGTTATTGGTGTATATTGAGTATTACAATTTTAATAGTTTTTTTCTTTCTTAAAATGTGTATGCATTTTTTGGGCACCATATATACTTATACACTCACAGACATGGGAGGTACAGTACAACATAGGGAATATAGTCAATGGAATTGGGTGAAGAGAGGATTAAGTAGTTGTAGTTGGGATGAGTATATAGATATTGTTTATGATTGTATTAAAATGTATTCCATATAAAGGAATTTTCTATTAAAGCTAAATTCAAGGTTTGATATTAAGGTTTAATATACTTGTCTAATTCTGTAACTTTAATATAATATATTTTTTCTATGTGTGGGAAATGCTTCATGTTATATTTGTTTCTTGCAACCGTAGGTATAATTCTATAGTGCTTTATAGTTTTAACATTACACTGGAATGCCATTAAAGCTTGATCCACCTGAATCTGAAGTGTAGTGTATGGGTCTGTGTTGGAACTTTTCCATGGTACATTTAGTTTCTAGCAAAACCTTGTGATAATGGATTCAATTAATGGGTTCTGAAATATGAACCCCAGAAGTATTTTTGCAAGCCCCAGTGTATTTGGAGATACTTGTTTAAGAAATGTTTTTTGGGCTGCTTTCTATGTGCCAGACCTTATGAGCAAAAATGAATCATATACAGTTCAAGTTTTAAGGGATTTTGTAGTATACCATGTTATCTGGGAATATATAGGAAGAACCAGGTATGTGTTTGGCGGTGGAGGGATTACTGTCAGACTAGGCTTACAAATTGAATTAAGTCTAATTAACCTGTATGTACTGTGCTGAAGGCATGGTTGTCATCATGCCTTGACTTGAGGATTAAGCCTAAAACTTATCTTGAGTGACTATTCTCATTAATTGCAAGTAGACGGGAGTAGTGCTGTGTTGAGAAAGAGTCCATATGATGGAGTGGTTAAATCCATGAATTTTGGATCTAGACTGCCAGTATTCAAAAGCCATGTATGTAAAGCATTTGGAAGAGCGTCTGGCGTATAGTAAGAAATAGATGTGTTAGCTGTTGCTGTCATTCTGAAGCAGAAACCATTATGTGTCAGTTCCTGCGGTGGCCCATCTCGGAGACAATGGGATACTAAAAACAAGTTGTAACAGAAGTTTCACATACTGATTACTTATTATCCCCTTTATGGTTTTTTTAAACTCTTGATTCTAAGAGGAAACAGAAAGAGAATGAATGACCAAAGTAATAACATGAGAGAATTTAAATGATTAGAAAATCTTAGAAAATTCTTAATTTTTCCATCTCTTTTTGGCAAGGGGGAGGAGTGGGGATACTTAAAAAATTGTCATGAAATATATACATAACAAACTTTATCATCTTAACCATTTTTAAGTGTACAGTGGTATTAAATACATTTCTAATATTGTGCAGCCATCACCACCATCCGTCTCCATAACTCTTTTCATCTTGTGAAACTGAAACTCTGGACTCATTAAATAATAACTCCCTGTCCACCGCTCCCTGCATCCACTGGCAACCACTATTCTACTTTCTGTCTGTAATTTAGACTATCCAAGTACTTCATATAAGTAGAATCTTATAGTATATATCTTTTTGTGACTGACTCATTTAACTTAGCATAATATCCTTAGGGTTCATCCATGTTGTAACATTGCAGAATTTCCTTCCTTTTTAAGACTGAATAACATTCCTTTGTATGTATAGACCACATTTTGCTTATCCATTTGTCTGCTGATAGACATTTGTGTTGCTTTCATCTTTTGGCTATTTTGAATAATGTTGCTATGAACATGGGCATAAAAATACCTCTTCAAGACCCTGCTTTTAATTATTTTGGGTATATACCCAGAAATGGAATTGCTGAATCATATGGTAATTTCTATTTTTAATTTTTTGAGAAACTACCATGCTGTTTTCCATAGTGGCTACACCAATTTACAATCCCACCAACAGTGTACAAAGGTTTCAGTTTCTCTACATTCTTACTAACTCTTGTTATTTTCTGTTTTCTTTCTTAGCCATCCTAATGGATGTGAGGTGCTATCTCATTTTGGTTTTGATTTGCATTTCCCTAATGATCAGTGATTTTGAGCATCTTTTCATGTGCTTATTGGCCATTTCTGTATCATTGGGGAAATGTCTATTCAAGTTCTTTGCCTATTTTTTAATCAGGTTTTTTTTTTTGTAGAGTTATAGTTCTCTATATATTCTGAATATTAACTTCTTATTAGATATAGGATTTGCAGATATTTTCTTCCATTCTGTGGATTGCTTTTTCACTCTGTTAATTGTGTCCTTTGATGTACAGGCATTTTTAATTTTGATATAGTCCAATTCATCTATTTTTTTCTTTTGTTGCCTTTATTTTTGGTGTTATATCTAAGAAATTGTTGCCAAACCCAGTGTCATTAAGTTATTCCCTTATGTTTTCTTCTAATAATTTTATAATTTTCACTCTTATGTCTAGTTTTTTGATCCATTTTGAGTTAAATTTTGTATATGGTGTAAGGTCAGGATTTAACTTCATTCGTTTGAATGTGGATATCCAGTTTCCCAACACCATTTATTGAAAAGACTGCTCTTTCCTATTAAATAAATGGTCTTGGCACTCTTGTAAAAAACCATTTGATCATATATATGAGATTTTATTCCTGTTCTATTTCATTGGTGTATATGTCTGTCTTTATGCCAGTACCACACTGTTTTGATTACTGTAGCTTTTTATTAACTTTTGAAATCAGGAAGTAGGTGACCTTCAACTTTGTTCTTTTTCAAGATTGTTTTGGCTATTTGCAGTCCCTTGAATTCCATATGACTTTTAGGACAGATTTTTCTATTCCTACAAAAAACATCATTGGGATTTTGACTGAAATAGCATTGACTCTGTAGATCGCTTTGAGTAGTACTGACATCTTAATATTGTCTTCCAGCCCATGAACATGAGATGACTTTCCATTTGTGTTTTCAATTTCTTTCAGCAATACTTTGTAGTTGTTATTGTATATGTCTTTCATCTCCTTGGTTAAGCTTATTCCTAAGTATCTTATTCTTTTAGATGCTATTGTAAATGGAATCATTTTCTTAATTTTCTCTTCAGATTGTTAGTTGTTAATGTATAGAAACACCACTGATTTTTACATGTTGACTTTTTATCCTGTAGCTTTGCTGAAAATCTCCACTTCTTAATTGTAGTTTTTGAAATCCTAGTTGAGATAAACATCAGGAACTCTTAATTTTTTTTAATGAAAGTTTGGAGTTTACTTCACCTGAACCCTTTACTGCTCTGTAATGCTCATTCTTTGATAGATGATTCTGATTCATGTTTCCATTAAAGCTCTCTTTTAATAGGATTGCTGATGCAATCAGGGTACATTAGTGTTCATTTAGAAATCCAGGTATCACAGGAGTTATTGTTTTATCTTTTTTTTTTAAACTTAAGCTTTTGTCTAAAAACGTCAAAACACAAAGTAAGCAGTGGAAAATTATCCCTTTCCCCTACCCACACATACAGGTAATCATTTGTATTATTTTTGTTTGTGTGTGTTCATCTGTGTTCTTTTCTATTTTAAGCTTTAAGTTCTTTTTTTTTTAATTTTAGGAAATATTACACATATACAAAAGTAAAGATAATAGTAAATGAACTCCCACATACCCATCACTCAGCTTCAACTATTGTCAGTACGTGCCAGCCTTGTTTTACCTGTATTCCATGAACTTCTCCATCCCTCTTCCACTGAGTTATTTTGAAGCCTCTAACATAATTTCACCTATAAATGGTTAAGTATAGTCCAGCAGTCTTTTTTAACAAAAAATTCCATTATCACACTAACAAAACAAATTCTCTAATATTATGTAATACCTAGTAGATGATAGTGTTCAAATTTTCCACTTATCTGAAATGTCTTTTTTAGTTGGTTTGTTCAAATCTGTACTTGAAAGACATTTCCATGTTGTATTTGATTAATATATCGGTTTTTTTCAGTTAAATTTCAAATTTGTTGTTAGTGATAAAGATCTTATTTTAAAGTGAACATTGTTTTGGTCATATGTCTAGGGACAAATATGACTATTTTACATTAATTCTGCTCTTTACTTGACTACACTGCTCTCTCCTAGCAAAAGCTAGTGTGAAACACTGAGGAAGGTTTCGAGTTTTAGAACTGATTTGCCATTCATTCAGCGAGTAGTTATTGAATTACACGCCAGAAATGGTAGCAGTTGCTGAGGACATAACAATGAGGAAGACACAATAGATTTTGTGGGCATTGTATTTTTCTTTAGGAAAATATTTATACAATATAATTATATAATGAAATGATAGCAAAAATAAGCTAGATACAAGACAGCCTGTCTTGGTAACACTGGTAACAACAATGTAATCAGCTAAATACACTTCTTTTAAAACTGGGAAGGAACACACAATGTCTCCCAACTTCTGCTGAAAAGCAGCAATATCTTCCCTTTGGTTTATGACACTGTGACTCCAGGACGTAGGCTTACCAATAAGAACGGCTTCAGGTTTAAGCTAGTATAGGAGCTACATATTATAAAGCTTATTCTTTGTGACATGGAAGTCAAGCAAATACGTACAATATTTTGAAATAATTTAAATAAAACCAGATATACTTGAGTTTTTATTAAAAATGTGATAAAAAAAGTTAGCATTCTGCCATAAGGTTAAATTTTTTATCCTCTAAATAGTTGCTTTCTGTTGTTTTATAACTGGTTATACAAAGATCATTAAATTTTTATTATGCAGAGTCCCTATCTTACTCATCTTTACATCCCCGTAGGTGAAAGTGCTTGGCACATAGTATAAAAACAGTAAATGGTATCTGAAGGAATTGCATAGTTTATAGCTAGATCATTGGAACATTTTCTTGAACATCAGTTTTTAAAATCCCATAATATATGAAAATATCAAAATTATATATCTGTGTAAAACCCTGAAATATTTTACTACCGTTTACTTTAAATTTTCTATTTTTGGATAAGATGTAGAAAGTTGGGAAAGGGAAAATAAGTCCCCATTCTACAGAATGACATTTGTTTATTCTTTCCTAGTTTTAAATGATATGCATCTAGCTTATTTTATTGTGATAAGTATGCATAGTGTTTTCTATCTGGCTTATTTTTGCTGTTTTATTATTTAACTAAAACGTTCTTGTTTTTCGTGTTGCACATCATTGTCATTTTAGAATTTTTATACATACCCACTTGAAACTGGGCCAATTTTATTTTTAGGCTGTTAATTTAACAGGGATAAAATATTGGCAGATTTCTTCTTCATGTTTCTTGGTGTTTCAGGGTCTTCAGGAGACCTCTATTTTATGATAAGGATGCATCAAGAAAATAATATACTGTTTGATAAGAACAATATGCCATATTAATCAGATTATAGAACACATAAAACTCACAAAGATTACACAGTATATAACTTTGTTTAATTGTCTACTCCTCATGGCTATACTCTAATAATAGTCATCACACTCCCAGGGGAGTTAATTTATATTCACTGAAAAACTTTAAGAGAGTAATAACAGCAGTTGTTTGTATATTTGGTTAATATCCATGTGCTTGATAAATGGTAGGTATTGGATATACATTTGAGAGACGATAACCTCTGGTACATTATAATATATTGATCAAGCTACATTTTTTAAATCTTAAAATCACTTATGGAATCTTAAAGGTATTAAATGAGCACTATTTTTAAAAAATTAAAATGTTATACTTTTTGGTTGAGCTTAGGCAAACTTGCTGGAAGCAGGATTTTTTAAGAGTCCTTTGTCAATGTGTTTCACATAGTTACACATAAAATTAGAACCTTCCACTGTGTGATAACATCAAAGACATGCCTGAAGGGTACTTAGTTTTTTTTTTAAGGTGGGGGATCTACTTGGAGAAACCAGTATAAGAGGCTATTTGAAAGACATCAAACGTGGACTTGTCCGGACTTTGCAGGTCTTGAATATATATATAGGAATCAAAATTGACTCATTACTTTTAAACTTTCACATCAGTTTAAAAAAAGAAAAGAAATGTTATGGTAGTACTTGAGATATGTAACTTTTACTCCAGTATCCAAGAAAGTCTAGTCATAGGAACTTAGATCCTGCTATGTATATCTAGAGCTTTCCTTTTTTCTTATTCAACCAAAACATAATAAAATGATAACAAAAACATATATACAAGACAGTATGTACCCTGATCACAAGACTATAATAAGCTACATGCATTTCTTTTAAAACTAGGAAATAAAATCTCTCAACTTCTGTAGAAGAATAGCAATATGCTAACCAGGCTATTTTTGTTGGGAAATTTTAGAGACATTTGTGACTGAGTTTTTATGTATCTTTTATCTTTTAGGATAATTATATCCTTTCATGATTGTTCATTCTAGTGTCTTACGTTTCTTTTGTGACATATGCAGTGTCAGGGTTAAAAACAAGTTATTGATAATATATAGTCTTTATGCTTTGAATTCAGAGTTAACATTTTAATGGAATTTAATAAAAATTTCAGAATTCTTTAAATTTCATGTTTTAATAAAGTCTTCATTTGGGTACAATTTTATTTATTGTCTTTTTAAATATCAGTATCAGGTTTATTATTTAAAAAGCACATAACAAAAATGGAATTTAGAATATTTAATTTTCAGAATGCACCATTTTAATAAACAGTCTCTTGTCCATGGCAGGTTCTGCAGTCAATGTCTCATCTAATAATATTTTCTTTATCTGGTAAATATGGTTATCAGTTTCATAGAAAAACAAGGCAGATTTTGGTGGACACAATTGGAAATTGGAACGCCTTTGAAGAAAAGTAGGGAGGCTCTAATATAACAGGATAAATATTTCTTGATTCAGTTTTGGATTGCTGCATTTATTTTCTCAGGTGTTTCATCAAAAATTCCAAAATTATTTTTGGATAATATTTATAGTAAGACTACACAAATTAACAGTGAAAGGAATTACATGTAATTTTGGTCCATTTTCATTGTTAAGAATACTATCAGTAACTCTCATATCTGTTATATTTGCATTAACTTCGATAAGTTCAATAAAACCCACAATTTATCCATTTTGAGATAATTAAATCTTAAATAGCAAACTGAGCACCTCTTAAATATGGCTGCATCTCAAAGACAAGCATTTTCACTTTGGAGCTGAAATAATTTATTAGGCAATTAAAGAAATACTAGTAGTATTTTTGGTAGAAGTTACCTGTGGTATATATAAAGCCACTATTTGTCAAGTAAGTTGTTATTAGGTTTATTTATAATTCAAAACCATAAATAACTTGTTTTAAAGTGACAGTCCATACATTATATATGGTTTTTTCTGGGTATAGAGCTAAAATAAGCAAAAATGAACAGCAGTGATTTTTATTTGGTGTATAACAAATCGAATTCTGCCTCATTTCTGAATTCTTACTTAAATTTGTTTTGTATGTTATAATTGTACATACGGGCCCTTGTTTCATTTCCTCCAAAATTCATATACAAGTGGATGTAAGGTTAATTGTAGCACAGTGCTTAATCTCTTGAGCACTGTTTCCTCAATAGGTGTCTCAGGTTGCCAGTGTTAAACAATCCCAAATACTTTGTTGAACAGACTACCTGTTCATACAGGAGCTGCATTGTTGTATAGCCTCATTCCTTCCGATGGGCGTGGAGCAGGCTTAAAGCACACTTTATAGGGGTTCTAATTGTAGATGCCTAATTGACTTGTTGAATAGCAAAATGCTAAAATTTAAACACATACACACATAGACACATAAACCTGTTTCAGGGCTGATCTGCATGACAGAACAAATGCCTCACAGGTGTTGAATGCTTACAAGATAAAAGAGTAGTCTTTCCATATTTCCTAAGAATTTTCTTTTGAAGTTTATATGGATTTTCTATCTCATTGTTTCTTTTTTTAAAATGGTTCATGGCAAGAATCCATTTCATTTTTGGATGTACTTTTCACTTCCTAAAGGCAGACCCAAGTTGTAGAAGTTGGCCAAAATTAAAAACAGGAAATCAGTCAACAAGTAAATTTTCACACACTTTGGGAAGGGAAGAGAGTAAAAAACTGCTGACTCTAGTCTTTGGACTAGTGGGGTCACGAGTTTTTTTTTTAATTCTTCAAAAAGGACTTGATGCGTTACTAAGTACTTCCAAGGTCTCATGAGTTTGTAATTGTTATCTGAAAACGAAGGAAGCTTCTCAAGCTAGGAATTTGACAGATTGGTGGAAAAGACTTCTTAAAAATCAAAAGATCATACCAGTTTTTATTTTTAACATTCTTAATGTTTTCCCTTTATTATTATATTTTATAGTTTGACAGTTTTCCAACTCTGTTCGGGCAAATATTTGTCTAGGTTTTTATTTTGAGCTTATTGTAGATTCACATGTAGTTGTAAGAAACAATACAAAGAGATCTCTTATATATTTTACCCAGTTTCCCCAATGGTAGCATCTTGTACAACTGTATCACAACCAAGAAATTGACATTGATACAGTCTACCAGCGTCTTTCAGGTTCTGTCAGTTTTACATGCGTGTGCGTGTGTTTGTATTTTGGTCTCTGCAGTTTAAGACATGTGTACATTCCTCCAAAGATCCCTCATGCTACCCTTTTAAGTCCCTAGCCACCTTCCTACTACCCCAACCCCTCCAACTTTTGGCCACCCATAATCTGTCTCCATCTCTATAATTTTGTCATTTCAAGAATGTTATATATTAAGTGGAGTCATATAGAATGTACTCTTTGAGATGAGCTTTTCTTTTTAATTCCATTGTGATCCATCCAAGTTGTTGCATGTATAAATACTTCATTCTTTTTATGCTTTTTTTTTTTTTAACAATTCATGCATTGAAGGACCTTTGTGTTTTTTCTGTTTTTAGCTATTATGAATAAAGTTGCTGTGAACATTTGATTACAGGTTTTATTCATAAGATTTTTTCACTGTTCATAACATTTTATTTATTCAAACTATGAGCCATAGAAACGAGGGAAAAATATATCATAGCAGCTGGATATTTCCTAGAGATGGAATTTGAAATATAGCACAGAAATGTAACACCAAAAATTCTACAGGGCCTTTATTTTTTCATAATAGCTGCATTTCCTGGCATTGATGTCATTACCACTTGAGACAATAAGAAGAAATGACTTCCCTGTCAGTATCTATGTGACTTTTATCCCTAGTCAGCATCATGAAAGGGGTGATGGTGGGGAAATGTACAAGTATAGGTTTGTTTTTTAAAACTGTTATTTGTCTTAAATTATGTTGTTCAAAAGATTGTCCTAAATTAAACAGATAGTGAAAAATTCTGTCCTTAGACATGACAAATTTATTAATCTTTTTATACACATTATCTGGAAAACTTTTCTAAATATATAACAATAGAACCCATAGATAAACAACCAAAGACAAATAATAAATCTTTGCTTTTTCAGAAATCAGTCAATCTGTAACTATTGAGGACTGACTCTGCCCCAAATAAAATAAATTACTGAGTAGATATGGAATTTTTAAAACTTTCTAGTTATTATTTTTAAAAATAAATAAAATATCCACAACTGGGAATAGTAAAGACTGACACATATATCAGAGAAAGTACACACAGAAGCTTTCCTCACTTTATGATAATCACATTGCAGAAAATAGGGAAAAGCAGTTTAATGTTGCTAAATAGACTTAATTTTTTTATGATTTTTAACAGCTATATATTACTCCATCAGGTGGTTATATATTTTATTTAAACATGTCCCTATTTTAAGTATTTTATATTACTATAAATTGTTCAGTGTTCTTTGTAACTATGGTTTTCTCTATAGTTTGGATTATATTCTTAGGTTAGAATCCAAGAAATGAGATATTGATGAAAAAGGGTACTGATATATATTGCTAAATTGTTTTCCAAAACATTGTGCCAATTTATAATATCATCAGCAAAGTTTGAGAGTCTAGTTTTATCAACATTTGGTATTATACTTTTGCTAAGTAATTTCTTTTGGTTTGGATTTACATTTAGTTGCTAGTGATGTTGGATGTATCCATGTTTGTTTAATGGCTGTTTTCCTCCTTTTAATTATTGTTTCTGAGAACTAGAAAGAAATGTCGCTCTATTTTCTCTTTATCTTCCTTGCAGTTTCAGTGCCAATCAGCCTGCTTTCTTCACAATAATTACCCAAGTCCCAGACGCAGTGGTCTTTTGTTACATTTTGTCTCAGTCTCAATTAAAATTAAAAATACATATAACAGATATCTTGAGATAAAAACACTAGTGCCCTTTGTTAAATACTTTTTGTAAGCAATTTTGCTCCTGGTCCAGGACTTCTGCCACAATCTATTTTAATCCAAGAAGACTTGAGCCTACATAAGCACTACTGCTGTTACCAAATACACTGACTATGTCAGAACACAGACCTTCATTTATAGTGAACTTCTAATTATATGCTTGCCCCTGCTATTAGAAAGGAAGTAACTCACTTTAGATGGAGCAAATTTCATTCTATTTGGCTGTCATATAATAGACTAAAAGCCATAATGTTACAGATATACTTTTGTGACCTCAGGGTACAAGTAAGGAAACTAATGGGACCTGGCCTATTTAGAGGCCAGAGGCCAGACTCAAGTGATTTAATAGTGGAGCATTAGACTCATAAAGAAACTTGTGAGTAGATTAACTGCTTTAGAAATGGTAAGATGTATAAATAAAGTACTCTGGGTTTTTTTTTTCCTTTTTATTTTTCAGGTTTACAAGTAAAAGTAAACAAACTGAAAAAGGAACGAGTTTTGTAAGTATCAACATATAACACTGATGTCTTACTATAAAGTAATTGATACCAATGTCCTATTTGACCTCAATGTCGTATTTATAAGGAAATTAGCTTTAGTTAGTGTGGACCTTGGATAGTTGACAGTGAGTTTTTCAGACTTCTAAAGTAAAAAGAATAACTTAATCTTTTTGAGTAGTCTTAGGTAACGTTTGCTTGTATGTATATTTTAACATAATTTTAATATATAACTTTTTTCTGTAAGCTATTAAGATGGAAACTGATCTGTAAACTCATTTTGATCTGTCAACAGCATTCTTTTCTCAATTATGATTAACACTTGGAGTTTAAGATACTATAGAGGGGAGCAGAATAGTTCTGGGATTTCTAGGGTCCTATAAGAAATGGATAGTGTAAACCCCTTTTTAACTCATTTGAAATTATCAGTGGTTCCCCTGAATTGTTTTGGTTGTTAAGCCGAGAATCACATCTGATTTTCTAAGTCAAGAGTAGATTTTACTCATGGTTCTTGAGAGCTTTTACATTCAGGAATCTGAAATGGCATAGTAGAATACTATTACGTATAACAAAAATTATGGTCATTGTGAGTAATACTGCACTTTTGCTTTATGGTGTATACCAATGGGTCTCAGTTACTTCATATTCCTAATGCCTCCAAGGCTGTTTACCAAACCACCCATCAAACACACCTCACTGTTTTCTCCATTATAATCTGAAAATGAATATTGGAAAGTTTTTCTTTACACCTACAAAGTCATGTTGGAAGATGACTTAGATTCAGAAATACAAAATAATAAATTTTTAAAACTTTTTGAAGAATAACTTTATGATTCTTCTTAATTAGTGACAGTTTTAAATGCTTTGCACTGTTGAAAGTGTACATGTTCCCACCTTAAAGATTTTTTAAAATATCCTACCCATAGATTAATCCATTTCTCTGTTTCTGCGGTAGAGCTGTGTTTAGTTCCCACAATGGAGAGATGTTTCTTTACTTATAGAGGAAACTAAATAAATCATTTCTGAATAGTAAATTTAGAATGTGCATCTTATTAGGATAGTTTTTTACTGTGAGGAAAAAAACCACCAGAAGTGACTTTTACAGTAAGGAAAATGTATTCTTTATATAAAAGGCCCAAAGAAGGGAAATTCTAGGACTGGTTATTCAGTGACTCAAAAATCATCAAAGACTCAGGTTCTTTCTGTCTGTCTTCTCTGCCATTTTTGGTGTTCTGGCCTTCACTTGCTGCAAAATGGCAAGATAGCTGTCGTCATTCTATTGGGTTGTTGGAAAAGTCATAATGTATTTTTCTATGGTTTTCTTTGCAAAAATGCGTCATGACTTTTCGGACAACCCAATAGTTATCACTTGCAGAACCTCCATGTGTCCCTTTTTACTAATTATAAGAGTTTTTCAGAAGCAGCCTCCAGCACACTTCCTCTAACTCACTGATGATTATTGTGTGCACATTCTTAAACAGTAACTGGCAAAGAGAAATTAACGTGATTCGTTTAGACTAATAAAGATTCTGACAGTACTTTATATGTATTCTAGGATTGAGCAAGTAAGTAAATATATTATTGATAATCAGACCCAGGTTTCTCACTGTCAGTAAAAAGGAGTTACAAATAAGAAAATGGAGACGGCTAGGATGAACCCTGTGCTGCTGGATAGAAATTGGATCTATTAGTATGAATTCATGTTTTTTAATATAGGGATGAATACATATAGAAATAGATACAAATATGTGTTCATGTGTAGGAGGACATATATACATTTCCTAGGCTTGGTCTGTTGACAGGGCCTAGAAACAGTGATTCCCAGTAGTAATGAGCATACCTAAAGCCCAGATATTGATTTCTAAAGAGGATTCTCCAGTAAAAGGAATCAAGTTCTTGGGAGAATTGTCTGACTTTAGGGCAAGAGGAAATGCAAAGTTCAAGATGAGCTGGAACATCTTGTGATGTCAGAAAATAAGGAAATGCGCAAAAAGAAATGGGGACATGTTGAAAAAATACAAAAGAGAACTTAAACTCCTAATGGCAAAATCTAGAATGATCTGAACAATGAAATAAAGATAATAATGAATTATTCTACCTGTGGGATAAATGGAGAGTTCCTTTTTAGTAGAATTCCAATTACTAAATGTAGAAAGAATGTTAGAAATAGTAAATCACCATTTGGCAAAAGATAGCAATAATGGTTGAAGGCAAGAATGGTCAATTAGGTTAAAATTAGTGAAAGTATGATGAAAAAACAATAATTGTAAATTTTGCAAATTACTCAAAGTATCTCTCACAAGATAGTTAATAATTGCAAAGGGAACATTGTAATATTACTGTGGAGGAACCAGGCAGACCTCATTTCAATCAAGTGATCAAAGTTAATATCACTGGTAATCATATATGTCAACCTCATGTACCTCCTGATATGGTGCACTAGGAAGAACACAACATTACTTCTGTTGTATTCTTACCAAAAATGTTATCATGGGATTTTATTATGGCAAAGACCAGACAAACCCTAGTTGAAGGACAACAAAAGAACTGGCCAGTACTTTGCAAAAGTGTCAAGGCTATGAAAGACAAAAAATGATGAAGGGACTGTCCCAGATTGGAGAAGACATGACATTAAATGCAATGTAGAATCCTGGATTGCATCTTGGACCAGAAAAATGATAGTAGAGGGATAGTTAGCAAAATTTGAATAAGGTCTGTAGATTAGTTAATGGTATTGTATTAATGTTAATTTTTTATTTTGATAATTGTATATGGTTATGTAAGCTATTACCATTTTGAGAATCCAGATAATAGGTATACAGGTACT
>NW_017731559.1:2380296-2384256 GCF_001890085.2 Hipposideros armiger
AATCTGATATTGTTTTACCTTTTATTTGGTGTGTGGAAGGTGTGCGGAAGAGGGGGTAGTCTTATACGGCGAGTATGTAACAAACTCTGTATTTTGAGTGGAAATGTTAGGGGGTCGTCTTATACGCCCAGTCGTCTTATACGCCGGCAAATACGGTAGATTATTTTCATGATAAGTAAAATTTCTAATTCTATCCACTAGAAATCCAAAAGGGAAGATATCTTTGTTTCACTTAGGAATACATAGGCTTTTCTTCAGCGGTGAAAATATTTTCAGAGGTCTGAGATTAAAAATTATTATGAAGTACACTTATTCTGGTTTTTCATCTTCATTTTTGTTTATAGCACAGCTAGTGATGGTTGCTACAAGCATTGTTTATCAGAAGATGAATACTGTGGGTAACTTGATAGGATGGTTTAACACATACCAAACTAAGTAGCTAATTACTGTTTGTCGGAGTTATTCTATATATATAATAACACTACATAGGAAGTCTCATTCTCTCTGACCTTTTCTGATACTGAAAGTGTAATATTTCAAAGTTGATTGGTAGTTAGACATTGAGCTTTTTATATTGTACCTTGATTCAGTGTTGAAGTTAATGATCTTATAAATGCTGGATTAACAACCACTGATTAGAATGACATCCTTTAGAGTCAAAATGTTGATCACTTAATTTTAAGAAGCCATACTAAAATCCAGAAATTGTGTTTGCTGTTTGATTATACATTTTAAGCTATGTTCACTAAATTTTTTTCAAGGAATTTACTTTTTATTAAAATGGATCCTTCATACAGGCCTGGCAATTTTATTTTCTAAAATATTACTATTTTAAATGGTAGATTTATAGCTATAAAATCATATTTCCTCTTAGCTAGAATCAGAATCATTTCCCTGCAGATTGAATGACTAGACATAATTTGCTTATGATCAATGCACTTTTATAACCAAAGCTTTTTTATTACAAAACGTATTTCTCCACACCACTAACCAAGTAACCACATGAGAAACCTTCTTAAATTTATAAGTGACTGTTAAGTATTACTTTCTCAAAAATTATCTGTAACATTTCTGAATTTTAAAGAATGGAAACACAGCTGGTTATTCAGTAGCTGATAATAATACCCTACTTTACTGTATAGTTTACAGTCATCTGAACCTCTTAGCAACTTTTTAATATATATTGTAATTACTCTGTACCTGTGTACTTCAGGTAGCTTTGGGTTATACATTTTGGAAGCACAGGTAAGTAACAAATTCCCTGAGTAATCAGAGCATTAAAGGGATGCTTTATGTTATCGTAAGTTAGGTCTTTCATCGTAGGACCAGGAACTTGGGTTTGCCTATATTACCATAATCTCCCTTTCCCAGTATATTTTACAATAGACAAGGTGCAGTAATATTATGTCTTATCTTCATATTGTTTGTAAGATATCACAGTCCTTAGGGATTCCCACATGGAAAAAGCAATTAGAAAAATAATCACTAACTGCACCTGTAGTTGTCCATCACTTAATTGTTTCAGACCTATGTTTTGATGATAGTTGTCTCTGCACATGACTAAAGCTTCTTTTTTATACAAATTTATTTACAAAATTAAACATGTAGGAATGTTGACTGTTGAATGTTTTATTTGTTGAATACTCCCAGAACAGGGTCAGTGAAACTCTGGTGCTGCTCTGAATTAAATACATTTTCTAGATGTATTATAAAAAATTTTTTGTTATTAAATAAGAAACAGCCAAATTAACAAGTTTCAGCTATCTATTACTATTATTTCCAAATTTTCACAGGTCTACATATGCTACCAGAACTATATTTGTGGTATTACAAGAGACTCACTCTCAGATATATTGGCTTTTCATTCATTATCAACTATGCAATCAGTATTTAAGAAGTACATGTACCCTGTGTGTTAGGTATCTGACATTTTGACTTTGAGTTTTTTACTTTCAGTTATTTGACTCATCTGTTTTCCTGCCAATAATATTACATTCTACATTTTAGCCATTTTACACAATCATTTGGACGTCTGCTTTTTGTGGGAGACTGGTCTGTCACCCTTATTTGATTTGATTTGATCTTTTAGACCCTTGAGGGGGCCGGGGAAAGATGTTTGAACCACAATATTCTATATTTCCAACTTCTAAGACAACACAGAAAATCCCAATTAAATTTCTAATGGGTCTTCTTAGAATTAAAACATATGCATACGTTATATAGTAATGTGACTTAAAATAATATGATAGAGGGGTAAAATATTACACAACCTTGGAAAGTAACCAGGTAATCTACTAGAAGAAAACTTCAGATGTCTGTTTTTTTCCTGACTATAAAATCATAATAAACACCTTAAATAGAACTTACTATGTGCCAGCACTGTTCTACATATATATGCATTAGTACTTAGTCTTTGCACATGAGGTGGATAGTAATGTATCCACATTTTTTGAGGTGCAGAGAGTGTAGGTCACACAGCTGGTAAATGACAGAGCTCAGATTCAAACTTAGGCATCAGGATCAAAAGTAATACCAGGTAGAAGTTGAAGCAACACAGAAATTTAATAAAATAGAAAGTAAAATAGAAATGCCCTGTAATGGAAAGAGACATGATATGAGTAGAGATACCTACTCATATTAATTCATAGTATATTAACAAATGTAGACAATAATGAAAAACAGTAAGTGTGTATTTTAATGGCACTTTTGACAGCGTTGAGTTAATGGTGGCATCACAATCCACTCCTTCATCTGTGTTCCAGCATTGTATAATGAATGCCTGGTGCTTAAGATAATTCTTCTGTAGTACATAAAAATACTGCAGAGCAAATTCTAGTATAACTTGAACTCTGATTAACAAGATATTCAAACTTTACTTTTTAAGTTGTTTATTTCGATACAGCAAATTCATGATAGATGTAAGTAGTGAGACCATACTTTGGAGATGTTATGACAGCTATCCTGCTAGAACATTTTTCCCTAAAAAAAAAAACTTATTTGTTGACTTTCAGAGATGCACAAAGACTTGAAGAATTCTTCACCAAAAATCAACAGCTGAGAGAGCAACAGAAAGTCCTGCACGAAACCATTAAAGTTTTGGAAGATCGGTGAGTCTGGTTCTTGGTGTCTTCAGTAGGAGGTGATTTTCCCCTTAGTGGAAAGTACATTGGTTTTAATTTGTAATCAGCTCTGGGACCGAAAGTGATCTTTTTCCAAACCTTATGTCAACTTTGGATAAATACTTTATGAAATTAAGGATATACCCTTACAAGTTTGTTTTTTCACTAGTTACAGCAGTCACATCAATTTTCCCTTTAAATGGTGTTTCTTTATCTGGTGTTTGACATAAAATGAGCTTTAGAGTAGCAATGTTCTAACTCATTTGATGCTTTAATTCTATTTTTACTTCTAACTAGGTGGAAACTGCTTCACAATTCTATTCCTGTTTTCTTATTGCTGCAATTCTTTTTCTTTCCTGCATATTCTTCATTTCCTGTCTAGGGATTTTTCTTTCTGAAATTCCCAAGACAACGCTTACCACATATTTCACCTCCACATACAGACTTCTTTCTTTCTCTTTCCTATGAGGTTAATACCATATGTTAGTAAAGACTTCCTGATTTTGCTGTATTCCGTTGCCTGAACCGTAAGTGCTATTTAAGACCTTGAATTACCTATAATAAACAATGTTTCTTGCTTTCTTAGTTAGTATTTTTCATTTGTTACTATTTTTGTTTATGTTACAGAAGGGCTGATGGTTTGAATTTGCTACGGTGCCTTTAGTAGTTGACTAAGCTAATATTCTGCACATATGCACACTGAAATTGTTTTTTGTTTGTTTGTTTTTTTTTGTTTTTTTTTTTTAGCTGAGCTATCCTGCTACCTGTTGGCAGCTCAGCGGCTGCTCAGCTCGGGCTGGACTCGAACCGCTGTTGCTCAGAGCTCAAACTCTTGAGCAAG
>NW_017731559.1:2385361-2386969 GCF_001890085.2 Hipposideros armiger
ATCACCTGCATATAAATGGTACTTAAAACCTCAGGACTGATTAAGATCTCCTAAAGACATCTTAAAGAATGTAGGAAGAGAATAAAAAAGGTCTCAGTCCTGAATCTTTACGCATACTAATTAAGGTTTAGTGAAGAATAAGGACACAGCAAAAAAGATTGAGAAAGAGAAACTTATCAGAGTAGGGAAAAAGCCAGGAACATATGGCGTGGGGTAATAATGCCTTCTTCACAGGGCTGTTTTGAAGATTAAGGAGATAATGCAAGTAAAGTTACATAATAGAAGTTTAAAAAGACTTATGATATCCCTCCTAAGTGGTGAATATGATTCTAGCCTTTCGCACTGTAGTCTGCCACAGCCAGATCTAGCCTCTCACAGCTGAGATGTTAGGAAGCTGGAAAGCCAGCCATACTTCCCTCTCCCTCACTCAGTGCAGGATCCAAAAGGAAATCAGGTTACTCCTCCATGAGTGTGGTGAGGCGTTTCCTTCTGGTGTCTCTGTATATGTAGTAGAGGATGTGGGAGGAAGGGTGAAAGCATATGTTTCTCGGCCTTTAACTCTCCAGCGATTGAAGCACTTCCTTCACTTATTTCACCATATTTTTTCTCTCACCTCTACCACTCCACCACTTTCCACCAGCAATGAGGTTCTTCCTTCCCTGTCTGTAGTAATGGTAGTAATGGCCAAATATTAGGAACTCTTTCTGCTCAGTGATTCCTGCATCAAAAAAATTTTAAGGTTGGCTTTCACTAAATATGTTATTCCAAGTCCTCTGAGAAGCAAACATCAAGATGACAGTGGACATTCAGGAGAGCTCTTGGGGGGAAACAACTGTAGGGTCAAGGAAGCGGGAGCTGGGGGGGCTGGGAGAGCTATGAGATCTCCATGCACCTGACCCTTCTGAAGAGAGGGGAGAAAAGGAAGGTCTTAGATTGAACTGCAGTTCTAAGAAAGGCCAATGGGGAGTCTTGGAGCCATAGTATCCCTGCTCCACTCTTTCAGTGGCTGATTGGTACCTGACTGTGGAATGCCCAGTGTGTTCACCTGTATGAATAGGTGAAGGATTTCAGAGCATAACAGGAGCCAATGATTTTACTTCTCCCAGTAGGAGATGCATTTTGGTGGCTGCCACACTGAAGGACTTGATTGTACTTATTTCCAGTGCATTTCCCGTTCAGTTGATCATTAGCAAGTTGTTTAAAGTCCCATTGAAAAAAAATCACAAGATGAAGTTTTCATTGTGTTTTGCTTGAATTGACTTAATACAGTCAACTCTCCATTTCATTCCCCAGTTAGTGTTCTTCATCTTGGCCCTTAAAGACACTCCTTTCTAGTGTCCTCCAACCATTTCTTCAGTTTATGATTAAAAATTTGGGCTTCCAGTTCTGTTATTCTTTGTGTTTTGTATTTCCTTCTTAAGTGAATTTTCTTTTCCAGGCCCATTCTGAGAAAAAATATGGATGAATACCCCCACCCTTTCCATTGAAGCATTTTCTAAATTACTCTCTTTTATTTTATTCTTTCATTAAATTACTCTCTTTTAAATATAGTTAATATATTTAAATAATTGTTAAAGATAATTGTTAAAATTATTTTTTTGTGGAGTT
>NW_017731559.1:2387374-2423647 GCF_001890085.2 Hipposideros armiger
GGCAGCTCACGAAAGCCCACGCCAGCTGCCGCTACTCACGGTACCTTACTACAGCCCACTGCAGTTCCCTGCAGCCTACGCCGTCGCCTCACGGCAGCCCAGCCCCAGATCGAGCTGTTGTTCACTATCTTAGCTGTAGAGGGCAGTGTCATTGGCCCCCTCATGTGGGATCCGAACCGGGGCCCTGCTGCTCAGAGCTGGTGCTCCCAAGCCACCTCTTAACCAACGCGCCACTGGGCCAGCCCTATATATATTTTTTTTATTTTGCTGTTTCTTAAAACCAAATTCTTTTCTATTTTTGGTCTGTGGTCATTAATTTCATGTGGTTATTGTGCTTCTCTGCGGTTTCTTATCCTAAATGTTCTCTTGTCTTTCGTTCCATTCACCTTCATGTCCTTAAGTAGGTGGGCCTATAATTAATTAAGTGGTGGGAGTGGGGTGGAGCAAGGAGTGTAGCTCATTTCTTCGTACACATGCTTTTTCTCTCCTTCAGATAGAAATCCGAAATTTTCTTTCGGGTGTACGTTAAAATTTATCCCTCATTTTAAATAAGCGTCATATAATTAAACCAAGAATGATGTAGATCTGACCATTATTTTTTTTTTTATGTAGGAACTGATAATATATTAAAGGGTTCACTTTCAACCCAGGTATTTAGCATTTAATCTTCACATGAACGCTGTAAGGTAAATGGTAAATCCATTTTACATGTGAGGAAACAGCTGGGAAAGAGTTTAGAAACCCCAAAGTCACATCATTAATGTATAAGTAGGTTAAATTTGACCCTTCAAATCCCCCAGTTTTTGTTTCATCATGCCTTATCTGTATGTGTCTTAATTTTATAAATGTATAAATGAATTTAAACCTTAACTGATCATCTTAAAGTATTTGTCCTTGACCTAAAGTTACCCACACAGATATGCTGAAATAATCTTTACCATTGCCTATAATCTAGTCTGTTTTCTTTGCAGTTTTTTTATTTTTTATTTTTAAATTGCAACCAATTAAATACTACCTTTAAATATCTAAGTAGGTAGCATTTGGTAAAGTTCTGCCTTATGTAAAATTTCATTTTAGTTTTATGTCATCTGTAAGAATGGTCTAGAGCAAGCTTTAAAATTATAAAAATTAATGTTTTGCTGAGGCCTTTATAAAGCAACATGTATTTTGTTAAAATTTCCAAATAGGAATTCTAAAACTTGCTATCTACTCTTCATAAGAGGAAGTGATTCTTATTTCTTATACTAATGTTGTAAAAATATTGTGAAATGTTTAGATGAAAGGAATTACCCAGTAAAGGTAAACTAGATAATAAAATGTTCTAATTTTTTGTGGCTTGTTTATGTTTTACTTGTACTGTTATTACATTTACAAACTTTTCTTCAAGGGACAAAGGTTTTTCACTAAATCTAAGAAACAGTCACTGTGCTGGAGTAGATAGAATGCATTTTTTGAAAAAGAATCTGAACAAAGCAGTTAAACCATAGTTGTCCAGTAGACTTTAATATTTTTAAAAGCATTTTTGGCAATCAGGAAACTCTTCTTATATTTCAGCTATTGTTAAAAGGGAAAATTGGTACTCATAATTAGAGGATTTGTGGTTCTACAACTATTTTTCAAGTACTGGACCAAATGTCCTCTTTGGTCTTGCTAACTCTTCTTACTCATAGATTTGAATTTAAACATCGTCTTCTTCAGGAGACTTTCTCTAACTTCCTAGACTAGGTTAAGTTCTGCTGTGTGCTTTTATATTTCATAATACCCTGTATTTCCACTGTCAAGAGATGAATCATAGTTTGTTGTAATTATATTTTTATTGTCTGTCTTTCTCTAGTGGACTGTAAACTCTTCCAAAAAAGTGACACTATGTTGGCCACTGTTGTATTTATACCACTTACAGTACTCATTGTAAGTGTTCATTGAAATTCTTTTGAATGACAATAAATAAATTTGAGGAAATCTTTTTGGGTTATAGAAAGCAATTGTGCATACTTGTTAATCTGGTGAGTTTTAACTGCGAAGTGAATGCTTTTATTTCTTCATCTCCATAAACAAACTGGAATAAAACTCAGAACACATGTCGTTGTCTACTCTTACAAGTGGAATTAGTCTTCTTTCCCTTTTACCTGTTTATAGCTACTGAAATTGCATCTCCTGCGAAACTGAGGCTGTTTTTTTCTCTCTCTGACAGCCACAGTGGAAGATAGGCAAGGAGAAAGCAGTGGAACCCTGCTGTTGGAAATAGGAGCTAGCATATTTTCTCACATGCATTTAAATTCAAACGAGGATCAGTGAGGAATTAGGAGCTGACTCAGATATTATTATCAAGAGTGGCAGTTGATTGGAGAAACCTGGAAGTAATAAACAAGCTAGGGAATATTGCTTTGTTTTGTAACTGTCTGTGACAATGACATTTTTAAACTTGGAAGCTAGGGGTACCACGGGATTGTTTTCCGTTATACTTCATAACATTTTACTATATAAGGTATGACTTTTTAGAAACAATAAGATGTTTAGTTTTTAAACGACAAACTGACTAGTAGAATGACATTTAAAATTCATTAAAATTGTTTAATGCCATTTTAACTCCTTCAGTGTTTTTCAAAGACCTTTCAATGTCATGTGCTCTTTGGCCTCTATAGCTTAATAGCTCTGTGTATAAATTATTTACCATGATCAGGTCAACTATTTGAAAGCTTATTGCTGGACCCCAAGTATTCATTTGCTTGGAGTCCAACAAATCTTTTGTTTTTTTGTTTTTTTGTTTTGCTTTGTTGTTTATTTTTATTTTTGTGTGTGTTCTTAAGTTGAACACATCTTAAAAGAGAAATATAAATATGAAATACGAAGTGTTTTAAGCAAATAATTAAAATTGAGATTCTTACAACAGTTTAACAGTGTTGTGGTTTTAGAATGGTTTAGAGAGACTTTATTCTTATTTTATTTGGAATTTTAAAGGCATAAATAGACTTTACTATTAGCTTTAGAAGTGCTTGAAAGCCTGAAAACGTGTTGAGTATTATAGCAGAAAGATAAGGTGTCATTTTTAGTACCTTAATTCTCAAAAAGATTTTATTCAAAGTTTACTAGAATAAAATATTAAATTAAAATGCTATAATGAAAAGGAGTATAATGCACTATTTGGCTTATTTTATCTGTTTTTCCCTTTTGAACTTTTATTCAAGTAATACAAGTACATTATAAAGTTGTATAGTTATAATGAAAACAGTGATCTGTTCCACTTTTTCGTACCCTTCCCTGTTCCAGTTTTTAGTTCTCCAAAATTGTAGATGATGTATATCCACTTTAAGACTTGATTTATCAATGAGACAATATTTATTACTTGCTGTGAAGATGATACTATTTTTTCCTCCCTCGACTATTTTTGAATAGTTATTATTTTAGTTATTTTACCTTTGAACCACAATACATATATTTATGCAAATATATTATAAGAAGCTCAATATATGTATTTACATTAAAAAAAGAGATGTCTAAACAGCCTCCTTGGACTCGCCACTGTATTACAGGAAAGATATTGATATTTTTACCCTTTCCTGCCTCACTCTTCCACTCTTTCTACTTCCTGTCTTATGCCAGATGAACATCAACATATAAATATTGACAAGGCTGATAATAATTGTTCTTTTCTGTTACCAGATTTCAATCTTGGTATTTTGTTTGTAAGTTGATTGTAGAAGTTGTAAAATAGTAAACCGTGTTTATTTGTCGACTATGTAAGAGTTCGCTGAAGAGCTGTGATTGTGATTACATTGCCGCCTTCTTCACAGATCTGATGTCATGACCTCTGTGCTACTCAAGGAGGATGTTTCTAATGTCCAAGTCAAATAGATTCTTTTCTCCTCTGTCCCAAATCAGTTGCTCAAATCAGCCCATAATCATATTACGACAAGGACACATTTACATAAGTTTGCTTTATGTTTCCTAGAATTTCTAAGTACTTTTTTTTGTATCAAGACAAGAAACATGTTTATCTCACTGTGTCATTAATGTTATTTAATGCCTTAGCTATTCTACTTATTGATTGTAATCATTTTTGTTCTTTTTTGTTTGTTTCTTTTTCTCGAAGACATAACTTCTTGGGACTGAAAAACTTTCTGTACTAATTTCAGCCATTTATTTTCTGGGCTATTCTGGGATTTCGCTTCACTGGATCCCTACATTAATTCCATTATTTCTTTCTATTCATGTTAGTTAACAAATATTTATGGAGCACCTACCTCATACTAGGCACTATTTTCGACCTTGAAGATATACCAGTGAGTATGGTTGATAAACTGTGCGTCTGTTTTTCCTTTTTATTGTTTTCTCATGCTCATTTTGTTATAACTCACCCTCGAGTAACTGCTGAAAAGTGCACAGGAAGTAAATTTTCAAAAAATTTTCAAAGAATCCTTGCATGTCTGAAAATGTGTTTATTTTACTGTTGCATTTAGATGATATTTTGACTGGATATAAAATTCTAGGTTCAAAATAGTTTTCCCTCAAAACTTTGAAGACATTTTTTTCATTGTTTGTTAGCATTCAGTACTCATAAGATTAATATCATTCCAATGGTCACTCTTTCATAGATACCAGATTTTTTTCCTTTCTAGAATTTAAGATCTTTTTATCCTTGTTCTGAAATTTCATAATGGAGTGTGTGTGTGTGTGTGTGTGTGTGTGCGCGTGTGTGTGTGTGTGTGCACCTTTATTGTGCCAACACTCAGCCTGTTAACCTGAAGACTAGTATAGTGAACTTCATTATAGAATGATCTCCCTGGTCTGTTTCATTAATGATCCCCTAATGTCAGTATCTTGAGGTCTTTCCTGTGAGGCCGGTCAGATTTCTTAGAGAAGACTCCTTTATTCTGCTTCCTGGAATGTATAATAGGGCTGGCTACCAATATTCTGGAAGCCAGGTAGATGACGAGGCCTAGGCTAGGGTCTGAGCATTTGGTGTGGATATACATTCATTTCCTTATTGTACTCCTACCTTTAACTGTACCTGGTGTCTCCCAGACCAGACACTGTCTGTTTTAGACTCTAGAGATGAAACCTCTACTCTGCTGGGAATAGAATTGGGAAATCACTTGACTCCTCAGAATATAGGAGGGAATATGTTTGTATGCAAATTTATTGAAACATACTTCGAATTAGTCATTACCGGTACCAATTTTTGTACCTTCTGTGAATTCTGCAGCATAAATCAGGTCAGTATGGTCCAATAGAACTTTTTGTGATAATGGAAATAGTCTATGTCAGCATTGTCCATTATGGTGGTGACTAGACACATGTGGCTATTGGGCACTTGTGGGTGGGTAGGGAGCTCGATTTTTATTTTAGTTTAGTTTAATTTAATTGAAATTGAAATAGCCACATGTGGCTGTGGCTACCATATTAAACAACACAGTTTTAGACTTTTCCCACCATTCAGTGTTGTTAGGTCAGTTTCTATTTGTCTACCAGCTACTTTGTTTTCAATTACTTTTGTTTTTTCTTCCATTCTCCCTGTCCTCATGGGTTTGTGTCTTTAAAAATATACAAATACCTTTTGGGAGGGAGCAAAAATATATGCAAATTTTCACTTTGTCATATTTACTTAGATGTTGCTCATTATACAACGTGGTTTCAAAGATCTTGCTCATCCTAATTCCTATCGTCTTTGGAATACATTCCAATTAAACCGTGATGTCCAAATCTTTATTCCTTTACTCTAGAAATTCTGATTTCATTAATACAACCTATAATTTCAAATCCTTATCAACTTTGTTGATATGAATTTTGCTTTCATATAAAATAACCTTCTAGATTCTTTTTGTTTGTCTTGTATAGTTTTCATGTTTTATCTCCTTAAATTTTTTTACAATTCATGCATTATACTACCATACTGTGACTTCCATAGACACTTAAATACTTTGTATCTTAGTCACTTAGGTTATTGAGTTGACATTATCTTAGAATATATATTTTCTAAATTTCTAATATGGGATATGTATCTTTTTTTTTACCATATTTTTTCCTGAATATATAAATAATGAAATTAGAGGAATTTTGGAACATAAAGAATAACACTAAGAAGAAAATATCCCATAATACTGGTACCTGCAAGATAACTTAGTAACATTTTAGAGTATACCTTTCTCCTAACACCCCCGCCTTCCCCCATGCGATATATGTCTTTTCCTCTTCTCTTCAGCATTCACAAATAATTAAAAGTTATTTGTAATCTTTTTTACATAGTAATACATTGTGAATTTTTACTAATGTAGGAGGTTTATTAAAAGCTGAAAAGAGTGCCGGCCAAGTGGCTTAGTTGGTTAAGAGTTGACTTAAGAGCGCGAGCTCCGAGCAACAGGGTCTCTGGTTAGATTCCCACATGAGCCAGTGATGCTGCGCCCAAGCTGAGCTGATGCTGAGCCGCTAACAGGTGGCAGGATGGCTCAGCTGGTGTAACAAAAAGACTGCCTGTTCGATGGTGGGCTATGCCCGCCCGCAACTAAGACTGGACTTGGCACCCAGAGCTGAGCTGCCACCCAGGTGGCTCAGTGGATAGAGCGTGCGCTCTTAACAACAAGGCTGCTGGTTCAACTCCAGCGTGGGATGGTGGCTTCACCCACCCGCATCTAAGATTGTGACACAGCACCTTGAGCTTAGAGGCCGTGAGCTGCCGACGGGCAGCCAGATGGTGACTGGTGCCCTCCACAACTAAGATTGAAGAACAACTTGGCTGGTCCCCCTCCCCAATTCCCCAACACTGTTCCCCTCCCCCAAGTCCCCAATTAAAATAAAGACAAAAAACTGAAAACAAAGTATGAGGTGACACTTTTTTAAACTTTGAGTTCCTTGAGTTTTAGTATGAATTCAACTAAAAAAGTTGTTGAACATTGATTATGTGTTATATGCTATGCTGAACAAAGCAGATGCAAGCTTGCTTAGGATATAATTTTGCCCCTCAGTTGAAAAGTATTTTGGTTTTTTTTTCTTCAAATTTCCTCTTTATTGAGGTATAACTGACAAAATTGTAAAATAAAGAGTACCTCATGGTGATTTGATAGACATGTACCTTGTGAGAGAATTCCCACCATCTGGAGTTAATGATTGATTAACACATCCATCACCTCATTTATTTATGAGAACATTTAAGTTCAACTCTAAAAATATTTTGTTTTTGTTTCATAGATTAAGAGCAGGATTATGTGATCGCTGTGCAGTAACTGAAGAACATATGCGGAAAAAACAGCAAGAATTTGAAAATATCCGGCAGCAGAATCTTAAACTTATCACAGAGCTTAGTGAGTTTCCTTTCTTCATTTATTAAGTATTTAAAGCATAATGTACTGTTAATAAAACCTATTAGTAAATTGGTTACAATCAAATGGATTGTTTACATATACTTTTGTTAATTTAGGCAAATTCAAATGTCCTTTTTTCCCTTTGTGTAGATTTAATCTCATGCTTATTTTAGTAAGAAAGAGGGTACAATAAAGGTTGTGTAAGTACTGTCCAGTTGGCCTTAACATCTCACCAGCTAGAAGACAAAATTTCCTTTGGATATGCCCATATTTGCTTATTCGGTTTTACCTTTAGTTTATGTAATTTGACTATTTAGTAAAGTTAAATACAAAGCAGACAATTTCATGTTCTATAAAAATGTACACTTTTTTTGGTTTTTATGATATACTATTGCAAGTATATGTTTTTTAGTTAGGCTCTTTCCCCATTTAATGTAGGATTTTCTTGCATTAGCCTTTTTCTCGTAAGCGTTTTCTCTTCTAATATCTTTCTTAACCTCCTTCTCTTTTAACTATTTATATACTTTCTTACTGGCCCTTATCTGGATTCCCTATAAGCAACTCACAGTCAACACATCCAAAATCTGATTAATTTATCTTCTTTCCCGAACTAATTCCATCTTCTGACTATATATTTTTCTATTATATTATTATCCTCTGGTTACTCAAGATTATATGAATATATACTCATTATTTTAAAAAGAGATAGAAAGAACATAGTTTTATTCTACTCTCAGAGGAGATTGCTATTAACAATCTGCTAAGTATTTTTCCATAAGCATTACATAAAACAGTTTTTGTGTCTTCCTGTCTGTCTCTGTCCTTTGTTTTTCCCCCTTTCCTCTCTTAAATTTTAATGGGATCATACCATATTTCTTGTTCTAACATGTCTTATTTCATTTTATACTATGTCTTAGAAGTCTTCACATGTTAATATATTTAGCTGTATAGATTCTGTGGTCTGTATGTGTGAATACATGCATGTGTTTATTTAGTAATTAAGAATATTACTAATAAGTAGAAATTACATTTATTATCTCAGTAAACATAGTTGAGATCTACCATTATATTATCAATCGTACTAGAAATAATCTCCAGTAATGACTGCACATCTAATAGTCAGATTTCCAGCAACTTTAACTCTCTGAAAATAGCCAAAAACTCAATCTAAGCTAAAAAATCTAGATGTTAAGGAATAGGACAATGGTTTTTTTTTTCATAGCTGCATTGCATTCCGTAGTGCACATGTCATTTATTTAGCCATTCTCTTATTGATGGACAGCTCAGTTTTTTGTTTGAGAATGTCCATTTTCCTACATCATCATCAACTTTGAGCAAATATAGTCATTGATAATATCCAAACTGGTGGGTAAAGAATGATACTTTTTTAAAATTAGCATTCTCTTTATTACTGTCCAGGTCAAGTATCTTTTCATATAATCTTCAGTTTGCATTTCTTCTTGGGTGAATGGCTTGAATAGCCTTTGCCTAATTTTCAAATAGATAAAATGAGTTCTTGTTGAAAATTCAAATACAAGACTATATATCTTTTACTAACCTCTTTAATAACATCAATATCTCCTTTCTTCTACACTTGAGTATCCTGGTTCTCAAGGACACAGGGATGAAAAAATTAAAATATTCCCTAACTACTCATTTTTTAATGTCATATTGTAAGCTAGTAGTCTCAGAATAACACAACTAATAATACCACCAGTGTGATTCCTGAAAAGTCCAGGAAAACTAATTTTATAAAAAAATGAGCAACAGAAAAATTCCAGACAAAATTGTTAGAAGAATAAAAACACTAAGAACTTCATGTTTATGAATTTTTGGTGTTTCTATCTCATTGCTGCTTTTTTCTGCCTGTCCTGCCTTTTCTTTTGTTTGTTTGTTTGTTTGTTTGTTTGTTTGTTTGTTTGTTTTTACTATTCCCAGTTACTGCATTTAGAGGATATTTGGTGTTTTAATTTTATTTTCATTTGATCCTTTACTCTATTTCTCTAACTCTTTATTTCTATTCTTTTTGATCAATCTTGAAATTTTATCATGCATTCCTAAAATATAAAGTAACACCTCAATCCTCTTCTGAATCATCTAGTTCTCATCTCATCATCATTTTAGTTCTCATCTGCTAGTGGCACCCTTTTTGGCTTTTCAGTATTGCAAATTGACATACTTTTCAAGTTGTTTTATCATTTCATTAGATTTGGAGAGGCAGAGTCAAGTAAACCATCTTAATCAGAAAGCTATGGTCATCTTTGACTTCTCTTACCCTATAAAGGATAAGTTGCCAAATAACTACTTTTTCTGTCTCTCTAACAGCTCTTCTGCCCATTCCCACTTCCTATTCCATATACTCATTTATTTTAATGATACCCGACTTGTCAATGCTTTCTTCTCACTTTGGTATATATACAAATACTAACAAATTAAACTTCCCATCATTCATCTTTGAAAATTAACTGATAATTTTTAAGATAAATTTCAGACTTCTTAGCCTGCTTTTGAAGGCTTTCTACCATTTATTATGCCCAGTCTTTCTAACTTTGTTCCATTAACTCTCTGCATAGAATAGTCACCTACCAATCCAGCTCAAATGTCTTCTCTGTGATGAATTCTTTCCTGATCTTTTCAAGGGCCCAAAGCAACCTTTTTCTCCTTGAAATTTTCTAGAATACTTTATCTGTCCCTCTCTACTGGCCTTTGTCACTTTCAGCTGTATAACACGTTTACGTAATATTGGGTTGTCGGAAAAGTCATGATGTATTTTTCTGGTTTTCGTTGCAAAAATGCGTCATGACTTTTCCAACAACCCAATAGCTTGTCTCTCATTACACTATACTTTCCTTTAGGTTATTGTCCATATCTTAAGTTTTTTTAGATTCTCCACAACAGATAGTTTAACAACCTCACATATTGTAGATAGCCAAAAAAGCTTATTTACTCAATGTATGAAAATATGTTTAGATTTGTAAAACAGTAAATTGTTCACAAATTTTTAGATTATGATGAATTTTCTTTGGTAGAGATTAATTGTATTTTCTTGCTTGATCTCTTGTATATATTCCTCCTAGTAAAACACACACTTAAGCAGTGACATCATACTAAGGATTGATAAGAATTTTGTGCTGACTGCAGTAAAAATTATAGCCCAAAATTGAATTTCTGCTTTATAAATTAAATAAGAATGGTTAGGAAAATTTAGTTGAGGCAGATTCAAACAAACAGATAACTACTTCAATGGATGTGTTTAGATTACTGATACCATAATTATTCATGAAACATAGCGTATGACTGAGGAAGAAAATTTGACTTAAGTGTGTTTATGTTATAAAAATTACACTGATATTCAGTGTTATATTACTTTTATAATCAGATTTATTTCAAGATAAATGACTGTCACTAAAATGGCATTTGAAATTAGTAGGGCTGAGTGACCAGATGGAATGCTTTCTTGTCCTCAGTATGAATAATTAGACTCTACTCCCCAGTACATGAGGTACTCTTTCTTTTTGCCCACAAACATTACATAAAATTATCAGTTAATCATTTATATGGAACTGGCACAATAGGAGATGTAGTAATCACTACCTGGTAACAAATTAGTTTTGCACAATAACATTAACCCTAACATTATGACTCAGAAATTCTAATGTATCCGTAATTGTTGAGATTATTTAAAAAGCCTGACATACATGTTAATAGAGTTATATAATATGTGCCTTCTTTTTCACATTATATTTAAGTGAATGAGAAGAATACTCTACAGGAAGAAAATAAAAAGCTTTCTGAACAGCTGCAGCAGAAAATTGAGTAAGTATTTTTTCTAAATTGCAACAGAAAATTGATATTTTCCCCCAACTTTTCTTTCTTCATTTTACTTAGCCGTACAAACTGTAAAGATGTATTAAGAGTTGCAGATTTCATTTTTTAAAAATGATTAAGTGTTACGCAATAAAAATATAAAGAAAATCACTAGATTTTTGTTCATGTTTTTGGAGTATATATGAAGAGTGTATATGCATATTTTAGATTAGTGTGCAAGTTTATAGACAAAGTATCTGAACATTTTAATTTAAAGCATTTTTATTTTTATGATTATACATAATACATTATTAAAATACTCATATTTCAAATAATATTTGAGTTTTGTTACCTCTCTTCCAGTCCTGTCCCAGAAGCTTCATAAAAGCGAACTGAATAAGTGTTTCCTCTTAACATGTTCTCAGGCCTCAAGAACTTTCTCTCTCTGATCTCTCCACTGTCCCACCATTTTTCTTAAAGAATAAAAATAGCTTTTATCCTGTGTACCAGTTACTCTTCTTTGTGTTTCATGTTTATGATTTCTAATCCTCACTATGATTCTTCAAGGTAATTTTATTACCTTTACTTTATGGCTGAGGAAACCAAAGCTCACAAAAGTCACACAACTTGCCATGGTCTCACAGCTAGTAGGTTCTAAGACCATCGCTCAGACCCGTATCTTCTGACCTAAATGTCTCAGTTCTTTTCATTATGTGACAGTGTCTCAAATAAATAATCTATTTTCTGGGTATGGGTTGACTGATGCAGAGCAGACATACGACCAGCTCTTATTTCCGATGTATATAAAGCTTATATAGTATCTTATAAGAATTAGGATTCAGGAGAGCCTTAATGGTTTTATAGGGCTCTTCAAGATTCTGTTGCATTTGAATGCAACAACTTTGGTACAAACTATGCAGATGTACCATTATTTTGGCATAGAATAGTTACTGTTTTATGTATAAACGTCTCACAGGTGGAATTAACACCTTTATCTCATTATACTTTTCGGTAGTGGATGTTCAATAGGATTTTGATATTCCTCCCATGTGATTAGTCCACTGAAGATTGGTAGCCAAAGGGAATTTTGAGGGAGGTTAATAGATGAAGAAAGAAGGCTAGAGGATCAGACAGAAGTTATCAAACTGTGTGTATGAGAATGTCAACAGTTAACTAATTTTACTTATGCTGTATATTGAAGTGAGGCTAGAACAAGATCCAGTCTTTTAAATGTGACTCCAAAACCCAAAAGGTGTTTTTTTGTTTTTTTTTTGAAATGTTATTCACAATCTCACTTCACCTCAACTGACAGGATGCTATTTATGGTCCTTATTTATCACACCGCATTCCTATGCTTTGCTTTAAAAATATCAATGTGCTTGACTACAGGATGCCTCAGGCTCCACTGGAGGTGTTAGGTAATAATCTGTATATGCTCTCTATTACCCTTCATGTAAAAAACAATGTGAACTCTGAATCACATTTAGTTTACAAAGAGTACAGATAAGTGATGTTGACCTATATTAATTTATGTTATGTGAAGTTATTTAGCACAGGTAGCTTACAATATTTTGAACACAGCCTTGATATTTATGAATACTGAAGATACTGTGTAGAGGTTAATACAGAATTAGGTGATTACCTCAAAAACCAAGGTGTATAAAATATATTAAAACTAGATAATATAATTTGTTTGGTAGAAATACTAATCCAAATTAATCAGAATTATGTATTTTTAGTGTTCTCAAAGTCATATTTTTTCTGTTGACGCTAATTGATATTTTAAAAAAGATGTAAAAGCCGAAGTTTGAAATTACAGTAATGATTAATCATGTATTGGGTTGTCGGAAAAGTCATGTTTTTCATTGCAAAAATGCATCTTGACTTTTCATACAACCCAATAGATGAGCTCAGGGCAAGTATGTTTTATTTAGGGAATTCCTTAGAACAGTGCAGGAGGTAATCTATTGTGTTTTTCAGTTCTGTTCTGAAATTTAAGATAGTTATTCTCATAATCCAATTTATTTATTTATTTATTTATATTAGTTTCAGGTGTTCTAAGCAATGCACTAGTTAGACATTTACATCCCTCACAAAGTGATAGCACCCCTCCCCCAATCTACTACCCCTCTGATATCATATATAGCTGTTACAATGCCATTGACTCTATTCCCTGTGCTGTACTACACATCTTGTGACTATATATATATATATATATATATATATATATATATATATAAAATTATAGTTGACTAATCCAGCTTTTTTTGTAACTTGCTCTCCTCAAACAAATTTTCTTTTGCTTGGCAGTTTAAAAAAAACACCAAGTATTATCTTGTAAAGACAGCCTAGTTTCTTCTGACTACCTAAGCCACTGCAACATAATACTAGTGCCTCAAATTCCCCTGAATTTTAGAAAAAAAGTACTACTTAGCTTACACTTTTTGTGAAATGCAGTAATTCTAACTCATCTAAGCTGGTTTTGGTGTTACAAATACCTTATGTGGTAGGACAGCTGTTTCGTGTTGGTGACACTATGATGAGAAATTATTCAGTAACAATTTGCTGTTATAAAGTATTTATATATATAATATATTCGACTCTACTAGTCACAGAAAGCAAAGCAAATAATTAAATAAGCCAGACATAGAGGTCATGACTCTTTTTGTTTGAGGAAATGAATGTGCTAGTTTAGTGCAAATCAAAGGAAACAGTTATACTTAAGTCTACACACTTAAGGACTGTAGGATTCATTTAGTTCAGCACTCTCTTCTATTGATAGATTGAATTCCTTATACGACTTCTTTAATAGAAAGCTTTGTCTGAGCCCCACTAGTGCAAACCTGTTTAATTTTAGTGAGATGAAATTATTAGAAAGTTTTTTGTAAGTTTGTGTAGAAATCACTCTAACTCAGAAGTTATATTTGTTTATTCTGATTTTTGCCTTCTGGGACAAGTTTACCGCCTGTTTTACTTGTTGTCCCTTTGTATGCATGAAGACAGCTATCATGGCCCTCCCTAGTTTTCTTTAGAATTAATATTCTCTGTTCATTAACTGTTCCTCGTGTGATCTTCAAAATACCATTTCTCTTTAATGTTTTAGTTTTGTCAATATGTTAATTAACTCAATATTCTAGATAGCCTCGCCAATAGAGTAATACTGCCTCCTCCATTTTTCTGTATCTTTTTTACTTATTTTCAAGTGGTCAAAACATACATATATTACTGGTGATGCTTTATTGGGTTTAGTACTCCCTATCCTCTACTTGTAGACTTGTTTTAGATATAAATACAGGAATTCAGAGTCACATTTCATCACAAGTTTTTTTCAGCCTGCGCCTTCATTTTAAGATAATAGCACTGTTGAGAAATACTTCTTATCTGAGCATTAAATTACATCTTTACATATATTTTTCCTTTTCACAACTTTCCTACAAAAAGGAAGTAGGAAAGAATATAGTACCATACCTACTTCATAGGTAACTGAGGCTCAGAAAGGTTAAATAACTTACCCAATGTAACAAGTAAGTGTCAGACTCAGGATTTGAACCAAGGTCTACCTCACTTGAGAGTTTGTATACGCTTTCTATAGTTTTCTGCTGAAACAGCCTCAGAAATTCCCCTACATGGTGTCACTGTGTAGATGGCAGAGCCTGGATTCTTTCTCTCTGACTCAGTTCAGTGATGCTAATATCTCACATCCTATTCTCTATTGTTTTGTTAGGTTTGGCCCATTCCAACTTCTGGGGGTCTTTTCATGTGTTAATTTTATTTCCTCCTATATAGTAGGTTAGCTTTTCTTCTCACCTTTGTGTCTTTCACAAATTTGGTGAATATTCCATCAGTGCTCTGCATCAAAAACCATTAATAAAATGTTGAACAAAACCTGCCTGAGGATGGAACCTTGAGGCATGCTACTACCGATTTCCTTTACTAATGATAGTTCTTTATGTGGTATTGTTTAATCAAGAGTCTATATTAATACTGAGTTTATATTTCTTTTTGTTTACAATGAAGAATTATCAAGAGAATCATTATCAGATGCCTTCCTGAGAGCCAGATAAAGAATAAACCATTCTTTAGAACAGCTGCTTTCATAGCGCTATATTTTAAAATTAGTCTTACTTGAATTACTCATATAAGTTTATACAGGTTTCAAGAGATTCAGCGTATCAGATTCACTGGTTTGTATTTTAGGGAGTCTTCCCTTTTTTGAAAATCAAAATATTTAAGTGAACTTGATAGCTATAACTGCTTCAATTAAGTTTAAATTATGTTTTAACTGGAAGTATATAAGCTCTTTAGAGGAGGAGAAAAGTTTAACGTTAAAAACTTTTTTACAGACTTTATAGAGACCCTGTATAGACCAACTATTTGACAGGAATTTAAGGGGGAGGCCTACAAATAAAGTAGACAACCAAAAAAGAAAAATTATTCTCAAGCCATTTGAAGAAAAAGTGAAAGGAGCAAGATGACCAAGTACATAACTAATTTAACCAAAAGCTGTGGCGTGAATTGAACTTTTCTCAGCAAATGAGAGTGAGACCGAAGGCTTTCAAGAAGAAATTGATTAACACTTGGAAGTTGTTTTGTTTTGTTTCTCCTTTTTTTTATGATGAAGGACAAAGGAGGACAAAGCCAGCACTTGTTTACTTAGTTTGGACACATCTAGTTAAAGCTAGTTTTTTATTGTTTTTTTTCTTTCTTTTGTGATTTCAGCTACTTCTAGATTGGCTCTGCCAGGAAATCAATTTCTTCTCGTGACTCATTCATATTTCAGGATGAATTTTTATGACTAATAGGCAGGTAGGCTGTGATGTGATTAAAGTGAGGTCAGATAGATTTCACACTCCATTAATTTATAAGGCTTTCTCATATGACTAGCTTACTCTGTTTTTCCGGAATAAGACAGTAGAATTTGTAAGGAGAGATTAAAAATAAGGTAGTAGCTCTAAAAATCTTCAGTATAGAATATAGGATTTATAGACCACAATAATATTGATGTTATCCAGGAAATTAAGATATAAATCAGTGTTAGGAAAAATTTATTTCTAATTTTTTTAATCTGTTGGTTGTAGTTTATAATATTCTCATATTATTGTTTGTTTGAAAATAGTATTACAAATTGATATGAGTATAATAGGACAGACTTGTTTTGTCATGTAAATCCTAAGTACGTGACAGACTGGTAATAATTGGTTGGCTGACAAAGTTAGTAATGGTTTGACAGGGAAAGTCAATTGAGTTAAAGTTAATTAGCTTTACTCAATCACCACACTTTAATCCAAATCCAGTCTTTAGGTGCCACTGGTCCTGAGTTGAGTTGGACATATACCTAGATCAGCACACGTTTATTTTTCTAGTGGAACCTGAGAATTTCTCATATTCAGTCTTTCAGGAAATATTTATTGCGCGCCAATTATGTACCTATTCTTGTGGACACATATATCAGTGAGCCAAAGATCCTTATACTCTCAGAGTTTACATTCTGGCAGGTGAGCAATAGAAAAGTCAATTATATACTGTGTTAGAAAGCAGTAAATGTTATGGATAAAGTAAATAGAGCAGCATAATAAGGAACCAAGAGTACTAGGGTATAGGAAGAGAGTTGCAATTTTAGTGTGTTCAAGGTAGGCCTTGATGAGAAAGTAAAACTCCAGCAGAGACTTGAAGTAGGTGAGGTAATTATGTGAGCATTCCAAGCAGATGGAACAGCTAGAGCAAAGAACCTAAGGTAGAAGTATGCCTGGTGTGTCTGAGGAAACTTGAGAAATCTAGGGTGGCTGGAGTAGAGTACGATGGGAAAAGAGGTCAGAGAGATCATGTAGGACCTTGTAAATCATTAAAAGGAAATGGCTTGTGTTTTCTGTGAAATGGGGAAATGTGGCAGGTCTTAATCAGAGAAGTGATGTAATATGACAAGTTTTAATAGGACTGTTCTGACTGATGTGTTGCGAGTAGACTGTAAGGGGGCTTGGATAGAAGCAATGTCAGAAACTATAAGGTTAGATCCTACTTGTAGCCAGTCACTAGTCTCATGGTTTACACTAAGGATAACACATTGAGTGGTTAACACTATTGTCCTGTGAGTCTGGCTGCCAGGATTTAGATTCTGGTTCTGTGATTTACTATTTTAGTAAGTGACAACTTCTGTAGCTTCGTTTTCTTATTTGGAAAGCGAGAGTATTCGTAATAGCTCATATAGTTATGAGAATTAAACTGATACATGTAGCACTTTGAACAGTGCTTGGCAGTGTAAACGTGCAAGACTGTTGGTAATTATCAGTGTTAGTATTATTTCTACCCTATTTTTGTCAGTTGCAAAGTTATGTTGGCTCTTCTACCACAGTGTTTACCATTGGGCCCTTTCTTTCCATCGCTGTTTTTAACATCCTGGTTCAGACCCACAGAAGCTCTTGCGTGGACTATTAGAGCCACTGCCTAATTGATTTCCTTGTTTCTTCTTTCTGTCCCAGTCAACCTTGTGTACTACCGCTAGATTGTCACATTACTGCCATGCTCTAAAACCTTCATTCTTTTCCTCTTGCTTTCTAAAGTAGTATGTGCACACTTAAGCAAGGCTCTTCTTTGTGTATTTCCAGCATACCCATCTAACACAGGTAACAGTAATACTTATTGCGCGTCTTACTCAAACTGTGCAGATCCTCTGCTGACTTTCTCTGCCATTTGAAACTTGTAAAATTTCACTTCAGGTGCCAGCAACTACACTTTGTATGTACTTCACTTCTCACAATAATATTCCCCACTCTAATACTCATTTGAATATTTCTCTAATCTTTATATTTAGATTTTGAACATTATTTGCAAGGAATTACATCTGTTATAGTTTCATACCTATATTTTGCTCTAGCTCCATACCACATGGTAAATGTTTTAGTAGATATTTATTGAATTAATTTCCTTTCAATTGTCATTATTTTCCTGTAGGAATGATCAACAGCATCAAGCAGCTGAGCTTGAATCTGAGGAAACTGTTATTCCAGATTCACCAATAACAGCCTTTTCATTTTCTGGCATTAATCGGCTACGAAGAAAGGAGAACCTCCATGTCCGATACGCAGAACAAGCACATACTAAATCAGAGCACTCTGTTTGTACAAACGGTAAGGATTAGAGTTGCACTATAGTTATTTGGTTTTGTAAAAATAGTACTTGTGTGTGTGTGTGTGTGTGTGTGTGTGTGTGGGTGTGGGTGTGTGTGTGTGTGTGTTATTCAATCTAGTGAAGGTCATTGTTCAGGTAACTTATGTTACAACTGTAAATTTAACTTCAATTAGTAAAGTGATGGGGAAGTCATTTTCTGCTTATATTATGTAAAGACATGCATTGCTCTTCTGAATATGTAAATGCTCAGCATTTTATGCATATAGTAAATAGTTTCCTTTTTTCTTTTTATTTAAAAAATATTCTTATGTGAATATATATGAATGGGATAACTGCTGTGTGCCAGGTATTATGGTGAGTGATTTAAATACACTTATATTTTAACTCTCTTGACAGGCTTGCAAGGTAGCTATTAGCACCTATATTTTATAGATGACAAAAGATGCTTTTTTTTTAAAGATTTTTATTGGGGAATTGGAGGAAGGGGAACAGACAAGTTGCTGTCCTTCTGTTCTTCAGTCTAGTTGTGGAGGACGTTGCTTCACTGGCCCAAGTTGGCACCATCATTGTGCTCTTCCCGGGCGAGGCAGATCAGTCACGGGCTTCTGGACGGCCGCTCACTGTGGCTGCTGGCCGTTCACTACACACGGTAGCCCGTGGCAACCCACTGCCACAGGGGCTGCAGTCTACGCCGTCGCCGGCGACTCACGGCAGCCCAGCTCCAGGTTGAGCTGTTGTTCAGCACCTTTGCTGTGGAGGGCAGTGTCACTGGCCTTCATATGTGGGATCCGAACCGGGGCCCTCTGGTGTCCCAAGCCAGTTCTTAACCAACGCGCCACTCGGCCCGCCCAAAAGATGCTTTTTAAAGGGGTTAAATAACTCACCCAGGATGACCTTTCAAGTAAGTAGATGAGTCCAAATTCTAATATAGATCTTCCTGGCTCTAAACTTTTGTATTTTCCAGGTTTTGCCCACAGCTATTCCCACTATTGGAGCTGTCTTTAACTGGCATTTTTCATTTGTTATAATATGTAGCAATTGGTGGTAATCAAGAAGTGACTTTATAATGTATCTACTTTGTGCCTTATCAGTGGCATATTTCTAATTCCAGGCTGGTTTACCATTTCTGTTAAATGCTTTGGAACTACCTTTTTAATGTAGTCCTGAAATTTATCATGTGACATGATACAATAACTGTGCATTTCAATATTGATCTAAAGTAAACGGTAAAGACTTTAGTTTTTAACCTAAACTGTTTGTGACAAAGAAAGCATTTGAGGGTGAAGGGGTGTACATAGTCCTAGAGATAATTTTATAATGCAAATAAATTGTTAACAGTAACTGTGCCTTTGAAAATATAAGTAGACCTTATTCTTTGATATTGGAAAACTGATACAATTTTCCTCATTTTATATGAGCTTGCATCACCATCTAGTGGAAAACAAAAGAACTGGTAAAATCTTATACATATTTAGGAGCTAAAGTAAAATGTAAGATCATATCTCTAGAATGAATATTCATTGGCTTTTTCGTCTGCTATCAGACAGGACATGAATCACTACAGATAAGCATCTGCATAATTTAGGTAATATTTAAATCCATGTATAAGACTATTCAGCAAACAAATCAACAATTTTCTTTATTAGGAAAGCCTTCTTTTGATCTATTATAAATGCTTCTGGTTTATTTCTTCATTATATGAGAATAACATATAACTATTTAAAAACTTAATTTGTCCATTTTAATCATGTTCTGATAATTTTTACTTGGAATCTGAAATTTTGGTTTAAAATACAAGACAAATTTTGAGCCATGCAAATTATTTTAAAACTGACTTAATGACTAGTCATTTTCTCTTTCTAACCACCGTTGCTCATTTATTTTAAAGTTTATAGTGCTTTTTAATATTATTTTCAGGTTATTATTAGTAAAACTCTATTTGCCTTTACTTAGTCCTTTTTTTTTTTTTGGTTTTCTTTGAATTATTTATGGTAAAGCATATTTCAGGATTTCCTTCCAGAAAAATAAAAACTAAAACAAGATTGTGGAAATATATGATGCAGCATTCATTTTAAATTAACCTACTGACTTGCAACAAATACACAGGGGAAAGATACATTAAAATATTACAATTCCAGGGGACTAAGGTCAGAAGATGCTTCTGTTCTAGTTCTTACTCCCACTGTCCTAACTACTTCTTCCAGCTTTGTTTCTTGGCGAAAATGTAGGAATGAACTTTTTATTAGAATATGAAAATTATATCAATGAAATAGCACTTCTAATGCATTTAAAGACAGGTTTGTATTGGCTTATCAAAATAACATTTTGATAATATTTTTTATCATGGTTGTTTATAGATAATCTCTCCTTTTTTCCCCTCCATAGAATTGAGAAAAGTTTCAAAATCTTCAACTCATCCACAACATAAGCCTAATGAAAATGAAATTCTAGTGGCTGACACTTGTGATCAAAGTCAATCTCCAATGGCTAGTAAGCAAGATATTGAGATTATTTTATAAGTTTACAATTTATGGTTATTTTGGGGCAAGAATGGTCAACACTGAATTAGATGATATTTTAAAATATTTTTTGTTAATTTTGTTTGTATTACTAGTTGTTTAGCAACCTTTTTCATATTGAAAAATAATGTTATTCTGTCATATTAATATCCCTATCCATGTTAATACAAATTCATATTAATATCCCTATCCATATTAATGCAAATTGCTAATAACTATAAGTTATTATATAATATAAATTGCTAATAACTATAACAGGGCTTTACTCTGATTTACTCACTGATTAAACAAATATTGTAGCGTTTACTGTATACCAGCCACTGAACAAAATAAGCCCTTAACCTCATAGAGCTTACAGTCTCAGTGGGAGAGAAAGGAAATAAGTGTATGTTATTTGGAGGAAGTAAGTACTCTGAATAAAAATAAAGCAGGGTAAGAAGAGATATTAGAAACCCTCATTTAAAAAGTGACATTTGAGCAAAGACTGAGGGACATGTGGCTCTCTGGGGGCAGGCCCCCCGGGGAGAGAGGTCAGCCAGCACAAAGGCCATGAGGGGGTGCTGTCTGGCTCTTTGACCTTGAGGATGCCTGTGTGGTGGGCAGAGTGGATGAAGCTGCCGTTGGTTTGGGCAGCTCTGTCCCCAGAGTTGCTGTTTACCGAGAAGGAAGAGAATGCGAGCGGCAGGTTTGCAGGCGGTGGTAAGTCAGAAATCAGGAGCTTGCTTTTGAAAGTATTCTGTTTGAGATGTTGGATAGACATTCGGTAAATATTTTGGATAGGTAGGTGGATGTGCGTTTAGAGAAGTCTAGGATCGAGGAATGGAAGTTGTCAGCATATAGGTGGTATCTAAGCCATGAAACTGGATGAGATTACCAAACCAGTGAGTGTGGATAGAGAAATCCAAGTACTTAGACCTGGGGTACTCCGTTGTATAAAATAGTAATCTCAGTCTTATTATCACCCCAACCCCAGCCTTTGTAGATATTTTTTTCCTCTAGTCACTTCTCCCATGGAATTTTAACACTGCAGCTATATGGTATGAGTGTATGTATGTGCCTTACACATAAAAAGAGTTTTGTTTTGTTCTGTTTTTTATCCCCCAAGAACCATTTTTTACCCCTTTGGAGGCAGTATCACAACTATAGAAGCAGTGGTTTAGAGGTTGTTAAAATGAGGAACCAACCAAGTAGCCAGTGAAGGAGCTGCCAGTGAGATAGGAGAGCTAAGAAAAGATGGTGGAGAGAAGAGGGGGTGCCCAACCGTGGCCGACAGTGCTCACAGATCAGGGAAGATGAAGACTGAGGACTGATCATTAGATTTGATCGCATGGAGATCACTGAGCATTAAACCCGTCATGTGAACTGTTAAAGTGTAAGGGTGATCAACTAGACTGTTCCACGTTTAAGAGAAACTAGGGTCAGAGAAAGTGGAGAGAGCACTTCTAAACAAGTCCTTCAAAACACGGGATATTACAGCACATTCAGCATATTTTTATGTCATTGGAATTACCAAGTAAATGGAGAGAAATGGGTAATCCTGGAGAAGGAGGGAACAATTGCTAGAGCCTTGAGATGAGAGGAGATGGGATCCAGAGACCAGTTGGGTTGGCCAAGGTCAGTCACTCATCATTTCACTCATTCATAGGTTTTATAGTGCAAAACTTACACTCTGAAAGCTACAAATCATTTCATATTAGCATGTGTGCATGTGTGTGGACAGACTGGCAAAGGGTGCTGAGGACATAGCATCTAGTGTGCCGGATCCTTGCTTCTCAGCGCTCTGGAGCCCCTGCTCTTCCGCTGCTGCTGGGACTTGACTGTATCAGTTGTCCTCTTTTTCTATATCTCCAGCTTCTCTATAGGTTCTTTTCAACATATGAATATATGTTATCTTTCATCTTTTAAAAATAACCTGTCTCTTAATGGTCTCCACCCTTCAAAGTTGAGAAAGTGATTGATCTGTGTTCAATATCTCGTCTCAACTCCCATTCACTCGGGTTGAATTCACTATAGTATGGATTCACTCCCCCCTCCCATCCCCAAAGAGGGTGGGGGAGGGGCACAGAGGAAGGGAGGGGGACCTTTGGGGGGGGGATATTCTCACACTCTTCTCTAACTCATTCCATTGGAACAGCTTTGTAAAAGTCGTTAGGGATCTCCTGATTGTTAAATGTAATGACTGCTTCCCAGTCCTTCTCTTTCTTGACCTTTCTGTGACATTTGGCATTATTCAGCATGCTCTATTTCTTGAAATGGTGCCACTTTCCTGGTTCTCTTACTTCTTATTGTTTTGTTTTTTTCACTTTATTGGCTATTCTTTTCTCTGTGTTTAAATTGTTACTGTCCCAGATATGTATGGTTCTTAGTCTGTTCTTGTCTCACTTTCTCTCTCTTTCTGGAGGAATCTCACCCTGAGTTAGTATTCTGCTACAACCTATGTAAGAATAAATCCCAAATCTATATCTCTGTCCAAGATTTTTCCCCTGGATTCCAAACCAGTGTATCCGCCTGCTGTTGAACGTTTCTACCTGGATATCCTTCAACTACAGTATGTCCAGAATTGAAATTTTCTTGTCAGACCTGCTCCTCGTCTTTTTATTTACAATCTCAGTGAATGACACTCTACATACCTCTCTGAGTTACCTAAATCAAAAAACTTTGAGTTATCCTAGCCTCCTGTGTCTTCATCTCCCATATGTAAATAGTCTTCGAGTCTTCCTGATCCCTCCTCCTCACATGTCTAGCATACACATTCTCCTGCACCCCCACTGTGCTAGTTGAGGCCATCAGCACCCCTCATCAGGCTATTGTAGTAATCTAATGTCATCCTGCCTACTCGTGACTGCTTCTTGCTCTGTCAGCCTATCACTACTAGAATTACTTTGTAAACCCAAATATTGCATCTATCCTCCATTAAAAACCCTTGTATATCTCTTCATTGCCTACAGGATAAATTTTAAACTCTTTAGCATAATCTGATCCCTCACCGACCTGTCTGGGCTTATGTCCCGCTGCTGCTGCTGCATCTGCATCTTCTGCACTTTTATTTCCAGCAATTGAACCACATGTAATTTTGTTTCATATATGGACCATTACACAGACCTAGAACACTTCTCTCTGCCCTCAGTCCAGTTAACCTGTGAAATTCCTCTTCTCCAACGGTCAGCTTAGGCATCACTTGGTGTCACTTTTCTTCATTTTCCAAGGCAAATTTAGGAATCCTTCTATGTTTAAATCACCCCTTTTTTATGTATTTTATTATAATGTTTATCCCGTTTTACTGCAGTTCTCTTTTTGCCTTTCTATTTTAACTATAGCTGTAAGCTTCTTGAGGACAGGAATCTTTTCATCATGTGAACTGTGCCTGGGGTTGCAGGAGAATGTGTATGACCGATATGTAGGAGCTGGGCTCAAGAAGGCACAATGCCTGGAACATAGTATGTGCTCCATAAATACTTACTGAGTTAGTGGAACTCTATATGCATAAAACTTTATATAACATTTGAATGTAGGTGATTTCTGTATAAATATGTGATAGCTTAAAACTTGAAAATTATGCAGTGCTGAAAATCTCTCCCACAAAATATGTTTTCGTGAAAGGTACCATAAATGTGGTTTGATAGCCATACTGTATCTTAGGTCACAGTAAATCCATTATAAATAGATATGGTTTTTTTCAGTGGCAGTAAGAAAAATAATCTATCTCTTGCATTCATCTCACTTAGGATAGATAGAAAACTTAGCTGAAAAAGTTTGACAAGTAGAGACAATAGAGATCTGCAACTTACTGCCTTGTATAGTAGATATTTGGGGCTTTTTTGCGCAGAATTTTAAGAATTCTCCAATGCCATCTTGTTCAGTGGTTCTTTGAGCCATTTATTCCTTTTTTTGTATTTCTTTTGTACATCGAGTTTCAACAATTATATAATTGGGGGTTTTTTTGGGTTTTTCTTACTTAGAAACACGTGGAACAAGCAGTTATCCCACTGATAAGTCATCTTTTAATTTAGCTACAATTGTTGCAGAGACGCTCGGAATTAGTGCGCCAGAAGAATCTGTAAGTAGTTGTTTAGTTTGGTGATAATATGAATTAATTGGTGTCCTTTTAGGTCAGCTCTTAGAAAATTGAGCAAGAGAAAAACTTTTTTTCCCAAAGATCATTAGTTAAAGGCCTAGAACAAAATTGATATGGCTAGGAAGGCCCATTTATATTTTCCACCCCATGCAGTCCCAGAAATCTAGTCTTTAGAATTCTTGGGATACAAGTTATGGGTTGAGTCAAAATTTAGAGAAGTGATAATGGCTTAGAGGATTTAGCCAACTCTCTTCCTTGCCCCCTCTCATCTCCCTATTCCTACCCTGTTTCATCTAAGAGAAGACTTAAACCTTTAGGTTGATTTCAGAATTTATTGGATCTTTTCAGCATCCTTTAAACTGGGGTTTGATTTGAAAAACAGGCTGCATTCTTGAAACTATTATATACACTTTAGTTCTCCTTTGTCCTAAGAAGTGCCTATCCAAATAGACTTAGGGTTTGGGTCAGTAAATGACCTGCTGATTTTTTCGTTATTTTAGTACTTCCGTGCATCAGTCACATTTACTTTTTTTCTTAATTAATTTCTAAAAATAGAAAACTTGGATTCTTCAATCTTAAGGAAGTTTCACTTTGATACAACTTTAGAAAAGTATTCCTTTGCTTTAATTAATGTATAATATATGTGCTCTTATAAAATTGCTTTGCTATTGAATTTGTAAAAATTGAATTATATTTTTCATTACATTTGGATTTTTTTGTTGTTCTTTCTAGTTTTAAATCCATATTCAAGTAATAGTGGGTTGTTTTAGCATTTGAACTTTAAATGTGTTTTAATGGTTTCTAATTCCCTTTTACCCGTAAGCCTGGCAAGTCAGTAGTTTAGACTCCAAATATATTAAGGTTGCTGCTGATCTCTAAGAACTTGCTGCTCAGATGTGATCCACAGGCCAACAGCATTTGCATCATCTTGAAGTTTGTTAGAGATATAAAATCTCAGATAACACCCCAGACCTACTGAAAGAGAACTTGCATTTTAACAGGATCCCCAGTTGACTGAACTTGTGTTAAACTTTGAAAACCACTACTCTCTAAATGATCCTTTTCAGTTCATTTCCTGTCAGTATAAATAATCATCTCTGCCCCTTCACCTCATCTTAATAATGTTGGTTTCATTTGTTGTTGTTTTTTGAATTGGTGTTTTATATACCAGTAATAGAATGTATTTACCTAAAATAGTAAAATATTAATGCTTTTCTCTCTTTAAATTTAAAATATGTTTCATATTTTTTATTGTGGTGAAATGCATATAACATAAAATTAACCATTTTAAAGTGTACAATTTGATGACATTTAACATATTCACAATATTTTGCAACTACCACTTTTATCTAGTAGCAAAGCACTTTCATCATCCTGAAAGAAAGCCCCATACCTGTTAAACATTCAGTCCTTATTCCCTTATTTCCCTGGAAACCACCAGTCTGCTTTCCGTCCTTTCGGATTTACCTATTCTGGATTATTCATATAAATTGAATCATACACTGTGTGGCATTTCAGTCTTATTTCTTTCATTTTTCCTCTTTTTTAGATTTATTCATATCGTAGCATGTATCAGTATATCATTTCTTTTTAAGGAAGAAAAACCTTCCATTGTATTTATATACTTTATATTTTACTATTGAAGGAATCTCAAGGTCCCATGAGCCCTCTTGGTGATGAGCTCTACCCCTGTCTGGAAGGAGATCACAAGAAACAACCTTTTGAGGAATCTATAAGAAATAATGAAGATAGTTTAAGGTAATTTGTGGCACTTACATAAAAATTTATCAGCTGTTGGTGAAATCCCATTACAATGGGTTCCATATAATTAACCCTTTTCTCTCGCTCAGCATATAGTTTGTTATTCTGGTTGTATTAATTTTTATTTTAAAAAATACCTTCTCCAGTTTATGACGAATTGAGGGCTTTTTGCATTACTGTAGAGCAATGGATATTTTTAGATTCTTACTGTAGTTCTATCAAGCAGTACCTAAGAATTTTCCCACTTGTTACTCTGCTACTTTAAAGAACCAGTCATCCCTTCTTGGTTTGTGTTTCCAAAAACTGGATGTTTTATAAAATGCATCTGTAACCTTGGATAAGCTATTGTGTTGCATCTCTTTTTTACTAATTTCAGGACATTCATTAACTAGTAATACCTATATTTATGCAGCATTTTTCTTTTAAAAGAGCTTTTCAATTTTAGATTGAAAATCTAAATATATTACTTTTAATTTATCATAGTAACTCATTAAAGTAGGTTTTATTACTCATGTTTTACAATAAAAAAAAAATGCAGCTCCAGAGAGGTTAAATGTCTTGCTTAAGGCCACATAGCTATTAAATACTAGAGACAGAGCTCTTACCCATCCCATGTCTTCAAACTCAAACCTAATACTCTTCTACTACCACAGCTATCGCCTCTGCTAGAGGCGCGCTGGCTCTTAATTTATGTTTAGTTGTGTAGTATAAGAATTATGTTTCTTGGAGTTCCTCATGACAAGATTTCATAACAACCTCCCCAGTGGAATTTATTAAGATATGATTTTCTTATATAGTGTAGTTATTTAAACTATTTAGGAAAAATATTTATAGGTAGGAATATCATGGTATTGAGATTTGCGGAATCATTTTTCTCTTTTTGTCAGCCAAATGAAGAGAAGCCAGCAACTGTATCCTGTTTTAATTGCTATTAATTATCTGCCTCTAATGTGTGGATAAGACCTTACTAGTAATAATTCTGTAGTAGCAAACATTTCTTCATTATGCTTGTCTTTGAATTTTTACCCTATTTCATTAGTTAGAAAAAAGTTTTACAACTCGTTGTTTTTTTAGATTTTCAGATCCTAATTCAAAGACTCCTCCTCAAGAAGAACTGACTACTCGGGTGTCATCTCCTGTATTTGGAGCTACCTCTAATGTGAAAAGTAGTTTTGGTTTGAATACAACTTTGTCGCCTTCTCTCTTAGAGACTGGGAAAAAAACACATCTGAAAACAGCACCTTTCAGCAGCACTTCTAATTCTAGATCAGAGAAAACTAGATCAAAATCTGAAGATAGTGCCCTTTTTACACATCATAACCTTGGGTCTGAAGTGAACAAGATCATTAGCCAGTCATCTTCTAATAAGCAGATGCTTATCAATAAAAATATAAGTGAATCTGTAAGTGAACAGGATAGTATTGGGCATATTAAAGATGCAATTAGTGATAAAGATAAACATGTGGTGTCCTTGAAATCACTGGGGTGCAGAACATCCAAAAGGAAGAAAATTGAGGAAGAAAGTGAAGATGAAGTAAGCTGCCCCCAAGCCTCTTTTGATAAAGAAAACGCTTTTCCTTTTCCCCTGGATAGTCATTTTACTATGAATGGAGACTATGTAATGGATAAACCTCTGGACTTGTCTGATCGCTTTTCAGCTATTCAGCGTCAAGAGAAAAGCCAAGGAAGTGAGACCTCTAAAATCAGATTTAGGCAGGTGACTCTCTATGAGGCTTTGAAGCCTGTTCCAAAGGGCTCTTCCTCAAGTCGAAAGGCCTTGAGTGGGAGCTGTGAGCCAACCAAAGATTCCCCAGAGGAGCCCTGTCTACAGGAGTGCATCCCCCAGCCCTTGAGTAAATCCTCTCCAGATAATAAAACACCATTACAAATAAAAGAAGAAAATCCTATCTTTAAAGTCCCTCTACGTCCACGTGAAAGTTTGGAGACAGAGAACCTCTTTGATGACGTGAAGGTTTGTGTTAAATGTTCAGGGGATTTTGGTTTAAATGGTTGTGATTTCATCTAGATGCTAATAATTCTTTCTGTTTTAGGGTGCTGGTTCACATGAACCAGTAAGAATAAAAACCAGGTCAGTCCATGGAGCATGTGAACTTGCATCAGTTCTTCAGTTAAACCCATGTAGAATCGCTAAAACAAAGTCTCTACAAAGCAACCAAGGTGAGTATGCTATAAATAGTACTTCCACTCTTTACATATATTCTCTTGACATGTTATCTTAATATATATAATATATTAATGTCTTAAATATATTATTTACATCCATTGGATGGATTGAATTTGGGGGGGGGAAATATTTTCTTTCTTCCTGCATGTTTCTATGTTTACAAAATTAGTCTCGTTGGGTTCATTTTACATGTGATTTTCCTTCTCGTGCTTTTTGAAAAAAATGAATTGAGATCTTTAATACCTACTTTTATAGGTGATTTTGTGGATTTACCTATTTTATGTACTTATTATTTTCTCTACAAAAGCTTTAAAAAATTTATGCAGAAGTTAAAAATATATAAATTAGAATTTTCATCATCCAAACCTTGTTCCTCACACCATAGATTGCCTGTCCTTTTTTTTGCATTTATATGTATATCTATAAATATATGCATATATAAATTTATATGGGTTTTTAAACTTCTTGTTTGAAAACATTGTTTGCTCTAATATGCAATATGTATATTAACCTCTTTGTAATTTTGCTGTTTAAAAGGAGTCTTGTTCTTTTTTAGTCACCAAATGTTTCTGTACTTCATATGCAATATTTTTTCTTTTATTCTTCATTGGAAAGTTATTCCTTCATTCTGGGTTTATTTTCCTTTTTTCCTGAAGAATAGTCTTTAGTTGTTCTTCCAACAAGATTTTCAGTCTCTGTATAAAAACATTTTTTTCACCCTTATTCTTTTTTTTTTAATCTTTTCTTTAATGAGTGTTCTGAGAATTGCAGTATATACCCACTTTCATAATCTACTTAGAGTTAATACTGTACCACTTTATGTTCTGAAACTATACATGGTGTGATAAAAAAATACAGTGAATGTTTGAATTAAAAAAAAATTATTACAGTAAAAGACACATTACCATTAATCACCCTCAAAATACTCCCCTTCGCTTCGAACACACCACATCGTCCTTGCCACTTTCTGAGGCAGTTCTGGAAGTCCTCTTTCATGAGTGTCTTTACTTCATCCTCTATCATGACAACGCTGTGTCACACATCACTTCTGGTATGGCAATTTCTGTCAAATAAAAACATTACAGTGTGTCCTCATCCACCTTATTCACTGGATCTGGCACCATGTGACCTTTGGCTTTTCCCCAAAGTCAAAATGATTCAAGACATTGAGACAGCCATGACAACGCGACTAAAGACTCATGAAAGAGGACTTCCAGAACTGCTTCAGAAAGTGGCAAGAAAAATGGGATAAGTGTGTTTGAAGTGAGGGAGAGTATTTTGAGGGGGATGAATGGCAATGTGGCTTTTACTGTAATAAATTTTTTAAATTTAAACATTCACAGTATTTTGTGATCACACCTCATACTTTATATAGTTGTCATGTATATCTACATACATTGAAGAACCCCTCCAAACAATTTAAATGTTACAATTTTAACTTTAAAAAAATTTTTATTATAAAAGTCACGTTATTAAAATGAGCAATTCAGTGGTTTGCTATACTCACAGAGTTGTGCAGACATCACTACAGTTCTAAGTTTAGAACATTTCCATCATCCCAAAAAGAACAGTACCCATTAGCAGTCATTCTTCATTCCCCCACCACTCTTCCCCAGTCCTAGGCAACCACTAATCTACTTTCTTGCCTCTATAAATTTTCCTTTTCTGGAATTTTTATGTAAATGAAATCATACAATATATGACCTTTTGTGAGTTTACTATTTCATTTTTTTTTTACTATGAATAATGCTGCTATGAGCATTGATTTACAATTTTGTCTGGGGGTGTATAGTAGTAGAATTGCTGGGCTATGCGCTAACTCTGTGTTTAACCTTTTGAGGAACTATATAACTGTTCTCTAAAGCAACTACACCATTTCACATTCCCACTGGTAGAATGTGAGGGTTTCAATTTCTCTACAGTCTCACCAACACTTGTTATTATTTGTCTTTTTGATTAGAGCCATCCTATTGGGTGTGAAGTGTTACCTCATTGTGGTTTTGATTTCCCTGGTCTTTCCCTGATGGCTAATGATGTTGAGCATATTTTCAAGTGTTTATTGGCCATTTGTATATCTTCTCTGAAGGACTGTCCACTAATATTGCTTGCTCTTTTTTAATTGGGGTATTTGTCTTATTATTGAGTTGTAAAAGTTCTTTATATATCCTAGATGCAAATCCTTTACCAAACATGATTTGCAAAAAATATTTCTCCCATTCTGTGGGCCCCATATGTTTTAAAGTGATAAGAATTTTTTAAATCTATTTTTAATTAGGTATTTTTTTCCTTTTTATCTAAGATGAATCCTTTGAAAATATCCAGTGGAGTATAGATCCAGGAGCAGACCTTTCTCAGTATAAAATGGATATTACTGTAACAGATAGAAAGGTAAGTTAGAAAGTAAAACCAAATCCCATGTGGTTATGCTAGTGAACTCTTCGTCACTCTCCTCTGTCTTAGTCTGTGACCCTGAGATAATCACATACCTCTTAAAACCTGAATTTATTTACTCAGAAAAGTAAGTAATGAAAATACTTATTCTTCCAACTTTATGGTATCTTTGAAAGAGTAATACTTTCTGACTTTAAAAGCCTTTTCTGAAAATTATAGTTTTAAAATAATACAAAACACTAATTTTATATTTTAAATAATTATGTATCAAAATAATTCATTATATGCCTTGATTAACTTTTAAAATAATTTATCAAGAAAAAAATTTCATTTTCCCAGTTGGCTAGATTGTAAAATACTGTATTTTTTTAAAAACTTAAAATTTGTTTTGGAAATAACTTTATTGGCTTGTATTTAGGTTCTGTATAGTTTGAGAAGTTCTCTTTCACTTGTTAGCATATTCCTATATAATTATATATTACATAATATATATACATTATATAATTATACATTATATAATATATAATTATATTATGTAATATATAATTCTTCGCATATAAGAGTTTTTAGAGTAATATATATCTAAAGACATCAGGTTTAATTTATGAAGTTGTTCTTTATGTACATTGATGTTCATTACTGTGAGGTAGATTAAAAAACAAAAGAAAGAGGGCTGGCCAAGTGGCATGTTGGTTAAGAGCTGGCTTGGGACACCAGAGGGCTCCGCTTCGGATCCCACATATGAGGGCCAGTGACGCTGCCCTCTGCAGCTAAGATGCTGAACAACAGCCCAACCTGGAGCTGGGCTGCCGTGAGTTGCCGGCGACGGTGTAGGCTGCAGCCCCTGCTGCAGTGGGTTGCCATAGGCTACCATGTGTAGCCAGCAGCCAGCATGAGCAGCCGTCCAGAAGCCGGCGACTGATCTGCCTCGCCCGGAAAGAGCGCAATAATGGTGCCAACTTGGGCCATGGAAGCAACGTCCTCCACAACTAGACTGAAGAACAAAAGGACAGCACTTGTCTGTTCCCCTTCCCCCAATTCCCCAGCTCTGTTCCCATCCCCCAATTCCCCCCCCAAAAAAAAAACAAAGGAAAGAGAAACTCAAGGGCTCAGTGGTCCATAATTCTCCCTTCCTTAGCAGTAGTCCTCCCTTTTTCTAAGCTTCAGAGAAGATGCTCGCATATTGTTTTACAGGCAGGCAGTAAAACCTAAATCTGTCTACGTTACTAAAGGGTAAAAGTAAATATAACTTAATGCTACTGAAGTGTACACTTAAAAAATGGTGAAAATGGTAAAATTTTATGTTGTGTATATTTTACTAAAATTTGTTTTAAAAGTAAATATAAGGCCATAAAAGGATAATTTTAAAATTTTGAATTTTTAAATATTCAGGATGGCAGTCAGTCAAGATTAGCAGGAGGAGAGACAGTGGACATGGACTGTACGTTTGTTAGTGAAACTATGCTTTTAAAAATGAAGAAGCAAGAGCAGAAGGGAGAAAAAAGTCCAAGTAAGATTTTATTTCTTTCTTTATTATTTTAGTAAAAATGTAGAGGGAAGTTTATAGTCGTACCATTGCACTGATAAGCCAAGGGACCTTTTCACCACAAACTGGGTGTTTTTTTTTCCCCCATCTGGTAATAGTAGATTTCTCTTAGTAACACTCAATTTCAATATTTAAGGAAAAAAATCTTTAGCGAAAACATTTTTTATTTCAGAAAGAATTCAGATTGTTTTCAGGGATCAGCAAACCATAGCTGGCTGTCAGTTTTATAAATAAAGTTTTATGGGAACACAGCCTCACACATTTGTTTATGTATCGCCTATGGCTGCTTGGGCCGTACAACAGCAAGTTGCTAGAGCAGAGCTGAAGAGTTGGTGCAGAGACTGTGTTGGCCCCAAAGCCTAAAAATACTTACTCTCTGACCCTTTAAGAAAAAGTTTTCTTATTCCTTGTTTTACGTATTTTTTTAAATAAAATGTATAGAACAGGACTTGAGAGTCCTGTTTCAGAAATACGATTTTCCAAAGCAATTTGATAAGGCAGAAAGGCACCGGGGTGGGGGTCCTACTAAGAAGTATTAGTACAGATTTGCAAATCAGCAGTAAACTAAGAATGATAGTGTATATGCCGAGTTACTCTGCCATATTCTGCTTTTACAGAAAAGGGAATTGGGCCGAATTGGGGTCTATAGTTCTTTGTGGTGAGAAAATGTTAATTCGTCCTTTAAAGCCTGGATTTTCCAAGAGACGGGAGCCATGGAAGGATTTTGGTCGGCACCACCTTAGCAACGTTCCCAATTAAAGACGCATGTGACATGAGATCAGCTAGACGGGGACTAGTCTACCCTTATGCATTGAAGGTTTAGGACCCGCCACGTGGGGGTGCAGTGCAAAAAGCAGAGGCATTCTCCAACCATCGTCTGTCAGAAACTGAGGACATTCAGACTGTATCGCATTCCCTATCTTCTGCTGACGTTCTGTAGTCTGCCTGCCCAGGGCCAAATAGTAAAACAGCTAGTCTTGTCCCTTTGAAACGCCTTATCTCTTGTTTCCCTAAATGCAGTAAGTGAAAGAAAATTTTAATACTTTGCCTTAATTCTTTGTTCTTTCACAAGGAATAACTATGCGTATGATCAAGTAGCTGGCTGCCTTGATAGTTGTGAGAGGATAGTACCCATTGAAAGAAAAACCTTAACAGTGATTTATTATCTTTTTGTAATGAATGACACTTATATAGTTTTCTTCCTAAGAAGGTACTTTGCTATATTTTTTTTTCACAATACTAAATCCTGATAATGTTTGCCTCATTTTTCTAGAAAAGGGGAAAATTAAAGTATGACTATTTTGGCTTCAATTTTATTTAGTTGTTTCAAAGAACATGATAGTTTCCCAAATATATTTGAAGCAAGTATCATGTAGAAGTGAGATTAGACCTTGAACTAAAGAGTGGAGATAATTTTGGCTAAATAAGATACTGTGAGTACTATTGATGCATAATAAATTACTCCAGTAACTTAGAGAATTAAAACAACAACAGTCATTTTCTTTCATAGTTTCTATGGTTCAGGCATTCAGGAAGGGCTTGTCTCAGGAACTCCCATGCTGTTGTAGGCAGCTGGTAACTGGAGCTGGAAGAGCAGAGGGCAAGACAGATGGTGGTGACTTGGCATCTCTCTCCTCATTCAGTCTCAGGGCTTCTCCATGTATTCTTTCCACATGGGCTGGTGTGAGCTTCCTCACCACATGGAGACTAGGTTCCAAGAGTGAGCATCCCAAAAGAGCAAGATAGAAACGCATGGCGTTTTTATTATGTGGCCTCAGAAGTTGCATAGTGTCTCAAAAGCTTGGCCAGGTTCAAAGCAAAAGAACATGGCCCTCACTACTCAGTGACAAATGCCATCATCACATTATAAGCACAGCACATGAGATAGAAGATATTGTTGAGGCCATATTTGGAAAAAAATTGTATGCCCATTTTACCCACAAGGTAAACAAACCTTTTCAGTACTTAAAATTGGTTAAAAATCAAACATATCAATAAAAACCCCCAATTGCTGCTAATACTTCAACTCAGAAAATGTTTTTTATATCCCTATTCTGTCTGTATTAGACTTACTAGGTGCTGTGATAGAACTATCAATAAGGGTGTAGTCTCTGTCCTCAAGTATTTCACAATCAAAAGTCAGGCCAACAAAAAAATAAATCAGCGACTTACTGTGATTCACTAGCAGTACATACAGAATGCTTTGAGAATGCCTAGCACACTGCATGGCACATGAAAGTTCTATTTTATCTAGAAATTTGACCCTCAGAATGAAAAGTAAATGTTTAATCATTCAGTAAAGATCGAACTACAGTTCTATACTAGGAAGTGTTCCAGGAACGGGAGATAGTGTGTAAAAAGAACAAAAGTACCTACCTCATGGAATGTACATTGTAATTGAGAAGAAACAAGCAAATGCGTGGTATGATAGGTGATAGTGCTGGAGAAAGATGACCTAGGGTGCGGGTGCTAGAGCACCATGGATTAGGGGAGATGGTAGTTATTTGATAGAGTAATCTCAGCAGGCTTCTGTTCTGTCAGATTTGTTAGCCAACTGCATCTATTTCTGTTTTTTAGTAAATTCTGGTGTTTTTAAAATGTGATGATATAGTGGGAAATGTAGTTAGTTCTCTAAAAGTGAATTTGGCACTTTGCATGTCAGGTATGGAATTGAGTTCATTATATCTATCAACACTAAAATACCAAGTGTTAGTGATAATGCAAGAAAATACTTCTTTTGTTGCCACGTTAGAAGAATAGCAGGTAAGCAGAATCCTATAGATGTTAGTATCAGCTATTTACACACATTTTATTTAAACAGTATTTTTTTATGATACATTATAATATATTTTCTGTTCCTCAGTTTTTTGGGAAAGACACCTTTTGGTTTAGTATGAGTTATAAACATAAGCTGATAGAAAAAGATTTTTAGTTTTTTTCATGAAAATAACAAAAATTAGCATTGTCTTCACATTAGTAAAGGACATTTAAAGCTGTAATATAAAGCTTTTGTAAGTGTACACAATTATTTTGTGGCAGTTACTACAAGTATCACATTCATCTAGATAGAAAGGGAAAAGCTTGCATGTTCCTCTGAGCCAATGCTCTTTTACACAGATGGAGAAAGAAAAATGAATGATAGCTTGGAAGATATGTTTGATCGGACAACGCATGAAGAATATGAATCCTGTTTACCAGATAGCTACTCCCACGTCGCAGATGAAGAGGAGGAATTGTCAGCTACCACAAAGAAACCAAACAGTAAGGTTATTTTCTTCTTAATTACGGCATCTCAGTTACACTAAGTCCAATAAATCAAATCATCAAGCTAATTAACACAGGCTTGATATTAATAATTAGTTTCATGTTTCTTATAAAATTTCTTTTTCAGGTTTTTGGGGGGTTTTTTTTGAGATAATTTCAGATTAATAGAAGAGTTACCTAAATATTGGGTTGTCGGAAAAGTCATGACACATTTTTGCAACGAAAACCAGAAAAAATATGTCATGACTTTTTCGACAACCCAATAGTTCATAGAGTTCCCCTGTACCTTTCATTCAGCTTCCCCT
>NW_017731559.1:2430913-2439859 GCF_001890085.2 Hipposideros armiger
GGAATCAAACGGGCGACCCTGTTGCTCAGAGCTCGCACTCTTGAGTGAGCTCTTAACCAACTGAGCCACTCGGCCGGCCCGACAATATATTTTATCTGTCCTTTCTTGGTCTCCCTTTTTTAATTCACAGATTACTCCTGAGTTGAGAGTTCTTAGGTTTAAGCACAAAAGAGGCCTATAACCTCATATTCTTTGAAATAGAGCAATTAAGGGTTTCTTTTGAAGGAAAATGCGAGCCATCTACAGTGTCATGTGATCAGAATACCTCAAAGGAGTATATAGGTCCCCAGGAAGTCATTTTAAAAATCAGTTTTTGTGGGGGCCAGCTGAGTTAAGAGTGTGAGCTCTGAGCAACAGGGTTGCCAGTTCGATTCCCACATGGGCCAGTGAGCTGCACCTGAGCTGAGCTACCGCTAAGCTGCCAACAGGTGGCAGGATGGCTCAGCTAGTGAGAGCATGTGCTCCTAACAACAAGGTTGCTGGTTCAACTCCCGCATGGGTTGGTGGGCTATGCCCACCCGCAACTGAGATTGAACATGGCACCTTGAGTTGAGCTGCCCTGAACTACCAGTGGGCGGCTGGATGACAACTGGACTTGGAGCTGAGCTAGCTGTGCCCTCCAAAACTAAGATTGAAGAACAACAACTTGGCTGTTCACACCCTTCCCCAATTTCCTAATAAACTCTTTTAAAAAATAAGTTTAAAAAAAAATATTTGTGTGAGTCAGACTGTTTAAACTCACCGGGGGTTTCTGTTACTAAAAATATGTATGTGCCATCACATAACTTATTTACCTATCTTGTAAGTTTGGATTTTTTTCTATATTGGTTTTTTTAAAGGATACAAGGATATTAATTTTTAAAAATGTTCTGTGCTTCCTGATGGCTTTTTCTTCCCAAAGTACTCCATCTCTCTTTAATCCATATCTCAGTGGTTTTGACTCTTCCAAGGTTTCCAGTGGTTCACATGGGATCTGATCCATTCAAGGACAAGCGTAAATGACAATTTTCCCTAATGTTTTGAAGAATTTAGGGTTGATGGAAGCAGCATAACAAATTTTAGAGAAAATAGCAAATGGCATAAGAAACAGATGAATCTGTTCTTTGGCAGGAGTAACTTAGCCCTGAAATATGGGTTCTTAGTTCTAGAAAAATGAGTTAACAGAGGCAGTATTTTCTTTCCTGGTTACGTTACAGAAAACTAATTCCTGAGTTTAATAATACAGCATTCCTTTTTAATTAGGCTACTTTATATTTTACCTCCTAACCTAATTATTATTTTCAGGTAGTCAGAGGTGAAAATAGTAAGTAGTAGTTACTTTTTCAGAGAAAAATATCCATAAAAATGCCTCACATATCATAGGCTTAATAAATATTTACTGAAAAATGAAAGGAGAAATATTTATTTTTCTAACATACTGAATAAGCATTTGAAATAAAATGAATGAATGTTTTGGGATTATATCTCTACTGAACTCTCACCCTTGTTAATCTAAAATCCTAACCAAAGATCTTTGTAGTAACAAATAGATTAATTATAAATTTAATTTATTTTCCTCCCAGAGAGACTGGCTTACAAAACTTTCCTCATATTGAGGTGGTTCGGAAAAAAGAAGAGAGAAGAAAATTGCTCGGACACACATGTAAAGAATGTGAAATTGTAAGTACTACTATAAATACTGTTCAAATACATGTTTTGTATCTGGGAANATTTTTGCAACGAAAACCAGAAAAAATATGTCATGACTTTTTCGACAACCCAATAGTTCATAGAGTTCCCCTGTACCTTTCATTCAGCTTCCCCTCCTTACATTAACATCTTATATAACCATAAAGTATTCATCAGAACTTAGAAATTAATCTTGATTCGATGCTATAAATTCCTTTATAACATTTGCATAAAGTTTATAAAAGTTTTGAGAAACTTCTTTTTTAAGTAATAAATCATTGTTATAGAGTGAAAAGAGAAAGTTTTGCAGAAAACTCAGACCCATTTTCTGTTTGAGTGCTTTACCTTCCCAGACAAAATATTTAATGTAACTATATATAGTAATATGTATCAGACTTCTTAAGATCCATTTTATTAGAAGCAGTAGTTTATAATGTAGAGTAGCATCTAAAAGAAGAATATGCTAAGTGAAGCTCTTAAGTAGATGATCTGAATTGAAAATTAGTTAAAATTCTTGCTAAATATCTCATTTTCTTACTGTGTGTAAAATGGTCAGAATTTTGAATCTTGTGCAAACGTTATTTTATACTGGTTTAAATGAACACACCCTTCTACTATGATATAGTCTATTTTGATTATATTTTCCTTGTGCTTCCATCAGGTTTTTAAAATGACAGGCCTTAGAGTGAATGAGCCCCTAACCAAAGATATAGGACAGCATGCTCTGCTTGCTCAGACTATGGCAAAAACTTGATCAAGCAAATTTTGTAATAAAAATGTACAACTGTTCAATTCACCTTTTTCCCCCAAGAGAGCCTTTTGCAGATACTTCACACACACACACACACACAAAAAGATACTTCTTCTTAAGTTACGTTTCAAACTGGTAATCCCAGACTTCCTTCTCACTTAACTTTTGTGGTGATGCTGCACTGTTCTTTGGAACTCTGACAACATCTTTTTTCTAGTGTATGCCCAAGACTCTGTTTTTCTGTCTCACACTCATTTTCTCTTATGGTTTTTATTAACCAACTCTGAAAATATGATTCCAAATCGCATCTCTTGTTTGACTTTTGATGAATCCTAGTCCTGCATTTCTTTTATTTCTTTTCTTTTTTTTTTTTATTTTTATTTTAAGCTCAGCCATCCTGCCACTTGTTGGCAGCTCAGCAGCTGCTCAGCTCGGGCCAGGACTCAAACCGCTGTTGCTCAGAGCTCAAATTCTTGAGCGAGCTCTTAACTAACTGAGCTACTCAGCCGGCCCCTACATTTCTTACTATTGCTACATTTGTGTCTCTTCAGCAGCTGAAACTTAATATATTTAAGCCAAGTTCCGTTTATTTCCTACCAGTAACTTTCAGACATTTTTATATTTCTCAGTCACCCAGGCATATAGTTTAGGATTTACTGTCCTTTTTTTTTTTCATTTTCTCAACCCTCATATCACAAAGTTTTACAAAATCTTCATAGGAATAAACAGGTTTCAGGGAGGACACCGAAAGCTCAGTTCTGGACATGTTAATATTAACTAGACTGGACAGTCAAATGGAGGTATTTAGAAGGTAGTTGAAGTTGAGTTTAGACAAGAAATCCACAATAAACGACTTGGGGGATAGGAAGGCAACAGCAATAGATGGTGCCTAAAGCCAGTGAAACTGAATGAGATCACCAAAGCATTGAATATAAATAGGACAGAGAAATATGTCCAGTTCTGACCTCTGGGGTATGGCAATGTTGAAAGGTTAAAGAAACAAAGGAGAACCAGCAAAGGGCATTGGGAAGGAGCTGCAGCCTGTGAAGCAGGAGGGAAACTGGAGGACCTGGTGTTCTGGAAGCCAAGGGAAGATGCCGTTTCTGCATATTCGTTGCTCCCAGCCTCACCCTCTCTCTTCTGAACCCCGGACTTGAACCCCACTACCTACTTGACATCTTTCTTATAAGCCCTCTGAACTTCTGTGTTCAAATTAGAAATATTTATTTTTCTATCCAGATTTGATCTTCCCTGCCGTTCAGGTCTCATTAAACCTCAGTATCAATCCTCCCCGTTACTAGATAGAAATGTGAGAATCATACTCGACTTTCTTTCCCCTCACCTTCATGCCCAGTGTATTACCCTCGCAGCCCTACCTTCAAAGTACATTTCATGACACGGCATTCCATCTCTGTCGCCATCACTGTTGTCTAAACCACTCCTCTCTCTACCTTTTCTATCGCAGGCCTCCTAACTAGTCTTTTTATGCCAGTTATTTTTCCTCTCGAGTTCAGTCTCTACAGAGAATCAAAAGTGGTTTATTTTAAATGTAAGTTGGATTGTATTATCTTCTTGCTTAAAAGCCCGTCAGTGTAAACAATGTTTGAATGGCCAGTCAGCACACGCAAAGATGCTCAGCATCACTGGACATCAGGGACGGAGCGGCCACTTCACACCCACTGAAGTGGTTAAAAAGACTGACAATACCTAGCATTAGCAGGAGTGGAGCACAGCTGGGACACTCAATGCAGGTGGGAGTATAAAATTGCAGTTTGGAAAACAGTTCAGCAGGGTTTTTTAACAGTTTTTTTGAGGTTGGTCAATTTTTTGTGAAGTTAAGCATACACCTATCCTGTGACCCAGCAATTTCTCCTAGGTATACACATCCAAGAAAAATGAAAACATGTTCACAGAAAGACGTGTTCAAGAATGTCATAGCAGTGCTATTTGTAATAGCTCAAAACTGGAAACAACCCAAATGTCCACCAACAGACTAATAAATATAAAATGTGGTATATAATAGAATACTACTCAACCAAAAGGAGGGAACTACGAACTCAGTAACGTGGATGAATCTCCAGAACTTACTGAGCTAGAAAAACGCAAGAGATAAAAAAGAATACATATTATATAATCCCATTAATATGAAGTTCTAAAACAGTCATGACTAAGCAATGGTGATAAAAATCAAGTCAGTGATTGTAGGGGAGGGGAGGGACATGAGAGAACATTCTTGTGCATGAGAAACACTGAAATAGGAGGCAACGTTCAGGGGTGATGGAAATGTACTCTGTCTAGATTTAGTTAGCAGCTACACTGCAATATACATTTGTTAAAACTCATCATAGTAACTTAAAATCAGTGTATTTTGCTTGTAAATTATACCTTAATAAAGTAGATTCTTTTTAAAAGTCATCAGTGGTTTCCTGTTGCACTTACAGTAAAATTCACACTCCTTTTGGCCTCCAAAGTCCATCATGATCTGGTACGTTCCCACCTCTCCAGTGACATCTACCCCAATACCTCCCTTTCCTAGCTAAATCTCAACCACACCGGCCTTCTCTTAGTTTTTATAACAGACCAAACTTTTCTTTCTCAGGACCTTTACCTAAAATAGTCCCCACTCTCCCTCTTCTCATAGGTGACTTCTTATATGTTCATCAGTTATCACCTTACATGTTCTTCCTGATAAGCCTTAACTGTCTGCTCATTTAATGTTTAACTGTCTGCCTGCTTAATGTCTGTTTCCTCTCACTACATGTAAACTCCGTGAAGACAGGAGACCTGGTCTCTCTCGTTCTACACTTTATGTACTTAGCACAATGCTTCGTAAATTTTGATTATTTGAATAGATGATAGCAGTTGTCTTTTTGAGTCTAGACAACTTAGGATGTAGGTCCATGAGTGCTAGTTCTTATTTGTCACCAGTTTTCAAATAAAATTATTTAATCTCTTCATTTTTTAGTTATAACCTAGGTAAAAGATACATTATAAAAATCAACAGGGCTAATAAGTGAAACATTTTAAAAGCTGTCTTGTTATTGTTGTTTGGTGCCAAATGATGATGAGCATCTGAGTAGTTCTTTTAAAATCTAAAATACTTCAATAAAAGTCTAGAGAGAGAGAGAGAGACTTCCATATATAGTGTTTTTAAGTCTAAAATACTTTTATGCATATGATTTTTATCTCTTTAGTAACTTTGAGGTGAGATAATCAGCGCTGTCCTCATTATGGAGATGAAAAAGAAAGGGAAAAATTAGTTACAGAAAATTTAAACAAGTTGCCCAGGGGCCTAGGGTATGAAACGCAATAAAAATGGAAATTTTGGTACCTGTCCTTTTTTTCTAAAACTAATTATTTCTCAGTAAGTTCTGCATTCAGTTTGTGATACGCTTGTTTTATTTATAGCTCATGGCGATAAACAAGATAAAGTCAAACAGAAAGCATTTATGGAGCCATATTTTAAAGATAATGAAAGGTAAGTTGCTCTTGATTAATACCAGCAATGTGATTGGCAGTAAAACAGCTATCTTTTTCAGAGTGTCTCTGAATGGTTAAAATTGCTATTTTGGTTAAAATAGAATGCACATCGTTTACTTTATAACCATAATAAAAATGGAACTCAAACTTCATAAAAATGACAAATTTTACAAATACAGAAATTTTTAACACCATTTCCCTTTTTTTTAAACAATGGTGATAGCTATTTTCTCTGCTTTATAACAAATATTTTATTGTGAACTTTGGGGAATTTTTTTAATTGTATAAATACATATAACTTTTATATATTGGGTTGTCAGAAAAGTCATGACGTATTTTTGCAACGAAAAACAGAAAACATATGTCATGACTTTTCCGACAACCCAATAGTATAAGACTTTAGGTAGCAAACCTTGGGTTGTGCTTCAGAATTATTTTATGAGGATTTTTAAACCTTTAAAAAAAAACAAAAACTTTAAGCATCTTGATTTGAACCATAATGCCACATTCTGCCTTTTATAAAAAGATTGTAAATTCTGTAACTTTCAGTCATGTACTAGTCATTCTAGAAGTGAATTAAGACATAGTAATTCATTCCAAAGTTCTTTTATGCTTTTTTTTTTCTTTAAGTTACAATGTTGGCAAATTGAGTCACTCAGTAAGCAAAGTTATACTGTATACTTCTGTTTCTGTTGAGAGTTTTAGGAATCTGGCAGGCCAAGATAAAGTTTTTTGATGCTTGTTAGACTCTAATAGATAAGAGCTGTCATTTTGTTGCTAAATGATTCTTTTTCTTTATCAGTTTTGAAAGAAATAGTACTCTAGCATCTCAAATGTGATTAGGGAGTTTTTTGTTTAAGTAACATGGATTTAAATATATTTGATATGTTTCAATTCTTTGCAGTTATTATCCTTATTGATACTCACATTGTCCCATCTTTGCTCAGTGGAAGCCTCTTTGAATGGATATTACCCTAGTCTTTCATAACTTTCTTGCTACTGGTATAAGACATTCTTGGCTCTTGTACACTTCCTGCCATACACCTGGAATCTGCCATTTCTCCAGGGGCCTTAGTTTCTTTTAGTGAGAAATGGTGTTTAGGCCATAGTCTGGCTGCTAGGGTTGCTCATTGCAGCAGTTAGTCATCGTTTCTAGACCTCTGAGGTGGACAGAGTTCAAAATAAAGTTTCTGTTTCATTTTGTTTTTTTCAGATAAACTACGCTTGTTTATACTGATAGCACCAATTCAAGTTTAGGACTACAGGGATTTTTTTGGGTTTTGTTTTTTGTTTTTTTAAGATTTTATGGGGGAATCGGGGAAGGGGGACAGACAAGTTGCTGTCCTTTAGTTCTTCAGTCTAGTTGTGGAGGACGTCGCTTCACTGGCCCATGTTGGTATTGTGATCATTGCACTCTTCCCAGGTGAGGCAGATCGGTCACTGGCCTCTGGACAGCCGCTCATGGCGGCTCTTGGCGGCTCACGCTGGTAGCCAGCCACACACGGTAGCTTACGGCAGCCCACTGCAGCCTACGCCGTTGTCGGTGACTCACGGAGGCCAGCTCCAGGTCGAGCTGTTGTTCACCATCTTAGCTGTAGAGGATAGTGTCACTGGCCCTCATGTTGGATCCAAACCGGGGCCCTACTGCTCAGAGCTGGCATCCCAAGCCAGCTCTTAACCAATGCACCACTCGGCCGGCCCAGGACTCAGGTTTTTTATATCTCTCCTTTGTCACATCTATATCTACTTGCCCAACTACTAAAAATTTCACTTCTCAGTGCCATCAACATCATTCCTCATTTAATTTATTCTACAATACACACATAAAACAATCTCAGAATAATACAAACTATTACCAATAATGTGATTTATGAAAATGGTATAAGACTTTTTTTATGTGTGTTTTTGTCCTTAAGATGTAGCCTGTAAGAAATATACAGTCAGATCACTATGTTTTAAGGTCACTTAGGATTATTATTTTCTATGTAGTTATACCATCAATTCAGTACCCGGGTTTGTTTTATTTTGGTTTTGATTTTTCAGGAATATTTTTTCTTCTTATCTTTAATTCCTTTTTAAAATTAGGTAAATTATGTACATGGTACCAGAGACTACAAATAAGTTATATTCAGATAAGTCTAACTTCTTATCTGTTAACTTCCTATTGCTAAAGGTAACCATTTGTTAAAAGTTTATGGTTTTCCATATATTTAAAAAAATTAACACCAAAATTTTATCTACATCTATTTATATAGATGTAGATAATTACACTCTCTTCCCTTGGACAAATGGTAGAATGCTTTATATGCTTTTCTCTACTTTGCTTTTTTCATTTAACTATATATCCTGGAAATCACTCATAATAGTATATGGTGCTTTCCTTATTTCTATTTTTAATTTCATAGTACTTCATTGTTTGTACCATAGTTTATTCCCAGCAAGGGACATTTATTTGGGTTGGTTACAGTTATGCTATCATGCATAATGCTGCAGTGAATAGTCTGCAGGTGCATTCTCTTTTCAATTTTTTTGCCTGTGCATTTTTGGGATACATTTCTAGAAGTAAGATTGCAGACTAAAGACTGTCATTTCACATGTTTCATATTAGAGGTTTGCTAACTTTTTAAAAGAATATGAACAGTTTTATTTATAAACCATTTAGATAGGTGGAGATGCAGGAGGTGGATAAAGGTGTGGGAGTTAGTGGTTCCTTTCCGCACTGAGAATAGTAGCCAACCCTGGAAGTGAGTTGTGTTGTGTCAGGGATGAGAAGCTTAGTAACCTTTTAGGGGATGCCTTGAGGTCTACTACAGATGTCAGTCTGCTGGCAGATTCCATGCCGCATTACAGTCCACACAGAAACAGAATAGATAGGGATACGGCCAAATTGCATTCTACATAGGCTTAAGGTTCCATAACTGTTTGACAAAAAGTATAGTTATGACAATATTTTTTTTTTTTTTTATTTTATTTTTTAGCTGAGCCATCCTGCCATCTGTTGGTAGCTCAGCTTGGGCCGGGAATCAAACGGCTGTTGCTCAGAGCTC
>NW_017731559.1:2441490-2463155 GCF_001890085.2 Hipposideros armiger
CTAGTTTGCACCAGGAATAACAGAATGAATAAATAATATATTGGGAGACTGGCCGAGTGGCTCAGTTGGTTTAGAGCTCGCGCAAGAGTGCGAGCTCCAAGCAACAGGGTTGCCGGTTTGATTCCCACTCTGAGCTGAGCTGCCAACAGGTGGCAGGATGACTCAGCTAAAAAAAAAAAAAAAACAAGAATATACTGGGGCAGCCGAGTGGCTCAGTTGGTTACAGCGCACGCTCTGAGCAACAGGGTTGCTGGTTCGACTCCCGCATAGGATGGTGGGCTGTATCCCCTGAAACTAGATTGAAAGCAGCGAGTGGACTTGGAGCTGAGCTGCACCCTCCACTACTAAGATTGAAGGACAACAACTTGACTTGGAGCTGATGGGTCCTGGGAAAAACACATTGTTCCCCAATAAAGTTTAAATATAAATAGGGTGTGTGTGTGTGTGGGGGGGGGCTAGAACCTGAGAGATATAAATAGATGCACATGAAAGCCCTCAATTTCTCTTAGGTTTTTGTTAAGTCAATCTGGAGCCTAAGCATGAGCTCTTATTAGAGCCTTATTTGTATTTAATTTTTTTCCTGAGTTATGTTACAGTAAGGTTCTTCTATATATACTATTTGGGAGGAATTTTGATATTTCAATAGGAAACTGTACTATAACATTTATTACTCATACTAGCACTCTCGGGAAATAAGATATACTTTTAATTGTTACTCTCAATAATAGGTACAACCATAAGCTCTTGTTTTCCCCCCAAACATTTTCCTTTCTAAAAAAAGTTAATAGACTCTTATTTAATCCTTAGAACACAATTTTATTTTCCTTTTATACATTGGCTGTCTTGGATAGTACAATTATAATATATAGATAGTATTAATCGCCCTCTTACTAAATAGTTCCAGGCAAGTTCTGTGTTCTTAAAACATGCTGTTTTTATTTCTTCCCTGTTATTCATTAGCTATCAGATGCCTGCTTCCAGCAATTGAATTCCCTATTCAAATTTTGTTTTTAACAACCATGAGCTACAAAATTTGATAACCAAACACATTAAAGTTATGTGTGAATAGATTACCATACAGGTAAGCATCTGAGGAGAAATGTGCTCTCATGCACTAACGGTGGGAGTGTAAATTGGCGTCACTATTTTGGAAAGCAGTCTGGAACTACTATTACCAGTTAGAAAAAAACTCCTGTGCTAGAAACACTGTTCATTTGCTTTCCTTCTCAGGAATCATTTCCTGTGCTATTATCTAAGCTCTGAAAAACATTGTTTCATACATTTTATCCCGTTCTTTAGTTGTTTTAAGGTAGGACAGTAAGTCAGTTGCCTGTTACTCCCTCATAACCAGGAGTGAAAGTGCCAGTCCCATGTGTTTAAATATTATCTATGTGCTTACGGTTCCTAAATTGATCCCACTGCCTATTCCAGATGTGGAATGTGGAATCCACATGTGGATGTGTAACAGTCAGCTCACTAAGCGTACTGTAAAGAACAGCGGGCATGTTTTTTCATTGTAAGACTTTATTGACTAAGGAAGCAGTATGTTGATCTACATTGTAATACAAGTTCCTCTTTTCATTTGTGAAGCAAACATTGCACAGACCAGCAGTAATTACTACTAGTAAGTAATGAATAGTATTATCATCAGGGAGCATTAAGTTTTCTTAGCAGGCCTAATGCTTTAATAAGTAGCTTTCTTAGCTTCAAGTTTATAATCAGTAATCATAACACTCCATTTTTATTCCTAAATGAAAGACTTAACTGCTTTTATTATTAGTATTATGCAGATATTCCAGCAGAAGAAAGAGAAAAGAAGCTGGCTTCCTGTTCAAGACACCGATTCCGCTACATTCCACCCAACACACCAGAGAATTTCTGGGAAGTTGGCTTTCCTTCTACTCAGACTTGTGAGGCAAGAGGTGAGAGTATCGATTATAACATTTTGGAATTAATTTTTTTTAATACTGTGTATACTCAATTCTTTCTTTCCATAGCTCTTTACCTTCTGCTGCAAATTGGGTGCTAGGTTTGTGTCATAAAAACAAATTCCTAAAGATAAAAGGCTTACCTTCAACTCTTCAAGTAATTTTATTGTAATCAGAGGTTGTTTATATTGGGTTGTCGGAAAAGTCATGACGTATTTTTTCTGTTTTTCTTTGCAAAAATGCATCATGACTTTTCCGACAGCCCAATCACTTTAGCATAATTGTGTGTGCATTATCTTGGCTTATTCAAATATCAGAAAGTTATTTCTCTTACAAATGACTTTTAATAAATAACTTACAAAAGTTGCCAGTGAAGTTATATTGTTTGTTTTTAAAAAAAAAAAAGAGCACCTTTTTAAAGTGACTATCTGAGTTTTAGATTTTAAAACCTCATTTACCCAGAATGCTTGGTATTTTTAAACAATACATGAGTAGAAAGGACCTTTGTTTGTTTGCTTGTTTGTTTGAAAGATTGTTGATGTGCCTCTAGTTCCTTCAAATATAGCACTTATATTTAATATAATTTGAGAGTATATGTAACTTTAGAGCTCCGTATATTTAGTGGTAAGATAGTTTTTCCAGAAGATGCAGTCTTTGACAACCATTATTGTATTTCCACTTTCCCCATTAACAAGCTAGACTATGTCCTCTTTGACATAATATCTCAGCCTGGTCATCAAACAGAACTAGGACAATTTGGATACAGCCTGTGTTTGAGCACCTAATATGGCCCAGGGGTGCGGCAGGGCACAGTCCTCCCCTGAAAACTACAAGATTGGACACACCTTAGAAGAATTGAATAGTCCAAAGAGTATAGGGGCATGTCATATCATGAAATTACTACTACTAAAAGTGCTTTGTTTTTTTTTTAATTTTTGCAATCTAAACTTTTTCTGTAATCTAAACTTCAAAATAAAAAAAAAATTTTTTTTTAAGTTTTTTTGATAAGCACCTGGAATTTATCATAATAGTAAAGGGTTTGTGTTTAGCCATTGTCCCCATTGCAACTCATTGGAGGGCAGATTAGGAAAGTGCTTAAGAGCTCTGGTTTTGGAGTAAGAGAGATGTTGAGCAAGGTCCCAGCCCTTCCACTTCCTAGCTTTGGGAAGTCAAGTGATTTAACTTCCCTGGGTCTCCATTACCTCATCTGTGAAATAGGTGTAGTGGAAGCTACTTCAAAGGAATGTGAGCATCATCTGAGATCATGTATACCACACATTTGATAAATGCTTGCTGCTGTTAGTATAAATAAGGCAACTGATGCTAAATAGTGAAATCATTCTTCGGCATCACTCAGCTAATAATTAGAAGAATCATGTAAACTTAGAATGCATGAGATAAGACAGATGTTTACTGGCTATATGCTGAAGGAAATGTATAATGCACATATAATCTTTTAAATTCGTTGTTTGTTTTTAAGGTTACATTAAGGAAGATCTTCATCCTTGTCCTCGTCCAAAAAGACGGCAGCCTTACAATGCAATCTTTTCTCCAAAAGGCAAGGAGCAGAAGACATAAATGTTGAAGCAAAAACAGGCTAGAGAACAATCTTTTTTCTTTTTAGTTATTTATAGCTAAAGTTGTTATTAAAAACACTGATTTTTTAAAATTTTCTGTAAACTGATTTATAAATGATTTTTCTATTGAAAATGTTTTTAAATGGCATTTACCCACCACACAAACAACTATTTAAAATGTGGATAAGTGAATGTTGTATTTTCTTGCTTTTGCACCATTAAAACAATAAGGTGCTCTCATTTTGCACTCTAACTTAAGAGTTGTTTATTTACTTTATTTGGTGTAACCCAATTACAGTTTTGAAAATGTGATAGTTATAGTCTGATTTGTTGCCTTTCAGATCTTGTCTTTTTATTTCACCTGCCCCTGTGTATTTACATTCAGCATGACTGACTTCATGTTAATCATTACAAATTTTCATTCTGTTCATCACTTGCTCTTCTGTAGGTCATTTCAATGTCTGACATTTAAGTCTTTTTATGAAAAAGGCTAAGTTTTAATAGTCCTTTTAACTTTCCAGCCTTTTGCTTTTATTGACTTGAAATGAGGTACTACTCTAGTATATTCCTTTCACGGTGACCACAGATACCAACTTTTTTTCCTTTCACATATACTACAAATTAACATCCTCTGATCTGATCCTAATATTCCAACTGTCACATGCTTTCTTTTCATTATACTTTTTCTTTTTTCTGGTGCAGCTTTCAAGCTGAATTTCTTGAGTTCTCTGCTCATGTGTGCAAGTTTAGTTGTATTGTTTTTCTGGGTTGACTAACGTTTATGAACTTCCAATTTGGCAACAAAATAGATCTCTCTACTTAGCAACTTTCTAGTCCTCTAGGACTTGGTACCTCAGTCATGAAGATGACTGACCACATCTGTGTCATCTTTTTTTTAGTGGTCTTTTATCAGTGTCTTTTTTGTGTAGTCCTGAAATACATATCTTTATAGTATGACATAAGCAGTACATGAGACACTGAATGGAATGCCTTGCTAAAATCTAAATGATCGTATAAATACAACCTTTACTTCTCAGAGTTCCTAAAAATCTCTGCTTAGTCTTGTTTTTCTCATTGATCAAGGTTCTTATGTGAATAAATGACATCAGTTTGTGGTCTCACAGAGAGAATCGGAAAAGAAATCACATATGTTGAGTATCTACTATATGTCACATCCGCTATGTACATTGTTTGGCTCTGAATGTGATTCTGAATTTTACAACCCTATCATAGCTTCTATTCAGCACTTTTCTTCCCTTCCCAAACTGTTTATCCTATGTTTGATTTTTGTTTTCTGCTGGCAGTCATCTAATCTCCCTAAAATAATAGCAACCGTTCATTGGTCACTTGCTTTATGCCAGGCCACTTGTTTTGTTCTTCATGTAGATTTTTCTCTTTTAATCCTCAAATCTTATGAATTTATGTATCAGTTTAACATTAAGCTGCCAAGAGTGGATTCAAGAAACAGGTAAAACAACAAATTACAGGTTTTATTTTTCTTACATTAAAAAGTGGAGGTCGGTAGTCCAAGGCTCCACGATGCCCTCATGGACCCAGATTTCTTCTAGCTTTCTGCTGTTTCATATTCTGTATGTGGCCTTCATCCTTGAAACTATAAAATAATTAGGCCACCTCTGCCATCATCTCCATGTTCTAGACAGGAAGAAGGGAAAAGAAAAGGAACAAAAGCACACATCACTTGTTTTTGTTTCTCTTTAAAAAATTTTCCAGAGCCAGTCGAGTGGCTCAGTTGGTTAAGAGCTTGCTCAAGAATGCGAGCTCAGAGCAACAGGGTCACCGGTTCGATTCCCAGCCCGAGCTGAACTGCCAACGGGTGGCAGGATGGCTCAGCTAAAAAAAAGAAAAGAAAAGAAAAAGTTTTCCAGAAGGCCCCACCTGATAACTTCCTCTATTTCTCAGTGGCCAGAATTGTCACTTGGCTACCTCTAAAACCTGAGAGATAAAATTAGAGCCCAGGATTGCATAATTTCAGAATCAGAGCGTATGTCTACTATAATGTAGTGCTTTTAATTTTAAAGGCCAGGAGATTGAAAGACACCTAGATTTCAACAGAGTACTACAGGATGTGCAGTTAAAGTTCTGTATCTCCAATGGATTCTGCTTTTTTAAAGGCGGGCTAAGCAGAGATAGCAAGAAATTGTTTACCTGATAGTAGCTTAATGGTGATCCAACCCTCATTAATAGCATTTTGCATTTTTCACTTCATCCTCAGTCACCCTGTGTGAAGTTGTGTAAATTGCGGTCTCGCTTCCTTTTTATCTGCTCTTGACTAGTTCTGCCTTTAAATGAAGTCCTGAAACGAACACTATTTAAAAGCACTTGAGTTAGAAGATGTAATTTCAATGCAGTTGAGTTAGAAGGATGTATTTAAATGCAAAACCGCAGTATATGATGTGTAATGCATGCTCAAACTTTTTTTAAATAGATAATGTATATAAATGGCACTATTCATTTGTAAAGCATTATGCATATTAGACAATATTTTCACACAAATATATGTCAATCGCTGTTTATATATAATTATATATAGTTTCAGGTTGCCTGAGAGCTTTTTAAAGTTGAAGACTTCTGATTTAAACTTTGAAAACATTCAGAACCTTATATCAGACTTAACATTTGAGGAACACCTTCCTGCCTTTAAACAATCAGGTATTTTGATTAAACCATTTGAAACCTAAGATTGTCAAAGGCAGCAATTTGCATGGGTTAATCACGGGGCCAAATGTATATAAAAGACATACTACCTTGAGAAAGCAAAATGAAACAGAAGAATATTCCTAACACCTTTCATGTAGTGAAAAATTTTCCCAAAGTCCAACTGGAAAGGCCGCTGTTTGTAAGCTCAAGGTATTAATAACTCAATTTAAACTGTATCTAGCATATGTATTCAGAAATACATAGAGAACATTCTTAGGTTTGCCAAAAGAAATAACTCTGAAAGACTGTAAAGATCCCTCCCCAGATAGTCCTTAATTCATAATTCATTCACAAAAAAGGAACAACATTATATCACATAAACCAAATACTAATAAATTTATTTAACACTTATCAAGCACTTTACCAGGCACAATACTAAATACAATATTATTTTCAGGCAAAAGTTGAGAAATTTTCTCCCAAGGAGCAAGCTTTTACAGAAACACACACCTAAGAACCTTATTCTGTTATCCCTGACATCTTAACATAACAAGCATGACTTTAATTTTGAAAAATGTCTCTTCAAAAATAAACATTTGAAATATAAACACCATCCAGCTGCCTGTTCTCAACAATTCTAACAGTTTAAGAGCCATCTGAAAATCTTTCTCTTAGCGGAGTTAATGCTGTTAGAATGGTGCCTTAGAAACCTGAAGTGCCCTGACACTTGAGTCCTGTAGCATGCACTTCAGCGAAGAATTAATGGAACAGTTTGCTATCACTCCAGCAGAGGCCAGGAGAGAGCTATTTTTGGAGAATAATCAGTGGAAACTTGGGCTGAAGGGGACTATCATAAAAGAAAATTTCTAGAATAAATAGGATATGAGTTGGGAACCTTTGGTACAGTAATGCAAGCTCACTGGGCAAGCAAAAAAAACAAGCTTTCAACATAGCTATAGTTGGAATAAAACAAATGGCAGAGGCAGTAAATTCATGGTCCTGAGAAAAAAATTATCAACAAACATTGTGTACTTACTTATGCTAGGCATTTAGGGATACAAAGAGGTTCACAGAGATCCTGTTATTACCCAGTGGGAGACCAGACATAAACGTTTAAAAAAAAAGATGCGTAAGAGGTCAAAGAAGCTTAGACTGAGTACCAAAGAAATATTAGGGATAATTAGAATCTGAACTGTGGTTTAGGATGAGTTAACCTAGACAAGCAGCGAGGAAGAGACCATGCAGTCTAACTTGGGAAACTAACCTGAATATAGAAATATTAAGATACCAAGAGTCAGAAGGAGCCTTCAAGATTATTTGGTTCTAGGCCCTCACTTTATAATGAAGAAACAGAAGCCCAAAGAGAGGTAGTGACTCGTAAGGTCCCAATGGGCTGGAACTAGAATGTCGCCTGGAACCTCAGTCTGGTGCTTTTCCCCGTCCTTGGTGCTAAGAAGCACACACAGGTATGTGTTAGAGCTTGAGAGTAGAGCTATGGGGTGTTTGTAAGAGGCAGGTAAGTTAGTAAGAGAAGGTGCAGTAGGAAGGACACTCAGCCCAACACAGGGCCTTCGACACAGAGGCTCTGATATGTGGATGTTGAATACATAAGTGATGACTGAGTGTGAGAACCAGGAACACTGGTGCTTGCCCAGGCTTTGTCAACATTTCACTCTTACCTTGATCAAGTCTGCCTTTTTGGATTTTAGGTTCTTCGTCTATAAATTGAGAGGACTAAATGATAAGACCTTTGAGGTCCTAGCTAGCTTCATCAGCTTCTCACAATTAGATGAGGAGCACCTTTCGGGGGGCGCACTGGAGAGTGGTTGAAAGCCTGCCCTTCAGAGCCAGGCAAACCGAGGCAGGAATTCCAGCTTTGTCACTTCGAGTGTGACATGGCCAGTGCACTCCAATTCACCTTCCAGTAACAAGGTTATTGTGAGGATTGAACGAGATGCCACAGGAGCTTATTATAGTGTCAGGTAGGTACATAGTAACATCAATTATTGATAGCTGTCATTGTCAGTGTTGCAGAGATGGCGAGGATGAATCAGAAAGACAGCCTCTTAGAGAAGTCAGAATTTAAGCTGGGCCTTGAAGACTAGGTAAGATTTAGAGAGATGGGGGAAGAAGGTGAAAGAGGGGGGTTTCATAAAAGGGAAAGGGTCCTATGATCAAAGGCCTGGAGGCAGTAGAACAAGAGGGGTGTTGCAGGTTGTGGTGGGGCAGCGGGGAGAAGACAAAGCTGGGTAGGAGCGTCCAGTAGGGAAGTCAGAACCCACAGCGCACACGGGATCTCTAAGAAAAGTTGCACAAGGGGCTCCATGAGGCCAACACTCTAAGCCCCTGGATCCTTCCTACTTTCTAAACGTTCATGCTCTGGAGGGAGGGATACAGGGCAGGTATCACCTCCGGGCCACAGAGTCATTTCAAATGCTGTCATTTTTGAAGAGGGAGCTTCCATAAATTTTATTCCATAGGTATTAATTGACCACTATTGATTTGCTCATCATATAGTCAGCAAAGGCTAGAGGTAGAAGTGAAAAAGGCTTCTCAGGCCCAGATGAAACCCAAAAGACCAAATTAGTACTTTTAGAAGAACGCTCACAAAGGGATTTTCCAAAAGGTGTTCAACCTTGTTTCATAATTCAGGGCTTGAAAGAAAAGCCAGTGTGACTGTCTACAGGTGCAGCGCACAGCACGCTGATAGCTCAGCTGGTGGGTGTGCATTTCAGGGACAAGGTGTCTGCTCGGCAGCACTACTTGTCCCCCACACGTACCTTCCTGGGCACCCCATTTGTTTCAGACAAGAGGAGGAGCCACGTTAACCTGACACAGCTGCTGAATTATCCAAAGATGCCCCTGGCACACTCCTTCTGTATGTGTGTAGAGAACAGGTGAAAGCCTCCTTAGTCAGAAAAACACTACAGTGGGGAGGCATGGGAGGAATTGCCCTCCGAAATATTAAAGCATGACCTACTTAAGCAATGTCCGAACATCAAGGCGGGGACAGTGTGGAAATGTTAGAAATACAATCATCCTTGAAATTGGCTGTGTACAGGAGATGCATGCCAGGTGCTGTTTGCCCTGTGACAATGTAAAACTGCATATTTTCATTCATTAGAAACAAGTTAAAAACTATAGCCTTCATCTCACAAGGAGATAAACTGCTACCAGGTAGATCTGTATCCCTCCTCCAATCGTTTAACCAGCCAATTCCCCTGACGTTGTCTCAGCTGAGAACCACCCCCATTTACCTGTGACCCTAACCTGCGATGCTCTCCACCACAGAAGCATATCCTTCTGTTAAGTCCTCCTCCCAAACTCCAGGAGTCTCCTGGTGATCACGCCTACCTACCACACTGAACATTTCAGTGATCATGCTCACCTGGGCAGCGATTCATCTCTCAGGTAACCAGCCAGCTGCCATTTTGGAAAAGAACAGGGTCTTAGCAAAGGGTTCACTGGAAAGGGAAATGTCAAAGGAAGGAGGGAAGCGTCCCAGGCAGGAAGTGCTCCCCATGGAGTGGCAAGACCAGAGAAGGCAGAGTGGGGGCCATAGGACACCCCGCAGTTAACTTCCTTTACTTCCTAGAGTCGTATGTACCTGTAGTGAGCACAGCAGTGATGATGGCAGGTTTGCGCTTTGTACCTGTTCTTTAAAGCTACGCTGCACAGCAGGGGCCCCTCTTGAGTGGCCTTGGGCAGCAGGAAGCCCAGGGCACCTGGGATGCTGAGATGAAAACATTGAAGATAAGGTTCCTAGGAAGAGGTAGGAGGGTGCCATGGTGGTTCCTGTCAGCTCCTGGTTTGGGTATTTGTTCTGGGCGGAAACTGTGCTCATCTATGCAGAGCTTTGAATAAATATGCCCCAGCTGTCAGTGCTGCTGCACCAACCCTGGCAGGTTTGGTGCTGAAAAACAATCTGAGTAGCTCTACTGCTCTACTGGGAATTTGCATGCTGTGTTCCATAGTCCAAAGGAGGTCCATTGACATCATTTTTACAATAACACTAAGACAACATTTGCCTTTTCCTCTGTGTTGACATTTTCACTGATGGCGGAAAGCAGTGGTAGGTAAAACTGGTGCCTTCAGGCAATAGCCACTGTACTCTCCCCTACTTTGCACTGTCAAGGAAGAAAAAGCCATTTCCACTTAATGTCCTTGCTGAAGCAGTTTAAAAAAAATTATTTTCAACATCTTTTCAATATTCTGCATAGGGACGGTTTTCTTCAGGGAAACCACTTGTACAATTGAATCGCAAACTGAGCTAGCCACTCTGCATGGAATGCCATTTTGAAAAGACTAACAGAAATATGATTATTCAGACTTGATCATTTTGCAGACATTTTCTGGCAAATGAATGAAGTAAGCCTGTCACTTCAAGGAAAACAGCTGTCCATCGTTGCCAGTGATAAAATTTGAGCTTTCCAGTAAAAATTAGAATTTGGGGAAACTCATGTCTTTCACTTAACGCCTCTTCTGATGACTATGGTGATGGTATTAATGAATGTGATTTTTTTATACTGAAATGTGTCAACATCTAGGAGATCAGCATTCCTCAGTTGAACATTTTTCAAATGAGCAATGATTTGTTACAAACCATGCATGGGTAAAAGATCCAAATTGCAAGATAGATCTATGGATTTTAATGCAGCAGGGTACAAAAAATAAAAAAATCACTGATACGGTTTCAGATTCTACATTGCAGCTGACCTTTACGAAACTGCAATTTGTCAAGTACTGATACAATAATATCCAAAATTACCTGAACAAGCTATTAAAAGACTGGCTGAGGCCTGATTTTCTTCCTATAGCTGTCAACATAAGATATCACAAAAACATTGAAAGCAAAAACAGACATGAGAATCCACTGTCCTCTGTTAAGCCAGACATTAATTAAAGAGACTTGAAACAACAATTCTCACTGAGTTTATTGTTTGGAGATATATGGTTATTCTTCATAAATTTTTATATTAAAATGTAATGGCATGGGGCCGGCCGAGTGGCTCTGTTGATTAAGAGTGCGAGCTGTGAGCAACAGGGCCGCTGGTTCGATTCCCACATGAGCCACTGAGCTGAGCCTGAGTTGAGCTGCCAACAGGTGGCAAGATGGCTTAGCTGGTGAGAACACATGCTCCTAACAACAAGGTTTCCGGTTCAATTCCCGCATGGGATGGTGGGCTATGCCCACACGCAACTAAGATTGAACACGACACCTTGAGCTGAGAGGCCATGCTGCCGATGGGTAGCCAGATGGGGACTGGACTTGGAGCTGAGCTAGCTGCACCCTCTACAACTAAGATTGAAGGACAACAACTTGGCTGTTCCCCTTCCCCAATTCCCCAGCACTGTTCTCCTTCCCCAATTCCCCAGCACTGTTCTCCTTCCCCAATTTCCCAATAAAATCTTTGGAAAATAAAAATGTAATAGGTTTATTTTATTATTTTTAGAGGAATTAATAAGTATTTAAAAGAAGTTCTAATATAAATATCAATTGATATAATACATATTAATCAAAACTCTTTAGGGTCCTCAATAATTTTTAAATCAAAAGGTGTCCTGACCCCAATAAGTTTGAGAACTGCAGGTATGGTGGAGAGAGAATGCATTTTGGGTTAAATCAACCCAGCTTCAGGCCTGTCTCTGCTGCTTATTAGCTGTGTGACCATGGCACAAAGTACATGTGACCATGGGCAAGTAGTTGGTCCTCAATTTTTTTATATTGATAAGATAGCAAAACTAATTCTTCCTCATAGGCTTGTTAAGAACATGAAACAAAGCAAAGTAATATGCTTATTAGTGTCTGGCACATAGTAGGAACTAAAAGAAAAATTAAGGAAATTCAGTCTCCTAAAAAAAAGATTTTGTTTCTAGGATATAAGACTTCTCCATTAGTAGATCTAAAGTCATCTTTTGAGTGCTGTGAGGATCATCTATTAAGGTAATTTCAAGTCCTCTCAGAAAGGAAATCTCTTCATATGAGATTTTAGGAGCTAGAGGACCAGTGAAGGGCTATAAGTCTCAGGGTCACATTAGTTACAGGTTAATTCATCAACATGGAGAGTACCTAATGTATTGTCTTTGGATACCCCTGGGCATTCGCAGAGTGTGAAAAAATTCACAAGACTCAGAAAAATGAGAAAGCAAGGAAAGGTTTTATTAAAGTCAGGAGAAAGGAAGCTAGTGGCAGTGTCTAGGCAAGACAGCTTCCCTGCACATTAGGTTAGCTTCCTTATATAGGAAAGAGTGGGTGATTTTCTTAGGTCAGGAGATGTGACATACATTTGATGAATACACTGAGGTCATTTGATTGACATGTGCAGGTTATATAACTGGTTTCTTTCTGTGCGTGTTCTTACCCATAATGCATATAGGAAAACCCACAGGGGGTGGGGGTAACTGTAATGTTCATTTTATTCTAATTGTATTACAATGAGGCTGGAGTTCAGATTATGGTCAGGCTCCAGCAGTCTGCACAGGCATCAGGAACCAGCTATGTCCAGTTGGGGTCTTATCTCCCCTTTTTAGGGGTGTTTGACAGAAACATTTATCCCTAAGGATTGAGCCTGGGTGGTCCCTGGGAGTGGATTGGGTGGTGCAAAGTACTGGCCAAATCACCTTTTGCTAAACCCCTTAGGGCTCACTTTTTGTTAACTCTTTTTCTGCCTCATCACCTAACTGTCTACTTGACTCTAGAGCAGGGGTCGGCAAACTTTTGAGATGGAAGAGCCGCCGGGGGTCAGCAAACTGCGGATTGCGAGCTGCAAGCTCTGAAGTAAAATTAAAAATGAAAATAAAACTATCATAGTTTCATTTATAAAGCTTTTAAAGGATATTATTCACATAATGGTGATTATGTAAGAATATATTTACGGTTCTCAAAAAATTTTTAAATTGTTGTGAGGGACAGGATTGGCTCTTCCAGGGGTTGGCAAACTTTTGAAACGGAACGTACCCAAAGAGCCGCATGTGGCTCGCGAGCCGCAGTTTACCGACCCCTGCTCTAGAGGTTAGTATGGGGCGCAGGGAGTGAGGACTGTAAAGAAAAAAATCTGTTATAGGTAAAAAGATAACGCAAGTGAGTGCATCTGAGCAGATGCGTAGTGAAGAGGGTGATCTAAAGTTATGTGAAGTTCTGAGAAAGCCATGTGGCTGCCCATAATAAAACTGAAAGTTTGGCCTAGAGTTTTCCTGGACTTAGACCTTTGAAAGAATATGTGCTTCTGATTAATGTTTTTAATGAAATAATTGTAGATTCACATGCAGTCATGATCAATAATACAGAGATCTCGTGGACCCTTCACCCAAACCCTTGCTAAACTATAGTACAATATCATCACCAGGATATTATTACCCTTGATGTTATCCACCCATCTTATTCAGATTTCCTGTTTAATTTGTACACATTTGTGTGTGTGTGTTTAGTTCTATACAATTTTAGCATATGTTTAGGTATCCACCACAGTCACCTCGCAACCAATAATGTGTTTTCCATTTCAAAAAATGTAATTCAAAAGTGGTAAATAAATAGAATAATATATTTTGGGATTGGATTTTTTGTCTCAGCATAATTCATCCAAATTGTTGCATGTATCAATACTTCATTCCTTTTCATACCACAGTTTGATTGTTGAAGAACACCTGGGCTGTTTCCAGTTTGGGGCTATTAAATAAAGCTGCTATGAACATTCACATACTGGTTTTTGTGTGAACACAAATTTTCATTTCTCTTTGAAAATGCCCAAGAGTGTCATTCCTGGAACATAAGGTAACTGCATGTTTAGTTTTATAAGAAACTGCCGAACCATTTTCCAGAGTGGCTGTACCATTTTGCAGCCTTGAGCAATATATGAAGGGTCATTTTCTTCACATCCTTGTCAGCATTTGGTGTTGTCGTTATTTTTTATTTTAGCCACCCTGATAGATATGTAGTGATAGCTCATTTTGGTTTTAATTTGCATCTCCCTAATGGCTGAACCTCACTTTACATGTTTTTTTATTTCTGTATACCCTCCTCAGTGAAATGTCTCGTCATTTCTTTGCCTATTTTCTAATTCGATTGTTGGGTTTTCTTAACTGTGGAAAGTGGTTTATATTGAAATGGAAATTTGCACACTTTTATCAATCAATAGGAAACCCACCTGTATTCTTGCAAAAATATTTTAAATGAAAGTCCGCTTTACCCCATAGCAATTCCAGAGGTGCTAAGGATTGTTTATTGCCATCTGGTAAGTACCAATTTTTAAGATAAGGTCAGGGGAAGAAAGCAAATTGACTTCCTAAGTCTTTAGGATTTCACTCCCTTTGGGGGCTAATACTTCGTGCACCCCACACCCCAGGTCCGCTGATTCATACCCATTTCATTCGGCAAAAGGCTGTCAAGCCCTAGGAGCTTGCCTCAGGTGAAGACATGAATTGAAGTGGCTTGTTTCAATCCAGAGCATCTGCCCCTGCTGCACAGTGATGGTCTTGAGCATCACCTGGGTACAACTGAGCGGGGTACTCAGAGTTGATTACTGGCTCGCTCTGTAGACACAGGGCCCAGAACATACTCAGCTCCCAGAGAGTCACATGACCAGGGGGTGTGAGCAAGAGTTAAGGAGCAGACGGCAAAAGCCTCTCAATAGGAGTTTGGGAGGGTAGGAATTAGAGGGCAGACCGGTGTGGAGGTGGCTGCTGTGTAAATGCTATTTGACCTTTGTCAGCAAGCCCAACATTTCAATCTTCTGCCCCTACCTACCTTATCAAGGCTCTTAACATATCAGCACAGGCCAGCCCTCCACAATGTGGGAAGCTTTTTTTAAGCCTGACAAAAGATTTTAAATATATATCTGAAAGTGCTCTTCATTTCAAGCTTTGATTCAACTGTCTGCACGTCCTTTGATGTCACATAAAAACATTTGTCACGCTGACCTTGCCCTGCTGAATATGTTTCCTCTACCATTTGCTCAGAGGAACTAAAGATGTCTGTTTTCTCCTTCAGAAAAAAAGAAAACTTTTCCCATTCCATTTTATTTTCAGCTCCTTTTGGAAGATAAGCTGACACTGAAACACACTGATCGGTCATGTTATTTTTAAATGAATTTTTAATAGCAAGTAATTTGTTCCATCTGGGAAAAAGCTGATAGCATTTTCAGCAACCAGGAACAAATCAGGATGGATTATTTCCAGTATTTAAAAAAAAAAAGTTTATTTAGGTCTACATCACACTGGTGGCTCAGTGTCAGTGGCATTTCCTGACCTTGAAGAGGGGCTAAGCCCTTGGCTGCGTCTCTCATCTCTGGAGACCACTTGCCTCTCACACTATCACAGACCTCTAGCTCACCACACCCCAGTGCTCTGCAGTTTCTGTCAACCACTTACAGGGAGGAGACTCACGTTGTGGTAGCAGTTCACACTGAATTTAACCCCAGCCATTGGCAAAGGCATCAGATGGTGTCCCGCATCAGCAGCTGAACTTGGCTTCTCTGGGTGCTGTTCCCACAGCACACAGCCTCATTTGAGAAGAGGAAGCAGAAATAGCCTTGAAGCATTTGACGAGAACAAGGCATGAGATAGTCCTGGGGCCCATTTTGATTCATCCACCTCTCATATGACCTTGGGGAACACCAGAATTAAAGGCATTTATAAAAAGGAAGGGAAGGATAGTTATTTGCACACTCATGTTCATAGCAGCATTACTTAGAATATCCAAAAGATGGAAACAGCCTAAATGTCCGTGGATGGATAAACAGATAAACAAAATGTGGTATATATATATATATATATATATATATATATATATATATATATAGTGGAATAGTAAAAAGGAAGGAATTTCTGACACATGCTACAAAATGGATGAACCTTGAAGACATCATGCTAAGTGAAATAAGCCAGACACAAAAGGACAAATATTGTATGATTGATTCCACCTCAATGAGGTACCTAAAAGACTCAAATTCACAGAGAAAGTAGAATAGAGGTTACCTGGGGCTGGGGGAAGGGAGTATTAGGGAGTTATATAATGGGCTCAGTTTCAGTTTGGGATGATGAAAAGTTCTGGAGATGGATGGTAATGACGGTTGCACAACTATGTGAATGTACTTAATGCCATTGAACGATACACTTAAAAATGGTTACATGGTAAAATTGTATGTATATTTAAACAATTTTTAAAAAAGGAAGGAACGCGTATCTGTGCTTTTCACTGCCCCCGGGTTGTTTACTAAAGGAAGGCGTCTGGGCATTATCATTGCTGCGTGAGGCAGTGCTTAGTGACCAAACTACCCAGTGGTGTGCCGGTAAATGGTCAACAACTGGCTCTCCAACAAGTACAAAAACTACCTGTATGCAAATATTTAACATAAGTTTATTATAAGTTTTACTGGTATAAAGGATGTGAGTCACACAGTTTTCAAATAATAATAAAATATACAACACAATTTCAAATCCACATAGGCAATTGATTTCCACGGAATGATTTCATTGACTTGTGCAAACTCATATCCACAGCCAACAATGGTTACAACTGATGAGCAAGTATAGTTCTGACATGAATGTTGGTTGATGTTTTTTCTTCATTTTAGTGAGTAAAATAAAAGTGAAACAAAAACATACCGGAATGTCACTCAGTTGTCAATGATGTAATCAATCTTTTTGATGAATTAGAGAACAGTTTTTGAATAGTGGAAGAATATTTCCTCCGTTTCTTGTGTTAGTCACAGTGTAACTTCTACAGATATAACACACTTTTAAGTTTAATCTACATTATTATTTTCTCCACCTTGTAATATCTAGACAATGAATTAGACAATGTTTTAAGCCTTGATTTGTAGCATTTGCTGATTTATATGGTGTAAATATTCCCACTGTAGCTGATTTCAGCCCACCAATATGAAGTCACTTGAAGGCAGAGTTGGGCAGGGGTATGCAGCAACACACCATTTGTATAGTATTGGGTTTTCGGAAAAGTCATGATGTATTTTTTTCTATGTTTTTCATTGCAAAAATGCTTCATGACTTTTCCAACAACCCAATATTTCCACACAGTACATGTACATACATTGATAGATTCATAGATAGAAAAGTATACTAAAATTATTAGAATGTGATGAGCTTGTAGCATTTATTATGTTTTTAATATGTATTTAATTGTAAGTTTATACTATTTAACTTTTCAATAACTGTTTAATAACTAGCTCACAAAATTCCTGAAGATTTAACAATTGGCTCTCACAGGCCACTACACACCAGATTTGGCCAACCATGAAACACCTTGTTTCTCCCTACCTCTTTTTTTTTTTTTTAGATTTTATTGGGGAAGTTGGGGGAGGGGAACAGCGCTGGGGAATTGGGGGACGGGGAACAGACAAGTTGCTGTCGTTTTGTTCTTCAGTCTAGTTGTGGAGGACGTTGCTTCACTGGCCCAAGCTGGCACCATCATTGCGCTCTTCCCGGGTGAGGCAGATCAGTCGCCGGCTTCTGGACGGCCGCTCACGGTGGCTGCTGGCTACATACGGTAGCCCATGGCAACCCACTGCCACAGGGGCTACAGCCTACGCCATCGCTGGCGACTCCTGGCAGCCCAGCTCCAGGTTGAACTGTTGTTCAGCATCTTAGCTGTGGAGAGCAGTGTCACTGGCCCTCATATGTGGGATCCGAACCAGGGCCCTCTGGCATCCCAAGCCAGCTCTTAACCATCGCGCCACTCAGCCAGCCCTCTCCCTACCTCTTAACAAAATCCCAGGAAGCATAGAAATTGGGGATTCCTGTCACACTGGCCTCATGATATCACTCTAGATTTTTCTTTATTTTTTTGTGCTTCAGTGGATCTTCTTTTCTGGTACATATTTCTCTGTGTAGTGTTTCTCACATATCCCATTTTCTTCTCAATGCTTCCTCTGCGACTCTCTTAGGTATTGTTGTCATTTGTTTGTTTCTATTTCTCTCTTTTTATTCTCATTGCATTCTTGGATCTCCTCCACTTGTTCCTCTTGCCCCCTTCCCACTGAGCAACACATAATTTTTCATTGCCAGTGTCCATGGTTTTCATCAATAGTCTCTCTCTTCTTTTTCTAGCATAGCAGAGGCTTACATTTAAGAGGGGGCCATTCTATAGTTATCAGAGAATTATAAGGGAAGCTGCAGCAGGCTTAGCCTTCTGGGTCATTTTCTTCCTAGTTTTCTGATGCTCAGTGCAGCATTTTCATGAATTTAACAATCAGAAGAGAGAAGGAAACTCTACAGATGTATCTTAAGTGGGATCCTTGGGGTGTCTGGCCATTAAATGCAATTTCATTAGTGAAAAATAACAGCACAGGAGGAACTAGTGGAAAAAGTTAATAAACCCTATAATAAAACAAGGCAATAAAAATAGTGCAAATTCCTAGAGGACTTATTAAGAAAATATCTTTTTAAAAAAACTCAGTGACATCTGGTTATCAAATATATAATTCATAGACCCTTTTAAAGAGAAAAAAATAGTTATAGACCTGTTTTTAAAGAAAAAATAATTCTCATGGACCCTCAATATTGCCTTAAATAGTTTTATTATGTTATTTAAAGAGTACACATATAAAATAGGCATAAAGCCATATGCTTATAACCCTTATATAATTGTAAAAGCATATGTACAAAAAATACAAATTAAACCACAAAAATCAATAAGATCTTAATGAACATTAATTTAATGTTATGAATGATGTTCTTGAAAGTAAGTTGCCACTGTCAGGTTTTAGTATTTGGCTTGTTGAAAAAATAAGTGAATGAATCTTGACGTTTTCATGGTAGCAGCAGGCATCACTGTTCTTCCCAACCCCCACCAACTCTTCACTGCCACATAAATATTAGGGAGTGAAAAGCTCTAGCTATCATATAAGGATTTTGTCTCTCTTATATTCTCCCACATTTGTCACTATTCTTAAACAAACAAAAGTTTTAAAAACAAGAAAAGCATATTCACCAGATAGCTCATAATGTGTTTGATATTTATTGGGTCGTCAGAAAACTCATGATGCATGTTTGCAACAGATGGCACTAGTTCATTTTTGGAAGCACTAGAGTCATTCGCAGCTATGTTATTGCTATGTCATTTGACAGCTGACAGTTCTAGCTTCATTCTAAAAAAATTGAGCGATTTGGTTGCGTTTTGGAGATTTTACAACAAGTTGAAGATGGAAGACCAAACTGTGCATTTTTGCCATATTTTACTGTTTTACATCCATAAAGGGAAGAACGTGCATCAAGCTTGTGAAAAGTTGCATAAAGTTTATGGTGACAATGCTCTACAAGAATGTCAGTGCCAAGGATGGCTCACGAAAATCTGTGCTTTTGATTTTGACCTCAACGATGCTCCTTGGTCAGGGAGGCCCACCGAGATTGATGACGATAAAATAAAGGTATTGATCTAGTCAAACCCATGTTACACTACATGAGTGACTGCAGAAACATTGAACTTACATCGTTCAAACATTCACGGCCATCTGAAAAAGCTGGGATACGTAAGCAATCTTGATATTTGGGTTCTGCATGAACTCAAAAGAAGTTCATTTGATGGCACGTATAAACATCTGCAATATGCTCATTAAATGTGAGGAAAACAATCCTTTTTTGAAGCGACTGATAACTGGTGATGAGAAGTAGATTGCTTACAACAATGTGGTGTGCAAACGGTCTTGTTCCTGACATGATGATTCACCTCAAATGACATCGAAAGCAGATATTCATCAGAGGAAGGTTATACTTTCAGTGTGGTGGGATTTTAAAGGTGTAGTGTTTTTTGAGTTCCTACCAAAGAACCAAATAATGAATTGGCATGTGTACTGTTGGCAATTGGACAGTTTGAATTAATCCATCATCCAGAAACGTTCAGAGCTTGTTCATTATAAAGGAGTTGTGTTCCATCATGACAACGGAAGACCACACACAAATCTGATCACCAATCAAAAATTATTGGAGCTTGGATGGGATGTGTTGCCACACCCACCATGTTCACCTGACCTTGCGCTGTCAGACTTCCACTTGTTTCACTCTCCTCAAAACTCCTTGCATAGTATAACATTGAATTCAGATGAGGCTGTAAATCAGCACCTTGTTCAGTTTTTCTCAAATAAAGACAGATCCTCCTAGGAACGAGGAATTATGAAGCTCACTGAAAGATGGCAAAATGTTATCGAACAAAATGGGCAATATATTATTGATTGATCTTTGTTCTTTATATAAATAAATGACCTTTGAAAAGCATAGACAAAATACGTCATGACTTTTCCGAAGACCCAATATTTATGCAATCTTAAAAGTGAGCTGGGGAAAAAAAATTACCTTTCTTTTATGTCACTGATTTTATCTCTTGACTCCCCATTTCTGCCCAGCAACGGGGACTGTCATCTTACCAACCCAGTCCCTCCTATGGAAAATAGTAAATTCATTTTTTTTAAGATTTTTATTGGGGAATTGGAACAGCACTGGGGAATTGGGGGAAGGGGAACAGACAAGTTGCTGTCTTTTTGTTCTTCAGTCAAGTTGTGGAGGACGTTGCTTCACTGGCTCAAGTTGGCACCATCATTGCACTCTTCCCAGGCAAGACAGATCAGTCGCCAGCTTCTGGACGGCCACTCACGGTGGCTGCTGGCTACACATGGTAACCCATGACAACCCACTGCAGCAGTAGCTGCAGCCTATGCCATTGCCGGGGAGAAAATAGTCAATTCTTGACTCTCTTATGCTTCTCCTAAGAAGTGACCTAAGTTGCAGGGGGCCTGTGTCTTGGAGGAAAGGAATCCTGGTATGCTCACTGGCACCCACCGTGTTGGTTTTAGAGATATGCCATCCCCAGTGTTCATGACAGCTGCCCTTACTCCTGTGGACCCAAGGGAAGATCAATGACCCTTCTGGCCCACACACTCTTGAGTCTCTGAGCTGATCTCTGCCCCATCTTGGTGTCAACTGTTTATAAAATAAAGCAGAGATATGTTGGTAAATGTTTAACAACTGACTCTCTGGGACAAAAGCCCTGGTTTGTAGTATTTGCCAGTTTGGGTATAAACACTCCCACTGTGGTTGATTTCAAGCTCCTGAATGTAAAGCTAGGAAGAGAGGTCCACAATCAGCAATCATGAACTGGTGCAAGCCAGCTTTGGCACACCCCTGGATGTTGAAGCCGCTGGTTATTCATGATCAAAGCCAAGCTTTTCAGAATTTAAACTCCTTTCACTCCCAAAAACCCACCTCTTACAACAGAAAGCCTTGGCTTTCAAGACTGCTCTCTTACTGTGCAATGAGTCTCTCTTAGAACTCAAAGCTAAGAAGGTGTCTTTGTCAGCTCTCTCCTGAGAGTAGTTAGTGCATTTAGGATCCTACCCCTGGCACCCAGTTGTAGGAGGAGGTTAATAGGTACCAGAAAGCCTAATGAAAAAGAAACCTCCATTAATATCTCAAAATATTATCTACCAGCCACTTACAACTCTTTTTTGGGAGTGGTTTGAAATAGCAGCTATACTGCCAATAGAGGCAACATTAA
>NW_017731559.1:2463405-2475470 GCF_001890085.2 Hipposideros armiger
AGAGAGAGAGAGAGAGAGAGAGAGAGAGAGGCAGAGAGAGGCAGAGAGAGAGAGAGCAGTAAGAGAGAGGGGAAACTAGAGGGGCTAGAGAATCTGGCTAGAGAAGGAAAATTCCTAAAGCAAAGTTACCAAAAATGTAATGTATTCTTTTTACAAATCAGTGGTTTCAGCACATGCATTTGCTAAATAGAACCGCATGCCTAACCTCATCTGAAGCTGCCATAAGACTAAATCAGAGGGCTTGGAGAAGGGGAGCCTGGGTCCTGCTACCAGGGGCTGTGCAGCTACTGGCACTGAAGGGATGGGAGAGGGAAGATCCAGTATCTAGTCAAAGCTCAGTCCTTGTCCTCAGCCCTTTCCCTCCTTCCTGCCTCTCCTAAGAACATGAGGGCAGAGTATCCCCCACAGCCTTAGCTTCCAATCTGGTGGGAGACGCTGGCAGTGGGAGAGCTGGGGTGCAGGTGCTCTGGTTCTTTGATTCCTGGACCTGAGATGCTGAAGACCCTAAACTGAAAAATGAAAGGTAGGAGAATCTTACATATCAAGACTATCTGTTGATCATTTGCAAATTGTTTCCTTTTTCTTCCCTCTCACTCCGACAGACAGTAGACTGTTTGAGGTACTTCAAAGTGTCTTTTACTTTACACATTGAGAAATAATTAAAAGTGAGAAGTGACAAAGACATGAGATTCCAATTAACCTAACGGCCCCATTGCTTTTGGAGCCTGGGGAAATGTGGTGTCAAGCCGAGGGACTTCTCTATTTACTAGTTGTGTGACTTTGCAGAAGTTGCTTAGCATCTCTTAGCTGCTGTTCCCTCATCTGTAAGTGGAAATAGTACACTACAAGGTCAATGTAATTAATAAGAAGTTTTATGTAAAAGAATGATTTGCAAACTAGAGTTCTATGCAGACGTTTGCTATTGTTATCTAACGTTGATTTCCTCAGAAATAGAGACACATGTTGTTCGTCTTTGAAACCGCAGCTTCCAGCACAGAGTCTAGCCCAGATCTGCCCTTCATGAATGTTATTGGATGGAATTATTGAAAGAACCACCTGTGTCAGTCACAAATCATACTAGTTGTTTTAACAGAAATCATCTAAAATCGGCTTTGGTTCAACAGTTTTTGGAATGCAGAAAGGCGAGGTGAGAACGTGGGGACGATAGTCACTGTAGTAAGAGACTACCACCCCAGGCCTGCTGGAGGACAAGCTGGGCAGGGGTGTCTGAGGGGGTGCCACGGTGGGAAATCTGGAAACTGGAACTTCTGGCTTCTGGAATCAACTGTGGCTGCCAAGGTGAAGCGTCATTGTTATGGTGACAATAAGGGGACGAGCAAGCAGCATAGGTAAGAGCCTGTCTTTTCCCCTTCCAGCCTTCCCGTCGCTCTCTAGCGCCCCCTATTGGCAGAACCAGCAAGGATCCAGGTGGCAAAGCAGAAACGTTTAATAACTGCACATCTCTCTTTAATAAATGCAGGGGGCTTTCGCCTATGGGTGAAGATGCCAAGGGCTACGCTTTGATGACTTCCTCCTGTTTACGTCACCTGAGAGTGATCAGAGGAAATGGGAGCGTGTCACAAGGGTCTGAGGCTGTGGAAGCCCTGCCAGGCCAAGGTCACCCCCATCCAGCGCAGCCTGGCCCTTCTGCGCGGTCCTGGGTGTGTGTGTGTCCAGGGGAAGGAGGGGACGGGGGCGCGCCTGCGCAGCCAGCAGGGATTCACACCGCGCACCAACATCCAGACAGCTGCTCTCACTCCACCGGCCAGTGCAGGAGGAATCAGGAGAGCACATTGCTGTGGCTCAGGCAACATCCCCAGAATGCTGGGGAGGAGAGGCAAAGAGGCGCTCTACACCTTCAGGAGGCAGGAGCGCTGAGAACTTCTGGCTGGTGATTTGACCCGGCTTCCAGGGCTAACACCCGGCTGGCCTTGGTGAATTTAATGACAAGGAGAAATAGGGCACGTTTGGTGATTTCTTATATGTCTTCCCACCCCTTTCTCCACAGAAACACTGATATATGCTGAGGCTATGAGACAACTCTCTCCTGTTAGCCAGACTGATGAACTCCCAGGTGCAAACCTGAAAAAGATTTGTGTTCTCCCTTTTAAGTCAAAGTCTAAATGAAACTATTACTTCTTGCATGTCCCCTTAGCTGAGGTTGAAGAGCTATGGCCCATGGCTGCAGACAGCCAGAGGACAGGTTGCCGTGTGGCTCAGGAGAGGACGATAGGTGTCTATTTCTCCATGAAAGGTGATCCTTTGCAGGACACCCAGTTCTGCTTCCCCCATAGGAAGCAAAAATAGATGGAGTAGCGGTCATACTAACTGCTTATCCCAGCTGGCTCGCCCTTCAAATGCTTTGCATCTGTCTCATTCCAGGACAGGTAGCACCACCATTCAGCATTGTCATAGGCAGAATCCACCCTGAGGGGCTATAGTAACGGAGGACAGTGCTGATTTCAGCTTCCATTCCACCTTCTACCTCTTTTCAGCAGGCTGGTTTCCGCCCAGTCTACCTGGGGTATGATGTGCTTTCCTGTTGGCCCCCTTCTTTCTGGCACCCCGATCCCCAGGCCCAGCCCTGCATTGCAGTCAGGTCTTTTCTTCCCAGGCAAAGCTTTGTGCTCCCTCGTTCCCTCACTCCCACCGAACCGTAACCAATTTCATGTCTCAGTCTATTAGGTCTGTTTCCCAAGGGCTTGGATGGTTATCTCAAAAAGCAGGGGATGGTAGAGTGTGCTGCAATTCAGTGCACAGAGAAATTGGAGGTGGAGCATTTCATCAGACCATGGGCATTACTTTCTGTTGTGTTAGCACTACAGCGATTTCCAGAGAATCTGTGGGCCCCATGACAACCAGCACCATGACTACTGCCTGAGTACAAATGGTGAGTGGTTCGTTGGTGAGCACTGTGCTTCTGCCACCGCAGCTGGCAGATGTAGCATGCAGGAAACTGGTATCCACAGACGCTATCAATCACAATTGAAGCTAGTAAGAATCAAAAAAGAATGGGTACAATAAGTCATCTGCAGAAGAAAAGCACTTCAAATAGAGTTGTAAACATGGGCCAGCAGCTCTGCCAAATATAATCAGGAGATGAGCACCTCTCAAGCTGATCAAGAGACCAGAGTGCCCCTGGCGTGTGGGCCCTTTGCAGCTTGAGAACTGGAACTTATTTTTAAGTGACCTATTTTATCGTGTCATGACTGACTACCTGATAGAAGGATGGTGCTCTGTATGGACTCTAGAACCTAGGAGAGGGAGCCAAAGAGTAAACATTTGTTGGTGTTTATCCTGTACTGCCAATATTATGTTTGACAGGTCACGGGACAGAATAAAAGCCAACATTTACAGGACACTTACTACACGTGCCAGGCCAGAGGTAAGTAAGCTTTATGTCCACTCTCTCGTTTAATCCTTACAAGCACATTATGAGGTGGGTTTATCCATCAGCCTTTTGTGAGTTTGATTACCGGGAATCAGCCTCCAAAAGCCTGATTTACTCTGGGGACCTGATGATACTGAGTATCTGAACTTGCAAAGCTAAAAGCTGCGAACATGGTGACTCTGCCAAATAGAGATACCCCAGAGTGCCAGGCTGAAACAGATAGCTGGACTCTCTTAAATCACCTTGATTACAAAAGATCATCTGTTCCACCCCTTGGTTGACCCAGGCAGCTTATCAAAGTCATTTGTTGAAGATGTAAGACTACAAATGTGCAAAACCCAGATTGGAACAGTGACATGACATGGAGTTCAAATGGGCCAGTGTCTGTGGAAACTTGAACTGTTTCCATCATACATGCTTTCCTTTCAAGGGCTTGTAAATAGAAACAAGAATGCATTCTACTAAAGACAGGTGACACGTCTCAAACAGCTTGTAAGGGACAAAAGACGGCACGGCGTGGGGAATGCACTGGCAAGGATTCTCACTGCCTAAAGAAGAGGAGTCCCGTTCCCCAAAAAGATACCTTGAGGGAAGATTCAAAACTCGAATCATTGATATTATAATCTTACCACAACATAAATATCGAAAAGGAAAGAATTATCATTATTCTGACATGATACAGCTTTCAGCTTAGTTTCAGTCTGAGCTGATGACTCCAAGACAACTGATTGCCCTGTGGAACACCAGCCGCTGCCCTCACATAATCTAAATCAGCAGAGGCGGGGAGGGCTGGTGTGCTGTTATTGCTCCAGATGAAAGTGGCTTGCTAAGTGGGTCTGGTTTGGTAATTAAACCCTTTATTAGAGCTCTCAAAAGTAAAGCCAGGCCCAGAAGATTTTTTTGATAGTGAAATATTCCTACCTTTTTCCAGACGTGGATACTGATCTAAGAGGCATATGTTTATGATAACAAAAGTGTAAAAAATGAATACTGAAGATCAGAGGAAAATTGTGAAACAGTACATACGCGGTCTGACAAGTTCGCGAACTCATCCTGGAAAAAGTGCTATATATCTCATTGCTGAATATCACTATGGTCACCTTCGAAGTACTCCCCTTGGGAAGCTATGCACTGACACCAGTGCCTAGTCCACCCTTCAAAGCAATTTTGGAGCCCTTTTTCTGGAATGGCCATCAGAACTGTCATCATATTACCCTTGATGTCCTGAATGTCATGTAAATGTCTTCCTTTCAATATTTCCTTTATCTTCAGGTAAAGAAAGAAGTCATTGGGGGCCAGATTAGGTGAGTAGGGAGGATGTTCCAATACATTTATTTGTTTACTGGCTAAAACCTCCCTCACAGACAGTGCCGTGTGAGCTGGTGCATTGTTGTGATGCAAGAGCCATGAATTGTTGGCGAAAAGTTCAGGTCGTCTAACTTTTTCATACAACATTTTCAGCACTTCCAGATAGTAAACTTGGTTAACTGCTTGTCCAGTTGGTACAAATTCATAATGATATCAGAAAAGGTTAGCAACATCGATGCAACAAGTTTGCAAACTTAATTGTTCCACCTCCTACCTATGACCTAAAAGACAATGAGACAGCCTCCAAATATATACATATGGATGAATGAATAGGGACCCCAGGCTACTGCAGCAACATGGACTTTAAGGAGACATGGATAAGATGACATTCATTTCTCCTTGATGTCCTAGCAATGTCTCCTTGATGTTTGATATCCTTCCTATCCATGTCTCCTTGAAGTCCATGCTGATGCAGTACCCTGGGGTCCCCTTTCATTTATTCCCTTCCACAGTCAAACATGAGCAGAATATTTGCGGTATATAGTTTCAGGGTGTAGGAGTGGTACAAAAGGGCAACTATTTCTAAAATGGTGTTTCCACACACAGCGGCAAAATAGTTCCAACAACAATTCCAACTGTCTATTTCAATCAAACCAAGTACGGTGATCTGTTCACAACCCAGTGTGATTGGAACACCTAATCCTCAGAGCTCTCCATGGCTGTGTAAACAAAAAACATTGATCAGTCTGACCAAAAGCTATGGCCAGAGTAATTCTCAGAATTGTCCTATTGCAATTATTTTAAGAAACAGTTTTAGAAGGGTGGCAATGACAAATTGAATAAAAGTTTGGATGAGCCTGTGGGCCAGTGAAAAGAAGTATAAGCAGAAAACTTCTTTTAATTTTATATTTTTGGTTTTTTGGGTTTTTTCGTTGACTTTCTTACTATTAAAATAATATAGCTCATTGCAGAAAATAATGCAAAGCATAAAGAAAAAAAGAATCACCAGTAACCCTCCACCCACCCAGCTGTGAAGAACTTTTTCGACCTAAGAGGTAGAGAGCTAAAATGAGTCTTCCATGGTCAATAAATCTCCTAAAGTGCTTTGGTGTCTGCCTTTCGCTCTCAGTGTTTCTCACTCACAGTCCCAACCAAAGCCAATGTTAACACTTCCTAGGCCATCCTTAGTCTTAGCAGAATTGGAAGCATCTATAAAGTGAATGCTCAGGGTCCCCAAGGAAGCTTCTACCCAGAAATATGCTTTTTTAATCTGCTCCCCAGAACCAGAACTCAGGAAGCAGCACTTGTCATTTCAGTTAAAATTGGCTCACTATAAATACCAATTGCCTTAAACCTATTAACACTAAAATGTAAATCAGGGCTTTTTGTGTTTCTGCAAGGGAAGGGGACTCCATAGAGCTCCAGGCGTCTGGGTTAGGAGGCAGGGTGCCATGACAGTCATTCAGGAATGAGCCATTCTAATGTCAGGCTGCGCCTCTTTTTAGTGACTCTTTTAAAGCCCTAATGGGCCCTATGGTAACTTTTTTTTTTTTTTTAAGATTTTATTTGGGAATTGGGGAAGGGGAACATTGTGTTTTTCCAGGAACCATCAGCTCCAAGTCAAGTTGTTGTCCTTCAATCTCAGTTGTAGAGGGCACAAGCTCAGCTCCAAGTCCAGTCGCGCTTTCAATCTAGTTGGGGGGCGGGGGAGGAGGGGCACGGCTCACCATCCCATGCGGGAATCGAACCGGCAACCTTGTTGTTCGGCACATGCACTTTCACTAGCTGAGCCATCTGGCCGACCATTGAGAGCTCAGCGGCAGCTCAGATCGCGCGCAGCTCACTGGCCCATGTGAGAATCGAACCCGACGACTCTGTTGCTCAGAGCTCGCAGTCTTAACCAACTGTGCCACCCGGCCAGCCCCCTATGGTAACTTTAAACATGGCTATTTGTTTAACAAAAGCCACCTGCAAGGTGTTTGTCTTCCCATCAAATGGCACTATAGCACCTCTATCCCTGGAAAAGCCGGCCTGGCACACAAAAGTCAAGTCACAGACATCATTTCTTTTCTACCTTCTTCTCCTTTTAAAATAGTCCTTTTCTTCCATTCTTCCTGTTAAAATTAATTTAAAATATCAGTGAGGGCCCACCGGGTGGCTCAGTTGGTTAGAGTGCAAGCTCTGAACAATACGGTTGCCGGTTCAATTCCCACATAGGCCAGTGAGCTGCATGTGAGCGTGCTCTTAACAAGATTGCCAGTTTGACTCCCGCATTGGATGGTGGGCTGTGTCCCCCTCCAGGCACCACCCCCACCTCCCCACCCCCGCAACTAGATTGAAAGTGGCGACTAAACTTGGAGCTGAGTTTGCGCCCTCCACAACTAAGATTGAAACAACAAGTTGACTTGGAACTGATGGGCCCTGGAAAAACACAATGTTCCCCTTCCCCAATTCCCCAACACAGTTTCTTTCCCCAATTCCCCAATAAAATCTTTTTTAAAAATAAAATATTATAGCAGTCAGCCTAATAAGACCAAGTTGTCCAGTTTCATGTGAGAATTTCTCATCTTTCCATAGCACACAAATCTTCTCACAGTTTGTTTTCATGTCTGATTAGACATGGCTTTGGGGTCACTGAACCCCAAATTGATTAAATCCTTTAAACTGTCTTTAGGAAAGAGTCATCCTGTGTGTTTATTAAATAAAATTATCTAGTGTCTTTCAGATTCTTTTACAATAAACTAATTCCCTTGTTTCTTTGGAATTCTCTGATGTTCCAAAAGCTTCTGGCACATTTTACACGAGATTTTTCTAGGTTCTTCTTCTTTAGAAACAGGAAGTTGACAAAAAGCCCTAAACATTTATTTTAGCTCACAAAATTGGGTGTGGGATGTCCAATGGGTTCTAAAAATAGTAAAAAGCCCTTTAACATTGAATTTGGTCTTTACTAAAAGATTCAATGGATTTAAATTTAGTCTGAAATGTGTCCAAAACTCTCCTGGTTAGGATTGGAGACATCTTTACATTTATTAATATACTTGGCTCTGAAAATATTACACCTGGAAAACTGCTTTATGTCTATTCCTTGACAAGATAAATGATTATAATAACAAACATCCTGACAATAAAAATTTACTGTTCATTGAATCATTACATTCTCTCTTTTATAACAGGAATCGGCATACTATAGTCTCTGGGCCATATCCACCTACCTTGTTATCTTTAAAAAGTAATAATTTATTAAGGCGCAATTCACATAACTATTTTAAAGTGAACAATTCAGAGGCATTCAGTACAGTCGCAGTGTTGTGCAACCACCACCTCTATCTTGTTCCAAATATTTTCAGCATTCCAAAGTGAAACCCTGTACCTATTAAGTAATTTCTCCCCATTCCTTCCTTCCCCCAGCCTCTGGCAACCACCAAACTCTGTTCTGTCTCTATGGATTTATCTATTCTGGGTCTTTCATATAAATTAAATCATACAATATGTAGCCTTTTGTGTCCGGTTTCTTTCACTTAGCATAGACCTTGATACTGTGCTAAGGTCTGGCTGCCTGCCACTTGAATAAAATAAAAATCGAAAGACATGGTTGATGGGGAAAAAAGCAGCTTTATTCAGAATGCCGACATTCTGCAAGGATGGCGGACTCCTGTCCAAAGGCCATCTTCCCTTTCCTAGACCAGTCAGAAGGTTTTATAGAAGAAGAACACAGGAAAAGGGGAGTTGGTCAAGCAGGTCGCAGGGCTGACATCCTTCCTGGGGTCTGGTCTGTTTTAGGATAATGTTATCTCCGGACTCTGGACTGGGCCTGGCTATCATGGCCTGAGGCTTTATGTGTATTCCTGTGTCAAGGCACCTGAGGATTAAGAAATCACCCTTTCCAGGTTAGGATTTTGTTAATTAAAGAGATTAACGAGGTACGTGTAGCCTTGAGAAAGGGAACAAAACAAAGTTCTTTAGTTAATCAGTGAGGGGAGGAACAAAGAGAAAATAGCCGAATATCAGGGCGGATCTAACTACAAACTAGCTAGGTTTAATTACAGGTGGCTAGATAGTGGGCTATGAGGTGGACTGCAAACTAGCCAAGTCTAATTATGTTATTGATTTACTGAATTTCACCCTTACGGTTTGGAGGTTCATCTACTTTGTGGCATGTGTCAATACTTCTTCCTTTTTATGGCTAAATAATATTCTATTGTATACTATGTATAAAATGATTTATTTATCCATTGATGGACATTTTGGCTATATACACCTTTTAACTATTGTGAATAGCACTGCTAAGAATATGAATATTTGTGTACATGTACTTGTTTGAGTCCTTGTTTTCATTCTCTAGGGTATATACCCAGGAGTAGAATTGCTGGGTCGTATGGTAATTCTATCTTTAGCTTTTTTGAATATGTGCCAAACCATTTTCCACAGCAGCTATATGATTTTAAATTCCTGCCAGCAATGTACAAGGGTTCCAATTTCTCTACATCCATGCCAACACTTGTTTTCCTTTAATTTTATTTTTATTATTATTTATAGCCATCTTATTGTCATTGCCTGTTTTTGTAAATAAAGATTTATTGGAACATACCCATGTCTTTTCCTTTATACATATGTCAATGGCTGTTTTGCTACACTGGTAGAGACTATATGGCCCATAATCCTAAAATATTTACTATCTGGCACTTTAAAAAAAAGTTTGCTTAAAGCCCTTCTTTTTTCTTTGTCACTTTATTCCACAGCTCCCCAAAATAAGGCCAAATAATATAATTGTGACCGTGGGTGAATTACCGTATTTGCCGGCGTATAAGACAACTCGGCGTATAAGACGACCCCCTAACATTTCCACTCAAAATACAGAGTTTGTTATATGGTCGGCTGTGTGCGATTTTGCGAGTGTGGTAAAATCGCATAACAGCAAAATCGCATAACAGCCGAGCATACACCCAGCAGCGCTGCTGATGCCTGAACGGTATGTGGAATGAAGTGGGCGGGCATCGGGAGGCCACTATGGCACGGCGCAAGCACTATGGGCAGTCTATCTGAAGTGTACCTGGCGTATAAGATGACCCCCCACTTGGAGGCATATTTTTCAGGGCCAAAAAGTCGTCTTATACGCCGGCAAATACGGTAGCTTATTTTTAGTCTGAAATTTCCTTGTCTATAAAAAGATAGGGTAGGATTAATTGATTTCCAAGTTTTCTTTTGGAACTTCATAATAACCTGAAAAACTATATTTCCAAAACAAGTAATTAATTTTTAGTTAATACTTTCTTATGCAGCCTGTAACATGTTCAGCTTTCTTCTGGCTTAAATTAACGGTGTTCTCCATAACTCTGTGATTTACTGATCATACAAGCAGGGAACAGTAGCCGATTCCCAGTTCACATTGTTCTTTCTCTGTACCAGGCAGCACTTGGAATTACTGTACTCCTGGCCCTGCTCTGCTGTGCAGCTATCACCAAGCAGGAGCCCTGTTTCACTCTGGCAGGCCACATTAGTGTCCCCTTCCTGGCCAAAACTTGGAAAACATTATGGTATACTGGATGAGGCATGGGCTTCAGAGCCATGGAGACCTGGGTTCCAATCCCAGCTCAGCTGTTGTTCACTGTGTGATCTCAAGCAGGTTACTTAACCTCTCTGATCTTCAGACTTTTCTTCTAAAAATAGAAATTAAAAAAAATTATTTCATAGGATTATTTATTCCTAGAGAAAATATCTTTTTGAGTCCGCATATGTATATCTCTGATCTAGTCAATGGGAATATAGTAGCTTCAAACATAAATGTTAGTTTCTTTCTTTTCTATTGTCTATTCCCTAGTCAAAGCACAGAATCCTTAGAAAAATACCTTCCATTCTTTCTCTCCCCCAGCACACATTATTGTGTCCTCCAAGTAAAGATCATCTAATAATAATAGTAACACCTAACACTTCAGGTACTTACTATGTGCTAGGCACTATTTAAAGTACTTATATATTTACTAATTTAATTCTCACAACATAATGGATTGGGTTTTACAAATAAGGAAAAGGAGGCACAGAGAGCTAAGGAATTTGTCAAGGTTACACTAGTAAGTGATGGAGCTGGGATTTGAACCTGGGTACCCTGTTCAAGTCCACAGGCTGGGCCAGTACATTAGGGATCATAGTTTAGCCCCTCTGGATGAGACCACGTCTGCATAGCTGTCTCCCTTCCTTCCTCCCTTCTTTTCTTTCTATTCTTCTCTCCTTTCTTCTTTTCCTCTCAGCTGAAGAAACTGGAGGTCACTTTGGCAGGGTTAGCTGGCATGCTCAAAGTCACACAACTCTGTCCTGACTCCCATTCCTATGCCCTTCTATGACATCTTGCAACACTAGACCAACAGTATGAAGGCAAATGGCTGAAATTAATTACTGTTTTGAGTAAATAACTTATATGACTTTATCCTCCTAGTTGTCACAATCATTCCAAGGTATCAGATCTGATTGTTAAAAAAAAAAATTCCCTTAGATACTTTATGTTTCTTTCAGTTAAATTAATACCAATCTGAAATGCATTCTTTGTATTTACTACTATTGTTTGAATTTCTACCCCCATGAATATTTGCACTGTTGTCTCAGTTTCAATTATCTTCCGGTGTTTTCCTTGGACTGGTTTTTGTGATGGCATGTGGGTGGAGTATTGACAGTCTGACCTGTCATCTGTGAAGCTTTGTATACCAAAACCACCATAGCCACAGCTCAGAGATGACTTTGGTGTACAGTCAAAACAAGCCCAGGGTGCTCGGTGAGCTCAGCAGTGCTGTGTCTCAGCTGCAGAATGACCCTGAAGCTCAAGACACCAAGAAGAACCATCATACCAACAACAAGCCCTCCACTGAATCTTCCAGAACTTTGCCCTCAAACTGATTGACTAAAGTCACCACGCTCCGGAACCTAATGCCAGAAACAATGCTTTCTTGTGTCAAGGAGGTGCTCAACCCAGAAAAAATAAATGAGTCCCATTGAGAAAATGGGACATAAGTTTACAGAGGGTGGTGTAGACCACAAGTGAGACATTGTAGGAAGCACACTATTCACAGAAAGAATTTCCTAGGTCACCTGCATGGGTGACCTGCATGGCACTCCTCTGAGTTTTTATTTCCTCATCTGTAAAATGGGGATCATAATACTTGTCTTGCTGATCACCTAGGGATCAAATGAACAATTTAGGTGAATGAGAGCAATCTGAAAATTGTAAAGTGCTCTGGTATTCTGTAATGTATGTATAAAGGAAGTGGATAACATACAATAGTGAGTTTCACTAAAATGCACCAGAAAGAGGGATGCAATTCATTATGAGATTTCTACTGCATTTTAAACCTGGGGGAATGGAGACAGTTTTGCAAAC
>NW_017731559.1:2478699-2481333 GCF_001890085.2 Hipposideros armiger
AATCATGCTTAGCATAACAATGAGAGACATCCTCCTATATTCAGGCTTTGTTCAAGTTTTATTAAATTTGGATGTTCCCAGAAGGCTTCTACTCAAGAGAACAGGCTCTTGGAATCAAAAAGTTCACTCCTAAGGAAATAAATGGCTTCTCCACATGATACATAAACAGCCCACCAGCTATTAGCCATCAGACCTGGATTATTAAGACAGCCAATTTTTGTTTTTCTCTTGACACATGCTTAAAATCCTCTCTAAACTGTGCATAAACAAACCCCAGTTTATGCAGGCCCTGCATTTTACCTGCTGTCAACACAACAAATGTATCTGATGGTGTAGTGGCTCTTTGAAATGTCTTCATTTTGCCTCTATTATCTATGTTCCTTTGAGCTGGGGTGCAGCTCCCAGCAATATTCTAAATTATAACCAATTGTGTTGCCAGAGTCTAGTGAGAAAAGCAGAAACCAATTTGAGTATTGGAGAGGGAATTTAATATAGGGAATTCATTACATAAGTGATGAAAGAATGGAGAAGCCAAACAGAGATTAGCCACAGCTGGAAACTACTAAGGATGGAAGGACAAAGGAAGTAAAGGGTGTTAATGGAACCCAGGATTCAGCATCACCTGGTAGATGCTGGTGCCAAAGAGGAGGAAAAGTTGTCACCAGAGACACCATCCAAGGTAGAGAGAGAGAAAAGTACCATGGCTTCTGCCCTTCTTCTTACTCCAATCTTCCAGTAGCTTCCATTTGGCCAATCAAGCTTTCATCAAGCCAGAGGGCAAGGAGCCTGCTAAGTGCCCGAAACAGCAGAGAGCAGCAAGGGAGAGACAGAGAATGGGTCTGACAGCAAAAAGGGACGCAATCCACACCTTTGCGTCCCAGAGATGAAGCTCTGTCACAAGTGTTGCCCACTTCTAATCTAAGTCTACTCACAGACCTCTTCATAATCCCTTGGGAACACGCCCTAGCTAACTGGGTACCCTGAAATACGCCCCGCTCTTTTCCATGAGGCTGGCCAACTTTTAGGAAACACCCACCTAAGTTCTGTTTTGTTTTCCTAATTAAATTTTCAAAATAACTTTCTAAGGGAGAAATTAATTCCTCTGCATTTTGTTCATGTCTCATATTTACATGAAGGGGTTTTTAAGAGTTTATCTCCAATTAATAAGTGTCTTTTTTTAACATTTAATATTCAAATACCTGCTCATAAAAATGCATCTCAATCCTATTTTTGCCACATTTGTTCCCTAGGGGCTTTTCTTGGTATGGTTCTATGTTTAGCAGAACTTTCAAGTAGCACTTTGGGAGCTTTAGGCAAATTTAAATAATCTCCTTTAAATTAGAAGGAAATTCTTAGTGCACTGTAGAATTCCTTTGTTAGGCCGAGCTCCAGTTATCTGAAAGTTATTTGACCAAAACCTTTTACACCTTTTACATGTACTCCTGGGAAATTCTGTACATGCTGGGAAGATCTGAATCATGTAGTACAATAGGAATCTGCTAAAAACCATCTATAATATGGGGAAATAACATTTAAAAAATTATATTTCAATTTAAAGTTAAACAGGACTATTAAAACTGTTACCAGAGGGCCGGCCGAGTGGCGCGTTTGTTAAGAGCTGGCTTGGGATGCCAGAGGACCCCAGTTCGGATCCCACATATGAGGGCCAGTGATACTGCCCTCTACAGCTAAGATGCTGAACAACAGCTCAACCTGGAGCTGGGCTGCCATGAGTCGCCAGTGACAGCATAGNGATTTTTAAATCTCCCATTCTGGTCACGGCATTTGTCAGTTTCTCCATGTGATTTCTGTTTCTTTTTACTTTATCAATTTCACTATGTTGCTAGGCATATCACTCAGGATTCTAAATTGCAAGCTATAAAATGGACTTTGGCCTGTTTAAGCAGAAAAAATACCTCTCAGAATTACTGGGAGACTTGAAACACTGGGCTCAGCGTTACCCAGCCAAGAGCTGCACATCAAGCCATAGGAGAAGTCACATGAGGGAGCTTCCGCTTTCATCGCAAAGCTGTGGGTGTGGCTCCCCAGTGTGTTGAGTATCTCACAGTGATGGCCGCTGTTACCAGCGGAGCCAAAATGCGGCCACAGGAACTCAGCCTTGTTGGAGCCCCTAGCCTGCTGGTGGAATTTTGTGGTCTCTGCTTTTCCATGTCACTAGTTCTCAAACCGAGTGAGGCACAGCGTGTCCGTTTGCAGAGCCTAGGTCATGGGACTTGCCTTGAGGGCTAAGGTGGTGGGAAAATAACAGTGGGGTACTTTGAGCTTCTATAGTGAAGGTGGGGAAGCCTTTAAAATGAGAAGTGGGTTAGAATGCTGGGCAGGATGAATGTCTACTCCAGATATATATAAAGTCATGGTTATTATATCTTCTTGATATGTTTGGTCCTGTACTTTGGTCTTTTTGCTGTGAGATATTACTACCTTCCTGAGCTACGTTTTCCATGAGCCCTACAGGGGTAACCTTAGCCAGGGGAAAGGTTAAAGCTGGCCTTTACAGCATTAGACAGGAGTGCTTATTCTGAAGATTCTCCTTGGCCTGATCCCCTCTGGATGTCTTTGCTTCAAGGCAGGAGGGCAGGGAAAAGGGCTTTCCTTCAGGGAAGCGCTCTTTTT
>NW_017731559.1:2484673-2485668 GCF_001890085.2 Hipposideros armiger
GTCCCAAGCCAGCTCTTAACCAATGTGCCAGCCCCACATGATCCTCTGAAGAGGAACACATAACAGACTTTTTTAATCTAATGAGGGCTTCAGGGTAGGAATGATGGACTCTGCTTTGGTATTTGAAATGATGTGGGATATCCACATACATACTGAGACGTACGGGACTGGAGGCAGCTGAACTGTCTGAAGCAGAGACTGATATTTATGGGTCACCAGCTCTATGTGAGTGGAGATTGAAGTCAGGGCAGTAGGTGAATCACAGTATAGGGTTTGCAGGTGAGAAGAGAAGAGACTCTGGAGCTCTGGGAATACCTACCACCTTTTAGGGGAAGGGGCGGGCAGAGGAAGACATGCCTGCCAAGGATGCCTATGAGGAACAGCTGGAGAGGTAGGAGGTGAAGGAGGGGTGGGAATGGGGGTGGGGACAGGAACAATGCAATGTTTTGAGGAGGAAATGGGAAAGGAGCAAACGCCAAGGAGATGTCAATGAAGATCAGCAGAGAGAGGACTTAGCACCAGTTAACCACAGGCGACCAAAGTGAGTCAATGAGTTCCGTGCTGGCACCCTACGTCCCTGGAGTGATGAGGCCTTGGACTGTCTAGTTTGGTCAAGCCACTTAGTCCCTAGGGTCTCTGCTCATCTTATAAATTGAGCATGATAACAAATTCTTAAGGATTACTGAAGAGATGCTCAGTGTCTTGATGATGTCTCTGCCCTACACCTCTTTGTCCTTTCTCACCCATATCTCACCCTCAAAGTTCCTCTGACAATCCCCCATATCATCTGAGCCTCTCTCTGCAAGTTTCTTTGTATTTAAGTCTTTTGTGAAGACCTTCTGATGGGAGCATGTATGACAGGAGAGCGCTGAACTGCTTTCCCCAGCGTGTGCTCCCCAATCCTCCTGCAGAAGCACAGGCCCACCCTCACCCCAAACCTCAGTCATCCCTTCTGCCCTTGACATGTATTCCTTGGAAGTTGCTGGAGGGGGGTG
>NW_017731559.1:2488490-2498735 GCF_001890085.2 Hipposideros armiger
ACAAGACGACAGCAACTTGTCTGTTCCCCTTCCCCCGATTCCCCAGCACTGTTCCCATCCCCCAATTCCCCAATAAAAATCTTTAAAAACAAACAAACAAACAAAAAAACTGTTACCAGAGAGCAGGCCCTCAGCCCAGTGTCCAGGTTCTTGGCGTCTCGAGCAAAGAATTGAATGAGATACCGAGGTAAAGTAGTGGAAAAGCAGTTTATTAGAAGAAAAAGTACACTTCAAAGAAATAGAAGCTCAAAGGCCCAAAGGGCCAAGGGCAAGAGCCAGAGCCAGAGCCAAGGGCTTCATTATTAGGAGGAAAAGTACACTCCAGAGTTTGAAGTGGGCCGAGCAAAAAAAGAGCTCAGAAGGCGCTGACTGGCTAGGACTTGGAGTTTTTATCCCTTTTTTTCTATAGAATGGCCTGTTCCTCTCTGGGTGTGGGACAACTTGATCGACTAGAGGCTATTGCCTCACCTTTTTAGACTGTGATGCTCCTTCCCAGAGTTCAGTCTGTTATAACATATTAATGAACTTCCGGGCATATGTATGATATTATAATGATGGTATAATGAGGCCCAGGTGAAATGAAGGTCATTGTGGCCTTTACTGGGAAGGTGTGAGTGACTGGTCTAATCTAGTTGGGTGTTTTGTACCCGTTTGTTTCCTCATAGGGGTAGATAATTACAATGAAAAAGGGGAAGTTTTGGGTGGAGAGGGGAGGTCTTTTGGGCAGTTGTGCTCTGTGGGTTGTGTTGGACGTGCAGGAATACAGAGACCCAACACCTATCGCTAGCTGCCTGCCTTGTTTTCTCCTTGAGAGACATGATCCCTATAAAATCTCTATGGGAAGCTGAGGGACAGGAGGTCTTTGTTTCTTATCTGCTTCCTGCTGGGCAGGGGTGTAGAGCTGTCCCTGCCTATTTGGGGGATTCACTGGACTTTCGCCCTATCTAATCTCAGATGAGGGGAAGGGGTCTCGAGATCCACCTGGAAGACCGCATTGGCTTCTTTGGTTGGGACTGGTAATCTTGCTGGGGTATCATCTGTATCTCCAAGACCCGTGAATGAGGAAAAATAGATTTTAATTAATAAACCCGTCAGCCCTGTGGAGCCTGTGGCTATTCAACTGGTCACTCAGGTGGCATCAGTTGTCCAGGAGCTGGGCCCAGGATGGGTTGGAAAAAGCATTAGGCTTCAGTGATTGCAATTAACAAGTATAAGTCACAAATTTCAGAAAAATTATCTAAAGTAGGGGGTAGGAGATAAAAATCCTGGGGAAAAAAAAAACTTTAAAGAAAAGGAAACTTAAAATCAAAGTTTTTCAGTGAGGGAGGCTACTCACTTGGCCTGTATCAAAACCACATGTTAACTTTTGGAAACTGTAATCTTCAGAAACTCTTATCTAAGTTTAAACCACAATATACAATGTCTTTACTGCCTTATATCCACCTTTTTATTATAAAAATAATAGTGTTCATTATAGAATATTTAGAAAATATGGAAAAGTATAATAATTAAAAATTTGAAAATCTCATAACTCCAACATCCAAAGATAGCCTCTGTTAACATTTTGATGCATATCTTGTGTGTGTATTTATATGTGTGTTCATAAAACAACCTTATGGACATACCACAAAAACTATTTTATATTCTGATATTTATCATTTACCATTTTATTTTGAAGATTTCCCCATACTATAATTTTTCCCATTAAAAAAATAATTTTAATTGACTCATAATATTCTATTGTGGAATTGTACTGTAATTTATTAAATTATTTCCTTTTTGTTAGACATTTAGGAACCACATTGCTACTTATACCTTGGCAAGCAATATGAAAAGACTGGTTTTTAGTCTATAAAAAGAAAGTAACATCATCCTGAAAGAAGCTGGCATTTGCTTTTCCCAGGCTCTGGTTATCTCTGTTAGCTGTCTTTGGCTTCACATTAACTGCATTTGAAGGTTTCTCCTTTTGTTATGTTGAAGAGTAGGAGTGAGAAAAGAAGCCACCACTTAGAGGACTCAACCAAAGGAGTGGCAATGGATAATTATTAAAGCAATGACTTGGAAGAACATAAGCCTTGTTCTTGTTGTTTATAAATTTCGAGTCACTACTGACATAATTTTTAAGAGTACATATATATTTTAGATGCTTAGAAATCCCCGTTAAATGAGTGATGAATTTTGAACGCCAGAGAAGGGTGTGGTTAAGTGCCTGATTTGATCTATTTGGGGTGCCTTTGGGTTTTCTTGTTCCTTTTGTATTTTCCTAGTAGGCATCAATGATTTGGAATGGGATTGGCCCAGAGTAGTCTTTATAGCACTAAAAGCTATCTTATTAAATACTTTTATATATTGCTATATTTATACTATACCATATATACTTACATATATAGGAAAATAATAATTGTAACAAAAACACTATAGGATTGTTATGAGGATTAAATGAGATGATGCAGAAAGAATTCAGCTCAGTCACTGGCTAACTGAAAATACTCCACAGGCATAATATGTTAGAAATATCATCATCATTGTTATCTTCATTTGAATAGGACTTATGGCTTACAAAGAACTGTCACATACATTTGCACTTTTAATTGCCACAACAACTCAGAGAAGTAGGCAAAGATGAGGGTCCTTTTTGTCTCAAGGTGCTTGCACACTGACAGCTCATGATGCTGACCTGTTAGTATTTTGATGACCATTTAAGTGGTCATGCTGGACTAAATTATTCTAAACTATGACTTTGGCAAAAGTAGGTAGAATGAGTGGACAAGGCATGGCAAACTTTTATCGCTCTTTTTGAACACTCATCCAGAAGCAAGAAGTGGGAGGGGAGTTACATTTGGGGGAAAAAAATCCAAGGGGATAGCCATGATTCAGTGAGAGGCAGCTCAAAAGTTGCAATCCAGGTCAAGGTCATGACTCCCCGCATGCACTGAAGAGCTCAAGGGTCTCAGAGTCAATGGCCTGGCACTCATGAATGCTCCAGGTCAAGCTTAGTGTTGACACGGTTCATCAATTTGTCTTCAAAGAGCTGCCCAAAGTCAGCAGGGTTAATCAATTCTAACCACTAGGCAACCAAATAGCCAGCAAAGGCATCACAGGAGGGGGATAAAGGCAGAAAGCAGGACACACCATGTGATTGTACTAATCATTCAAAAACCCGTCATGACAGAACCAATCATTTCAATCTTCTGTTGCATATTAGTACTCAACCATTAACCAACTCAATTTTTACAATATCTTAATAGATTCAATTGAAAAGCAATCGCTTTAGTTTCATTAACAGTTGGGATAGGAAATGTACATCATCAGAAGGACATACTTCTTCCAAATTAGCAGGATAGGCAAGGAACTAAACAAGAGGGTTAGTTAATCATGGTCTCAGATTTCTCAGCATGGTGGAGAGCTTTTCAGGGAACATGGTGAGGCAGAAATAGAAGTGATATTTGGATGGTATTGAATATTTTGCTTTACCTGAGAGAAGATATGGATGCCAACTGCCTACTGCAGATGACCAAACTAGAGCAATAACTAGGTTTGCATGATCCAAATAGCTGCTTAAAGTTTCCTACGGCTAAAAACAGAGCATCTGATAAATTCTTGACTTGTCTTGGCATTTTCATCTCAGAATCTAGAGGAGGCAAGGAAGGTAGCTACAACACTAGATTCAAGTCTGGTGAACTAGAAGGAATGTGCAGGTGATATGGAGGGTGGGGCCCTGGAGAATTAAGCAAGCGTTTCACCTTAACCCTTATTGACTTAAAAAACAAAAAGATAACAAAAAGTTTATCAAAAAGATACATACAATGAATGATGTCTGTGATTTGCTTCAGAATTATCCAGTGGCTGCAGGAAGTGGATGGAGGTTGATAGGTGGGGGTATAGAAAGAACAGGATATTCTATGAGTTGGTAATTGTTGACACTAGGTGATAGATCCGTGAGAGTTCATTATACTATTGTGTGTATTTGACATTTACCATAATAATAAGTGAAACAAAACAAAGCAAAACAAAACAAAATAATATATGACTCATTCCAAGGCAAAAAAGAAAAAAAAACCTCGAAAAGGAAGAATGACTTAAAGATATGACAAGCTTTCAGTAAAGAAACAGTCTATCCACAGAGGCTCAAACAATCCTATTTAGGGAGAGAATGTGTCTGAGTTTGGAGTATAGGGTAGAGAGGCAGCGGCTAAAGCAGCGTGACTTAACCAGGGGCCTTTTGGAAATTTGTGGGGGCATTTTTGCTTGTCATGAACTGGCAGCAATGCTGGTTCTCAGTGGTGGAAAGCCAGGGATGCTAAAATTTCTTTAGTCCAAGGACCATAGAATTGGTCTCTCCACACCACCATGACAGTGACACACCCACTGAAGAGCATTGATATGAGGAAACCAAAGTGCCAAAGTGGCCACTGAGGGTGCTCTTCTATTAACCTTATCTTAAAGGCACATGGCCTATAAATGGGAAAAATAAATAGAAATGGATGAATAATAAAGACCCACATGGAATTGTAAGAAGTGGGTCAAGAAAGAGAAAGACTGAATGATTAGAGGCTCGCCAAGATTCAAAAGTCAACACAGTATTGAGACACAATAAGAATTTAGCATTTGTAGGTTTCAGGAAGAAGGGAGAATTTCTTATAATCTGGAAAATGTAGCACAGCTGTGGCTAAAAGAATTGCAGCGCTATTAATAAATAGTAAGTAGGTAAATAGTGAGAAAACCCACCAGGAACATATGCCCATACCCCAATGAGGCTGTGTTAGTACCACTTATCCTCAAAAACTTAACCTTGCCTTAGGCTCTGGAAGCAGCCCCACCCCACCCCACCCCCAACTCAGGAAAATCTAATAAACCTCAGGCCAGTGGTTCCATCAGTGGGTGAGCAAGACTGACCTCTGGAAATAGTGTTCCTGGTCTGGCCTCTTTCACTATTGATCAGGTCCTTATTTCAAGGAGTTTATCACCTTGTCTGGGGAAGCAAGACACAGTGAAACAACAATTCCGAAGATGTCAAAAGACACCATAAGACTCAGTCCTAAAGGAGTTGCACAGATGGTTAACAGCATAAGTCAAAGAAAGGATGAATAGCTGTGGCTTTGAGTCAGCAGGGAGTGCTTTGTGGAATGAAAGGGATGTGACCCTGATCTTAAAAGAGAGGCAGGTTTTGAACAACCATAGAAAAAAGGAGAGGGCGCATTTGTGGAAAGTATAGAATTGGGGGGAGGAAAGAAAATGAACAAAGACCCCATGCTTTGACCATATCTTGACTTAGGACTTCTACTGTAATGACTCTCCTCGTTGGCATGTACTTGGACTCTGGCCTTCTTGCCTCTCTCAGCCCTTGAATATTCCTGGGGTCTTTCCTTTGTGGGGCACCTGCCTCTGACTCATTGCTGCTCAGGCCTTGGGTTTGCATGCACTCTTGCCTCAGATTCCTCAGATCTCTTCTGACCAAATGCCATCAGTGCCTCGGAAGTGTCACTGGCACCTCCTGGGCAAACAACCCATACACATTCCCCAGAAAGGAATGAACACAGCCGTTCCACATGGAGGGGGAACCAAATTCACAGTCTTTGGGTAATCAAAGGCTTTCATGTAATCAAATCCAAGGGAAAAGTTTGGCCAAAAATGTTCTCTTTTTCTCCCTATGCTTTGACACATTGCTTTTTATTTATTCTTTTTTTTTTCCTAAAAATTGTTTCCAAACCTGATAGAGAAATTCACTTAAATGCATCATCAATGATAGACTGGAATGCTTTTGAGTAATTTTTGCTAAAACTCGGTAGCAGTTTGGTATCTGGAATCAGCTTAAAAAGAATTGACCCATCACCCATCAGCTTCACCATGAGTCAATAAATCTATGAGTCCTGATCCAAACTATGACCAAAACAAACCTGCTGTGTAACTCGTGTATATGTTGGGGTTGTAGTACTCATGATAGCCTGAAATAAATCATTATGTTCCTTGTAAATGTGAATTTTTTAAAAACTACATATCATATATCTTTTACACTTTAAGTTACTACCATTCATAGTCCTGTAATGAAGGAACACTTTTTTTCCTTCTAAAAATTAGAAACTGTATTTCTTAGTAAAATACAAGTAAACACAAATTAGGATGATGGTTGGCTATACACTTGTATAATAAAAATGCATTAAAGTACGGTACCCGTGGAGGCAGATGAGGTAAGGGCAGGCAGAACCCTGTACTTTCTGTTTACAAGCTCTGCCAGCAGTATGTTTGGGTTATTGGTTTGGTGCTTATCAGAAATCATGTTGACACAGGCATGAATGTTCTGAATTTTTGAAGGATGTGTGTGTGTGTGTGTGTGTGTGCGTGTGTGTGCATGTGTGGCTGTTATTGCTATCCTTGCTGGAGCACATTTAATGGACAGCTTTGGAGAAGCTGCAAAAATTTTGCAACATATTGGGTTATCAGAAAAGTTATGATGTATTTTTTCTATGTTTTTCGTTGCAAAAATGCGTCATGAATTTTCCAACAACACAATATAAATGCTTGGTAACAACAGCATGTTTCCCTCCGGAAAAACTGAAGACTCAGGGCAGCTGATGCTGTTCATTTACATGTTCAGGATCAAACAGTTGGGGCTGGGGGCGAACCCTGGAGAGTTTCTGTGAAGACAATTTTTTAGACAGTCTCTACGAAGACCACAACTTGGACATACGACTTTAGTGTAATTATAATTGTTTTTAGAAAGACTGTACTCAGCTTCTTTATTCTAAATTTTCAATCTTATTCTACTCCATATTTTAATTGTCTCTAAATTTCTAATACCAACATAAATCAATGAACAAATTTCTTCTGAACACTAAATTAGAATGAATGTTTTTTTTTCCGGAGTCCAAATAGGACATGAGATAATGAATCTAGCACAGTGTCTCCTGTATCAAAAGTTCTTCAAGTATTCACTCAAATGTCTATTGATTAACCATTATGCAAGAAGCCTATCAAAGACAAATATTAAAAATGAATTATGAAGTTCAGGCTTATTCAAACCCTAAGCACATGGAGTTTCACTGACTAAAAGCAAGTGTGCTTCTATCTAAAAATCTTATTTCAGTTTCTTAAAATTCTTCAGCTATGTGTACAGAATATGTTGTCAACTTATTTTTGCATAATGAATACACTTGGATTCTAACAAACAAAACATAAATATAATGTTAATTTTACATAGCATAAAATATGTGAATAGTTTTGAATATTATTTACATGTTACCAATTTGTGACATCAGCCCTGGCTGGACCTGTCTCCTACGCTGGCTGTGGAAAACAAGTCAACAATCCGAGACAGATGCACAGCCTTCCCGGGCCAGGCTGGGAAAACATTCCTTAAGTGTGTTGTCTACCGCCCAGCTGTTTGTCCAGCAGCACTGACACAGCCAGCAGGTCACTTCTGGGTCCCAGCCTGCTGAGTCTTTCCCACTGTTGACAGACCAAGGCATAGCATTTCCAGTATGCTCCCTGAAACACTGTGTATCAGTTAACTTTCAGCTAGCTTGAAAAAAACAAAACAAAAACCAAAAAACCCTCAAATAATCAAATAGTTATATCAAGTAGGCTGTTAAAAAGCATTTGCTTTTATCAGCTTGTCTAAGAATGAAATAAGAACAGAGACAGCCAGAAGTCTATTAAATGTGCCCCTCTCTTGCCCCTACTGCTAATGTTTTCAGTATTCCAGAATTCTCATCCCTCAAAAAAGAGCACTTGTAACAAGGTAGACTGTTTTCACTCTTACCACTTCTGACACCAAGTGAGAGTTTTTCACTCCACACCAACTAATACTCCAACTCTCCAGATACCGACTGGGTGTCCTAAAATTGGATTCAATTCTGACACCAACTACCCAGAGTTAGTACAGACCCCACAGTTAAAAGGGCTCTGTCCCACAAGACTGCCCCCACTTCAGATGCCAGCCGCAAATCCCAGGTTGTCACTGGTACTTACGACCAACCGGCTAAAAATTCAGTGGTTCTTACAACCCCCTCCTCAGGTTCAATAGCTCACTAGAACAATTCATAGAACTCGGGAAAGCATTTTACTTATTATTTCCAGTTTATTGTAAAGGATTCAACTCAGGAACAAGCCAAATGGAAGAGATGCATAGGGCAAGGTGTGAAGGAGGGGGTGTGGTTTCCATGCCCTCTCTGGGTGCACCACCCTCCCAGCACCATGACATGTACACCCACCTAGCAGCTCCTCAAAACCCATCATTTAGGGGGTTTTATGAAGTTTTCATTACATAGGCACAATTGGTTAAGTCATTGGCCATTAAATCAATCCCCAGCCCCTGCCCATCCAACACTCTAGTAATGGGTTGGTCATTCTGGACACCAACTTCCATCTGGAAGCTATTTAAGGGCCTGCAAAGAGTCGTCTAATTAGAACAAAAGAGGCTGTCATCACCCAGGAAATTCCAAGGGGTTTAGGAGCTCTACATCTGGAACTGGTGACAAAGACCAAATGTATATTTCTTAGTGTAATCACACAAGGTTTGTTACTTTTATCAATTCAGTATAGGGGGACAAAACCCGTAGCTCCATTCTTTTTGCTTCAGTACCCCTAATCCCACCTGAGAAGTTTGCTGGCAAATGATAGCCTTTGCGGCCACAAAAAATGGATTTGTTTTAGGTTACCACTGCTTTCTGAGAAGCTTCTTCAGTTTAACCTTTCATTCTGGCTCTTGTGAGCCAGTTGTCTGTTGATCGGTCACTATGCTAAAAGCAGACCAAAGATGGGGACTAAAAATGAGTTAGGAGGTCAGGCTTATTCAAATGGAGTTTCACTCCTTTAGAGCTGCCCTTGGTTCCACAGATCAAGACCGCTTTCTCACTATAGCTGTTCTTACCATTGGTCACCAGCTCCCCAGGAAGTCAAGCTAGGAAACTGCTATGGACCTTTGGTCATGAGAAAGCGGAGTTCTGAGTCTGATGGGCCCAGCAAAATTAAGATGGAGGAAAGAGGGGGAGATGCCCCTCCTGTTGAATTGTTTCTACAGAAATCCTGAAGTCTCCTCCTTCCTGCTCTTTCCCCCACCCCAACCCCACCTCTGCACTCACCAAAATGTCTCATAGATTCTCACCTAAAAGTTTTTGAATTTTATATAACAGTAACTTCTAGAGAACATGGTCATATATTTACATACACATTTTTGGAATACCTTTTTCTCGGTGTCTTTGAAATACACTCAACAGCCAGAGGAACTGACTCTTCTAGGTTTATAACACCATCTGAATTCTAAGTTTAGGTTCTTGGTCCCGACCTGAAGTGTCAGTGAGAACTGGCAGGAGGAACCAGAAGCTAAAGATCCCAGAACAGATGTGGACTTTGAACCTCAGCAGGACTGGGAAATATTCCAAGAGCAGATGTCACAGTTCTTCCCCCTCAAGACCTCCAATAAAACAGCAAAACAGCACCATGAGAAATAAAGGAACTGTGCAGCCTGGGCACAGGAAAACAGTGTGAATGCCCCCCTGGTGTTGTGCAGATACAGGCCTCTAAGAACAAGCACGCTCTCTTCAACAATGTGCTGACGATTCTCTGGAGACACACACCACAGGGAGCTTCCTGGGAGAAGGGCTGTTTCCTGTCCTGGGCAAGGAAGCGGATCCAACACCCATGCATTCTAGAGGGTGTAGCTGTTGGCAAATATGACTTAATTCTCTTCCTCATTCACCCAGAGCCCTCCCTGAGGACCGCCCCTGTACTTTGGAAAGAGCCCAAGCTTTGGAATGAGGAAATTTAAAGTGGTTCTGTCACTTGAGGACTGTGTGGCTTTGGGTAAGTTATTTACCCTTTCTAAATTTTGGGTCTCCCATCTGTCAAGTGAGTGACCTGTGTCCAATACTCAGAGTTATCACACCCAGTAAGGAGAATTCTGCCTTTCCTCATAGATTCTGGACTTTGTTGTGTGGGCTAAGCGAAGAAACTGAGAAGGGCCAAGGTACGCTGATTTAATTTACATGGGAAAGAGCAGAGAGTTGCTATAGGAAGAAGGATAAATTCATTGGAAAAAAGGAGAAAAGAGAAATAGAAGAGCCAGAGTAGGCCAGGCTCGGGGGAAATTTGAGAGACTGGGGAGGAATGGAGGAGAGAAATTCATGAGACAGCTGTAGGACATGTGAGCTATATTTAGAGAGAGAGAGAGAGAGAGAGAGAGAGAGAGAGAGAGAGAGAGTTGGGGGACTTTGTGTGGTTATTAAATTGTCCTTTAGCATTTTTAGA
>NW_017731559.1:2499310-2547894 GCF_001890085.2 Hipposideros armiger
CAAAAGGACAGCAACTTGTCTGTTTCCCTTCCCCCAATTCCCCAGCACTGTTCCCATCCCCCAATTCCCCAATAAAAATCTTAAAAAAAAAATCAGCAAAACCACTCGTGCACGTTAAGACATTTACTAATATTTTGATACTAGCAAAAATAAAATGAAAAAAATACCTGGGAGTCAAAGGAAATGTTTTGTTTATACTTATGGGCAGGTGGTATTCTGCCTTGTGAACTGATGGGTTTTAATATTTGATGCAAACATCTGAACACACATTTTTATAACTTCTTCCTCTTTACTGTCCTATAATTGTCACTTGTTTTAGTTGTCCCCAAAATGAAATGGGGTAGCTTTATGTAGGGATTATATTTGAAAAGAGTCTGAGGAATTCATGATGGCTGAACCTTTGGTTTATGTTGTTTTTTTCATTTTATAGACTATTCCCATCAGATTTCTTTGTGTGATTTTTGTGTATTCTCATAAAACTGAGACCTAAATAAAGGAGAAAATAAGTTAACTTTGTTTCCCTCTTATGATCCAATTTCTCACACCCATGCCATTTTTACTTTGCTGCAGAATGTTGTAATTCACTTAACCTCTGCCCCCACGTGCAGTGCACAGGACTGATTGTATCATCCCGTTATTTCTGTTGGGAGGAAATACAGCAAATCAGTTGGAGCATTTGCCTATGAAACTAAAATGCTCCTAATGGAGTTGGAGTGGTATTTAGATTAACAAAGCCCTCCACTTACAGACCTTTCCACATGATGAACACAGGACAGGCGACCTGTCGTACACTCACCAATTCCATGGCACACAAAGCACCTGATCCCACAGTTCTCAAGATTTCCTGCAGAATGAGCTGCAAGTACAGCCACCAAAATTCCTCCCATCCCAACTCTATCCTCAGGAGAGAAAAGGCTGTTGTAAATTTGTGCCCATGGGGCCTAGAGATGTTTTCAAAGGAAAAAGCCAGAATTGGCATTCCCATGTATATTTTAGGGGCAATTTCCACACGACTTAAAAGAAATAATGGTATTTTTTTCCCTGAATAGAAAAGAATGTAAGTTAGTTTAGAAAGTTTAAAAATATAAAAAGGAAATAAGAAAAAGAAAATCACAGAATCATAAAATTTTTGGTGCAAATCTTTCTAGTCTTCTTCTATGAACGTTTATGTTTATGGAATACACACACACACACACACAGAGGGTGCCAAAAATGTATACATTTTTATTTTAGTAAAAAAGCAGTTTTATTAGAAGAGATAGTACATTTCAAAGAAATAGAAGCATGCCCGAGCAGTAGAAACTGGCTCCAGGGCCCATTATTAGAAACTGTATTCCAAAGAGTTTGGAGCGGGCCACGCACCAAGGCAAGGCTCAAAAGGGAGGAAGGGGTCAGAAAAAAGGGAGAAGTGGTCCAAAAAGGGCCAGGCTTCTCCAGACTTGGAGTTTTTATCCCTTTTCTCTAGAATGGGCTGTTCCCCTTTGGCACCTGTGATAGACAAGAGGTACTGTACAGGTGCGAGTGACTGATCTGATCTACCTGGTATTTTGTGCCCATTTGTTTTCCCACCGGGATAGATAATTACAATATAAAGGGGGGGGGTTTGGGTGGAGAGGGGATGTCCCCTGGGCGGTCACATTTTGTGGGACATGCAGGAATGCAGAGACCCAGTGCCTGCCTCTAACTACCTGCCTAGTTTTCCTCTTGAGAGACGTGATCCCCATAAAATCTCTATGGGAAGCTGAGGGACAGGAGGTCTCTTCTTCTGTTATCTACTTCCTGCTGGGCAGGGGCGTAGAGCTGTCCCTGCCTATTGTGGGATTCACGGAACTCTCACCCTAGCTGATCTCAGATGAGAGGAAGGGGTCTCGAGCTCCACCTGGAAGACCATGTTGGCTTCTTTGGTTGCGACCGGCAATCTTGTTGGGGTACCCTCTGAACCTCAAGGCCCCTGAATGAGGAAAAATAGATTTTAATTAATAAACCTGTTAGCTCTCATGAAGCCTATGGCCATTCAGCCCTTCACTCAGGTGGTGTCAATTGTCTAGGCCCAGAATGGGTTTGAAAAGACTCATTAGGTTTACTGGCCTGAAGGATATTAGGAAGTCAGAGGCTTTCAAGTAGTTATCTGAAGCAAGGGTAGGAGATTTCTAGGATTCAGGCTAGGAGCAATCTTTAGTCTAGGATTCACAAACTGGTTAAAAGAGTAATCAAAGGCAATTAACATTCGGACCACAGGCTCCTGGGGGCCTAGCTGGATGGAACCCGGTCTGGCCTACTCTTCCCCGTATTCTTCCATACCAGCAAGTTCGATGAAGTCGTCTCCAGAAGGGTTTGGTGCCTGATGGGGCGCCTGGTAACAGCCATGAGTGATTTAACCTGGCCTCTGGGGGTTCGAACCTGTTGGCATCCTTCCCAATCACTGAGGACATTTATTTTTCCAGTGGCCTCGTTGGTGGCAGTAAGCACATTGGTCTTGTCCCAGTGGGTGACCCCTCTTGATGTCGCCCTCGCTGGGGTGGTCCCAGGTTTGGAATGGCATTTCGCCCTGGGGTCCCAGTCCGCTCGACAAGTGCAGCAGCAAGCAAGTCTACCTTTTTTTTCACCTTCCGATCCACTTTTCGACGAACTTCTTGGTCACAGTTGATGTAGACCTTGGTCGCCATTTCAAGGAGCTGGCTGATGTTCATGCCAGCATATCCGTCCAGTTTCTGAAGTTTTCACCGGATGTTGCCCTGGGACTGCCCGACAAAAGCAGCATTGACCATCTGCTGATTCTTGAGGGACTCAGGGTCAAAGGGAGTGTAGAGACGGAACGTTTCACAGTCTTTCATAAAATTGGTTTGGGCTTTCCTCAGGTCCCTGGAGGACTTCAGAGATCTTATTCATATTGATGGCTTTTTTGCTACCATACTTTAGGCCTCCTATAAGGGCTTCTTGATACCGTTCCAGCATCTGGAAGTCCCGGTTGTCATTGGGGTCCCATTGGAGGTCCTCCTCAGCGAAATGGTTCTGGGCATACATTTGAATGTTTAAGGTCCCAGGCGGGGCATGCTCCTCCAGCCACGGCTCCCTGGGTGACTCACTGGCACCCCTTGGTGTTGAAGAGAGTTAAGAGGAGTTGGCAACCATCGGCCCAGGTGGGTCGATGCATTTGAACGATTGACAGAAGGAGGTCAGTCAAAGTCTCGGGCTTCTCAGTGTATGATGGGGTATGGTTCTTCCAATTTAAGAGATCGGCGGTTGAGAAGAGCTGATACACAAACATGTGTTGGCCTCCCTGTATCTGGCCTTCCTGATCATAGTAGACGGGGCCTCTGGTTTCCCGTAGGGGGAGCTGGAGAGCGTCAGCTTCAGAGCCCTTTGTCTGAGGCCGCCCATCTGCAGACCTGGATGGGGTCAGGACTGGAGGCGGCGGCATAGCAGGAGGGTCTAGAAAGGGGGTAGCGGGTAGAGATGGTGGGGCTCGCATGGGCGACACTGAAGGCTGGGTTGGCGGCTCAGGGGCCTGTGGAAGGGATGGATAGATAGATGAATAGGGTGGCGGGATCTCCTCCGGGTCTGAAGGCAAAACCAGCACTGGTCCTTTTGTTTTGTCCTTAAGTGGCTTCCAGGATCATAACTCGGGCTAAAAAATCCCTACTCTGATTTTCCAAACAGGACCTCAATCAAGGGGGCCGAGTATGTACAATGGCCTCCCACGAGTCGATACAGGGGAACTGATCAGGATGACCGGGGCTGCCGGTAACAATGAGGTAGACTCTCCTAATGAGGTCCCTGTCGAAGCTTCCCTCTGTTGGCCATTCAACCCTGAATGATGGCCAATCAATTCCACAGAAGGTGCGGAGCTTTTTGGGGGAGTCATCTTAGTACCATAATCCCCCAAGAGCCCCTTCTTAAAATTTTTTAACATACACCCTAAAGGAGTCTGGGTACTCTGTTGCCCACCCATGGCAGCCACCTGAAATTGGTGCAACACACAACCAGAGATTTGCTTTGCCCATCTCAGGCTGCTCCTCTTGCGGGGATATTTTAGGCGCCTCTTAGCAATTGGTGGGTCAGTATAAGCTCCCGACTCAGATCACTAAACCATATGAGACAATTTAGTGATACCACCCTAAGCCGTATGAAGTTCGCTATGGACCTGCAGATCGGGACTCAACACTCGTTTCGCATACAGACTGCATCTCATTCACACAGACTTAGACAGATTCATTCTCTGCCTGCTGCCCTGTTCCTGGGAGTCACGGTTACTATCAGAAATTGAGATACTCCAGTGACTCCGGGAGGTGATCAGTCTCCCCTTTTGTCCACTGATGGACAGCCTGCCTTAAGGGACACGGGTCCTTACCTATCTGGTTGGGTGGTGCTCCCAAGCTGGTTACCGAAGACTTCCAGGTTCTGTTGTGCTCCCGGGTCGGTCCCCTGTGGCTGGTAGGGGAGACGTCCCCACTGGAGGACAAGGGTCCGCTTGCGCCGATTAGAGTTCGCATCCCCTTTCTTCCGGGAGAGCCAGGCCTCAGGGACAAGGGAGGTGGAAAACATCGCCATCTCTGTATCCCAGGAGAGCCCCCAATTATGTTGCAGGATACTCGGACAGAGAGATGGAACGCCAAGGCTCAGGGCAGGAAGCAACATTTATTGATGCTGGCACCGGCTCAGTGGATTCACATCCAGAGGCTGATCCAGACAGGACTCGGAGCTATATACCCTGAGGTCTCTGGGTTGGCAGCTAGGATTCTTTATTAGAGCATGTGATGTTGTGTTATTTTCTGACTGGCTCCCGGGTGAGGTAGGAATTAGGAATTGTTAAACGCGGAAGTCTTGGTGGCCATGTGGTCCAAGAAAGGCTTTGTCTAGGGCACCCTGCCACAGGTTGACCCACGACATTCCCCCCTGACAGTAGTAGGGTCTCATATCTGAGACTCTTGGTGAACTATGAAATTCCCACCCTATTTGGTCTAGATGTGAGAGTAGGATTTCTGAATTAGTAGACCAGGATCTCCAAGATTTGCTTAATTGTTGGCAGATCTTATAAGCTCTATCTTTTGGGCAGCATTTTTGACTATGCCAGAATGATTAACATAGAAACAACAAGTTTTTAAAATAAACATAGCTCCCCCTTTTTGGCACTGATTATTGGGGGCTATGTTGATCTTTGGAGTCAAGTAGACTAAGGTGTAGGTCCCTGTCCAATTAGCTGGAAGGCATAGATAGGACCTAGTACCACAGAGACAAAAGCAGTAATGAGCAGCTCCAGCAGTTTTGTTTGAAGAGGAGCTTAAGGTCTTCAGTTGGCTCACAGGAACAGGAGTGATAGTCTTCCTTTTGGGGGAGTCCTGTGGAGATTTAAATGAAATAAGTTTAATTTGAGGGAAGTGGACGCAGTCACTGACTTTCTGAAGCCCAACAAACTTTAGGGTATTCAAGAAATTGTAAAGAGTTCCTTCCATATAGGAACTAACTGGTTTGTTAGAGACTTTTCTCTTTAGGATTTTAATAGTACTTGGTCTCCTGTATTTCTTAAGTGACTGTTGGACCTTTCCCTAGCTAGAAACATAAGAGAGAGAACAGAATTGAGGTTAGAATCTAAAGCAATGGGCAGCATTTAGAGCTAAAGCTTAAGGTCTTTTGACAAAACTTTTCCAGAGTTCTTTTTAAGTTTGATTTGTCCATTTTACATTTTCTCTAAGATACAGACCAATGGTAAGGAACAGACTGAGTAAAATAAGCCCAAATCTGGGGGTTCTCTGTATCTTTACAACCAAACTGTTTTTAAAGGAAAAAGGTCCAGAGTGAGCAGTTGAGACAGAATAAATGGCTTTTATACATTAACAGGCTTACCGCCATGTCAGGGTCACCCACAGTTTTACCCCTTGTGGTGAGAACAGCTTGGGAGCCACTGGGAGCTTCAGGCCTGTTAGTCAATCACAGCCACGTGTGGGGAAGGACTTGGTCCCTGCTCCCTTCAGAACAGGGGGCAATCCCTCCTTTATCTGCCATTTTGCACAGGGTGCACAGCTGCTTTGAGGATTAAGACACTCCTTATTCCAGTGGTACGGGCTTCCACATCCAGAGCAGGCTCCTTTACCTGGCGTTTCCTCTTCTGGGGCTCACGGGGTGACCTGAGGTAGCTTTAGCCCTGGGTTATCTATAACTGTGGCCAAAAGTCTGGCCCATCTCTGGTCTCACTGTTCCTTTATTCCTTGTTGTTTTTTTTTGTCTCAGTTGTTAAACACATTTAAACAAATTCCTGGCTTTCTTTAGGTTCTGAGCCCCTTTCAGTGGTATAATAGTGGGCCAGAACCATTAGAATACCCTGCCAGTTAGGGGAAAATATTAAGCTAGGTTTTCTTATATTGGCCTATATTTGATACTGAGGAAAGTTTTCTTTAGGTAAATATCAATAGCAGACCAATAGTCTAACAAACTTTATCTTATTTAGCAGAGAGGAAAAACTTAACTTGAATTTTGTACCAGCTTACTTTTGATATTTAAACTTACTCAATCAGTTGTGTTTAACTTACCTCATAACCTTTAGAACCTTAATTTCTACTGGCAACTAAAAGTAACCAATATCTCCATTAGCAAATCCACAATACATTTTGCACAGATCTTACTCTCTTAGCTTTCCTGTGACAAGAAAAGTAGAACTGAAATTTTAAGTTGCTAACAGATGCTGAGAAACCTCATCCAAGCATCCACACTATATGTAATACCATCTGGAGACAAAAACACTATAAACACAGACAAGCACAGATATTAGAGAAACAGAATTATTAACAATTGCGGAGAGGTTCTAAAATCTTACAATTGCCCTTACAATTGCAAAGAAGCTGGAACAAGGGCTGGCAGGTCTGGCTTGAAAGTTAGCCACTTGGTTTGTTTTTTTATTTATTGTTTTCTTAGCTGAGCCATCCTGCCACCTGTTGACAGCTCAGCGGCTGCTCAGCTCGGGCCAGGCATCGAACCGCTGTTGCTCAGAGATCAAACTCTTGAGCGAGCTCTTAACCAACTGAGCCACTCGGCCGGCCCGCCACTTGGTTTTAAAAGTGTCTTTTTTTTTTTTCCTTCAGTTGACTTAGCCTCAGGCATTCGTGGTTACAAGTGAATTAGGAGATGTGTGGAGTCCCCTTTTCTCTGAATTATCAGTTTAGTTTCCTTCTTTTTAGAATTTATCATAGAGACTTATACATAAGAGATTTCATCCTATTTCCCAGACATCCAACAGATTAATTCCAGTTACAAAATAGTAATTCCAATGAACTATTGAGCGCACTTGAATTCACACTCACCTACACAGAGACAGTTCCAAGTATTCCCTAAATAAGACAGGCAAAAACAGAGAGCAGAGGGAGACTTAAGTAGAGGGTCATCTATAAGGTCTAAGTTGTGTTTCTGGTCTTAATAGAGGGCCATAAAGGCCTGCACATATGGGACTTCTGACCATTTACCTTACCCTTTTGTATGAACTTTTATGGGACTGGGGCTGTAGGGAGAGTTTAAGGAGAGCCCACAGGACTGGGGGTGGAAGCCGGAACCTGGGCCTGGACAAACTTGACTTAACTCCTCCAAAGACTATGCCCCACAACCACCTTTGGTATCCCTGGGTGGAGGGCTCGGCTCCTGTATCCCGCCAGTTAAGGCTTAACTATGACTTGATGAATGGCCAAGGTGGGAAAGCTCGAAACAAAATCTTGTAGGTCCCACTCTAAAATTTGTACTAAAGAAACCCCATAATGACCCTAAATAGGAAGAGGCAAAAGAGAAGATCACTGGGGTTACGCAAAAGAAAAGATGCGTGGGCACCGCTCACAGCGGCCTGCGATGGTTGAAGGGGTTGCGGTAGCCCAGCGCTCCGGAGCCACCTTCTCACGGCCCCTCCTCTCACCTGCTGCTGGAGTGCCTAGCTGGGTGTGGGGGAGAGTGTGGCCACGGTCCGCGGGGCGGGGCGGGGCGGGGGTGGGGGGACTGGTCCTGTTCTCCGCGCTCTCCCCCAGGGAAAGCAGGGGGAGGCTGAACCCCACCCTGAGCCACCTTCCCTGCCGTCCTTCCCAGCGGACCCAGAGCGGGTCGCGACTCACACCGTGGTGGAAATGCACCCAGCCGAGGCGCCCGTCCCCACCCCGGGAGAGGAGGCGGAAGGTAGAGGGGCGGCAGGCTAAGGTTCCCAGAGGAGTTCAGTGAAATGATGAGACAAGAAAAAAAACAGAGATGTTAAATCAAGTCTCCAGCGACATTATGCCGTACAAACACAGACCTAACTGGTGCTTGGATTTTTCTTCAGCCTGGCAAGTCCTAAATGACTTGTTCCAAGACTGGGTTATCTTAACAAGGGGGTCTTCAAGGGGCAGATGCCCTAACGGCCAATTAACTGTCCCACCCATGCCTGCAAAGGATGGCAAACAAAAGAGGTCACAGGAGAAGGAGCAAGAGGTTTTTGGGGTCCCCTTTGGGGCTTACCTCCTGGCTGGCTCACCAAAATATGTTGTTGGAGAGTGGGCCCTTCTTGGTGCAAAATACAGGTCCTTGGCAACTCGAGCAAAGAATTGAACAAGATACCGAGGCAAAGTAGTGAAAAAGTAGTTTATTAGAAAAGATAGTACATGTCAAAGAGATGGAAGTGGGCCCGAGCAGTAGAAAATGGCTCCAGGGCCCATTATTAGAAACTACATTCCAAAGAGTTTGGAGCGGGCCACACGCAAAGGCGAGGCTCAAAAGGGAGGAAGGGTTAAAAAAAAAGGGAGAAGCGGTCCAAAAACAAAGGCTATACACATTTTAAGAAAGGAAAAAACAGTATTAAAGTTACGGTGATGGTAATGACTTTGAGCACCTCTTGTAACTGCAGAAGTCAAACGTGACTTGTATTCATCTTTTGTTATCGGTATATATTATTACAATTTTAATACAGTTTTTTCCTTTCTTAAAATGCGTATACATTTTTTTGACACCGTGTGTGTGTGTATGTGTGTGTGTGTGTGTGTGTATGATATATCACATATATATCATATATATATATATATATACACACACACACACATCATATATATGATAAAAAATTCAATGATGCGACATTGACCGTATAAACTCATTTAAAAAAATTAACTATATAACATAAATATGTTCCCACTTTATTAAATATTATTTCCTATCGGCATTTGAAATGTTGCATTAAGTGTAGTGCTATGGTTTATTTAACTAAGACCCAATTGCTGGACCTTGACCCAATATTCTGGTATTAAAACCAGTACTTCATGGGGTATCTTTGCGTACAGATCTTGGCAAACCTCAGCAATACATTTTTTGGCATAACTTTGAGGATGTTGAAATTCTGGGTAACAGAATATGACCATTTTAAAGATTTTGACATGCAACTTTAAACATCAATTTTCAGTCTCCCTCGTCTTGCCAATATTACATGTTAACAAAAATACTTTGCAAATTCGATAAAAGAAAAATGTTATCTTAATGTGGTTTTACTAAGAATTTCTATAATTCTTGATGAGGCTGAAGGTTTTTTTCATCTGTTTATTAACCACTTATATTTTTCTTTTTATTTTGACTATATCCTTTCCCTAATTAAAAACAATTTTTTTTGGTCTTTTTCTTACTAATATAGAAGATCTGTTCAAATATTAAGGATAATAACCCTGGGGCGGCCAGGTGGCTCAGTTGTTTAAAGCACATGCTCTCAACAACAAGGTTGCTGGTTCAATTCCCACATGGGCCAGTGAGCTGCGCCCTCCACAACTAGATTGAAACAACTACTTGAATTGGAGCAGATGGGTCCTGGAGAAACGCACTGTTGCCCAATAAAGTTTTTTTTAAAAAAGGATAGTAACCTTTTGTTAATATAATGGCAAATTTTCCCTCACTCGTCATTTGCCTTAATTGTATTTATGATGTGTTTTGATGTACAGAAGTGTTTCATGTTTGTGCAGGTGAAAAAAAATCAATCTTCCTTTTTACATTTTCTGACTTTGGCTTCATAGGCTTAGAAAAGCTTTCTCTAAGTTTCACAAACTTTTGTCAATAAACCATAGTTATGTGCTGCTTTGTAATAGCTCGTCTATGGTTGTGCAAGGTATACATAATTACTAAAGGCCAGGATCAGCTTTTAAACTTACTTCTCCCTTAAGTGTCCTATGTTTAGTAAATTGCAAGCCATTTATTAAAAACATGTTTTAATTGAGCACCTACTATGTTCCAGGATTATTAAATATCGATGAAATGACACTGGTACACACTGCTTCTTTGTGAATTCCACCAGCATGTACTGGATAATTAATTAACAGGTGTGGACGGTACAGGGTGAAAAAGGAAGAGTGACGAATAACAAAAAGTCCCTGTCCCTTGAGAAATTTATAGTTCAATCCATTCCGGAGGGATTAAAGAGAGGTGAGATTTAAATGAAACGGGAATATTGTAATATAAGGGAGAAAGTTTACACCTGTGAGAGGGGTAAAAACTCTCAGTGTGCACGCGGTGGGGATCAGGGAATGTCTGTGGAGAAAGCGGCATCTGAAATGAGTCTTACAGGTGGTGATGAAGGAGAGAGCATTCTGTTCTCTCTGCTCTCAAAGAGAAGAGAAAGCAGGCACAGTTGACCTATTTTCTCCCTGTAGCACTATAAAAAAAGATGCCAAATGTGCTCGTAATCAACCCACAATGCCCAGAGAAGGGGCTCAGTGAGGGGCTTAGGGAAAAGAGTTCGCATTTCTTTATGATGTCTTTTGCATTTACATTTTGCGTGTGGTGTTTTTTGTGTACACTTTTCTTTCGTAGGTAGTTAAATCTTTTTGGATGGTGTAGCAGATTGTATCCCATCTCCAATGCTCTTTTTAGAATGTGACATTAACAGGCTTCATTGAGAGGTAGAGTCTGTGATCCCTGCCCTTGAACCTGGGTGGAACTTTGTAACTGCCTAAACCAAAAAAATGTGACAGAAGTGCTATTGCATAACATCCAAGGCTAAATCCTAAAAGTCACTCCTAGCCGACCCTCTTTCTCTCCCTCGGGATGTCTGCTCTCTGAACCCAGCCGCCATATTGTGAGGAAGCCCAGGCCACATGGACTGGCTGGATGTGAGTGTTCTCACCAATAGCCCCAGCCAGGTTCTTGGCCAACAGCCAGACAGGTGAGCAAGAAGAAGTTGAGGCTCATGAAGTTGAGTTACTGATGATGTCTAGATTTTTAACCTGAGCAATTGAGTATTGGGTAAGTGATGATGTCATTTATTCAGATGAGGACACCTGAGGGGAAGACAGCTTTGCAGAGCAGGATAGGTCAATAGTTTGATCTGGGGCACGTTCTATGAAAAGCCTGTTAGACATCAACAGGCTAGAGCTTGAGAGAGGCATAAGCCAAAGATATAAACTTGGGGTCATTGGCATATAGGTGGTGTTTCAGATACTACTGCTATGTAAGAAATGACCCCAAAACTTAGCTTAAAACAGCTATTTCATTTGCCCGTCAGTCTGTGAGTTAGGAATTCAGGGCAAGGAATGATTAGTCTCTACGCCACAATTTGTGGGGCCTCAGCTTGGAAGACCCAAGGGCTGGAGGCAACATGATAGCTGGGGCTAGAATCACCTGGAAGCATCTTTATTCACAAATCCGGCAGTTGAGGCTGGCTAGTCACTGGGATCTCATAGAAGGTGTCAACTGCAATACCTACAGTGGCATCTCTGGAGTCATTGGCAGCCTTGGAGTCATTGGGCTACTTATATGGCAGCTCAGAGCTCCAGAAGTGTGCCAGTGAACAACGCTGAAGCTGCAGCATCTTTTCTAACTTAGACTTGAAAGTCATGCAGCATCAGTCACCTCATTCTATGGTCTACAAGAGAGTCACAGTCTGCCTAGATTCAAGGCTGTGTGGGGAGGGTGATGGACACAGACCCCTTGTCTCAATGGAAGGAGTGTGAAGATCACATTGTAGAAGAGCATGTAGGATGGAGACGTTGTTGTGGTCAACTCTGGAAAATATAATCTGCTATAGATGGTAATTATTTAAAGCCTTGTAATTGGATGAGATCACTTAAGTGGTGAGTGTAGACAGAGAAGAGGTCGTGGACTGAGACCTCAGCATTCAACATTTAGAGATCAGGAGGAGGAGTGAGTGGGCAGAAGGAAGCCTGGAGCAAATGCCAGTTCCTGCAGTGGCTGCCACTTCCTGCTATAATTTCTTAGGGAGTGGGTCAGGACAGGACAGTGTCTTGCATCAGTATCTGCTGCAAGTTGAGGCCAGACCAGCCCTCCCCAAGTGGGCACTGCCTGGGTAATCAGCTGGATGCAACTCCTCAGGCCCACTGTGATGATCAGATAGTCAGTACCCCTTGTCTCTGCAGGTGATCAATCTTCTATAACACAAGGAAGGGTGGGTAGAGGGTGGACATAAACCCCTCCTGTGGGGCAAGTGTTCCCCAAGTCCAGTCAAACCCATGCTTTTAGAAAATCATCTTGCCTCTTCTTTAAGAGCTAAATAATTCTTCAATTTACTCAACTCAACAAAAAAGAAAAGAAAAGGAAGGAAGGAAAGGAAGGAAGGAAGGAAGGAAGGAAGAAAGGAAGGAAGAGAAGGAAAGAAAGAAAGAAAGAAAGAAAGAAAGAAAGAAAGAAAGAAAGAAAGAAAGAAAGAAAGAAAGAAAGAAAGAAAGAAAGAAAAAGAAATTTAACATCCAAATAGTAGCATCAGGATTTAGATTTAACTTGATTTCAGTTTACTCTAAGAACAGTTGGTGAACGTTGCCTTACATCTTGCAGAATTTCCTAAACGAAGAGTACAAAGGTAACTGTTTTCACCTCCAGGAAACTAAACTGCCAGAAGTTCCCTAAATGGCAGGTCCCAAGTGACAATCCAAAAAAATTAAGTCCCTCTTTGCAAAGACCCTACTACAATAGTTAAAGTAAACATTCCATGTGTTAGAGTTGAAAATTCTGTAATTACATAGCTGTCTTGCTGAAACGGTTCCTGACCTCTACAGAGTTACAAACAAGGGGGCACGTGCTGTTCCTTTAATGTTGTTTTTGCTCATGCAAATTATGCCCTATTACATCCAGTAATGCTTAACTACTAAGTTAAAAACAACTACATAGCAATTTGGACCACTCCAGGGTCCCCGTGCTGTTTTGTGGTTTCATGTAATTCGTATATTGTATGCAACAAGACTTGACTTGGAACAGGCAGCAAGAAATGTGTAATTAGAAACACTTCCCAAGGAAATCACGGTGACAAGTGAAGGCTTAAGGATTTCCGTGGGAGCCTGGAGCTGCAGATATTCATTATAGGTACTTGGGAGGCACAGCTGCCCTGCTGAAAATCGCGTCTAATTGTAGGGCTGCAGGAAGTTGTGGAGGACAGCCCAGAGGCGCCCAGAGCCAGAAATGGTGTCCATGGCAACACAATGCCTCATTTTTAAACTTTTCATTGCATAAAAGGAAATTGCTTAGTGTTTTTTCCCCACTTTTTCTTCCTACCAATTTCAGGGTTTGTACCAGCAGTGAATGAATACCCTCTAGGTTGAACATTTCCTGGTAGCTAATGACTAGCTGGGTTATGTGCCTTTGGCTTTACCGCTAGTGTTAGCAACTCCAGCCAGTCATTAATTACTGCTCCAGGAAGCATTTTCCAATCAAATTATTGTTTAATCAAAACAAAAGTAAATGAACTTTTGTTGCTGTCAACAAGTATCAACTCTCCCTATGAGTCTAAATGGAAATAGTTGGGGTTTTTACATTTAAGGAGAAGTGTCCCTCTGAGGGTCAGTTAGGAAGGGCTTTCTCTAGACACAGCAAAGTTGCTTGGAGAACCTTGAGGTTTGCTGTGAGTGGGGAGGCGGCTGACCCATAGGCAGGAAGACCCAGGAGGGTTACACATGCACCACCCTGGGCCCCCAATCTTGCTGTTAAATGCCCCAAATGTTTCTATGGAAGTGTCTGAGGGGGAAAGATTGCTTCCGTGAGCAGAGAATATGTGAAAGCTACATGCACAACCATAACCACACTTACTGAGCACTGACAATGTGCCAGGCAGGCATTGTACCCCATGATTTATACACACGATCTCCAGTAAACCCTATAATTCCCTCACGAGAAGAGTACAGTCATCCTCCCTGTTTTACAGATGAGGAAACTGAAACTCAGAGATCCATCACTTCCTGGTAAATAGTGAAGTCAGAGGTTGATTACTAGCCTTTGTGTAAACCACAGAACCAGCTCAAACTGGCCCTGTTCTAACAAGATCTGCAACCAAAGATTAAACCTTGGATAACCATTTACAAGTAACACTTGTGAGACCACCATCCTCCCAGAATGCCAGCATTCTGAATAAACCTGCTTTTCTTTCCACCAAACTTTGTCTCTCAATCTTTGACTGTTTCACACTAAAACTCCAGCAGGCAGCCAGACCTTAGCACATAACAAATCTTTGACTGCTGGCCCCTTCCTCCATGGAACCAAAGGACAAGGACAGCACCAGAACCTGAACACCAGAACCCTTTCGGAACCAAAGAGTCCATGGTCCAGGAAGAACTGGTGCTGAAGCCCCCTAAATCTCGCCTGAACCCTGGATGGGGGGACAGATGTGAGCCTTGCCTCCTGTCTCCTCGCCAGCTGACCTCGTTTTTTTCTTTTCTCAAAAGCTGGTGCCATAATACTGGCTTCTATGTCCACCGGACAGGGAACCCTTGCTTGGTAACTTTTCCATTAGAGCCTAAGCTTTTCATTTATTTTTAAAATTTTATTTGTGGTGAAATATACATAACGTAAAATTTACTATCTTAGCCATTTTAAAGTGTACAGTTCAGTGGCATTAAGTACATTCACATTATTGTGCAGCCACCACCATCATCCATCGCTAGAACTCTCTTCGTCTTGCAAAAGTGAAACCCTGTACCCGTTAAACAACAACTCGCCATTCCTCCTTCTTCCCCCGCTGCCCCTGGCAACCACTGTTCTACTTTCTGTCTCTCTGAATTTAACTACTCTAGTTAGTGGAATCACACAGTACTTATCTTTTCATGACTGGCTTATTTCACTTAGCATAATGTCCTCAAGGGTCATCCACAGTAGCACATATCACAAATTTTCCCTTCTAAGACTGAAAACTATTCCATTGTATGGATACACCACATTTTGTTTGTCCATTCACCCATGGATGGGCACTTGGGTTGCCTCCACCTTTTGCCTATTATGAATAATGCTGCTGTGTTTAACTCTTAACCACTAAGATGCACTGAGACCTCAAGGAATGAATTAAAGGAGGGCACACAGCCCACAGGCTGTCTGACACCCCCCAAACTCCCCATCACCTGAGTACCACATGGCGCATCAGCCCATTCAAGAAGGCACCACCTTGCTGGCAGGGAAGACAGGTGCTTGAGGCCAAAACCTCCTGCAGGCTGGCCAATGGAAGTGCCACAGCTCCATGCTGGCACACCTGATGGGGAACTTACGTGCGCAATTGCAGCCTGTTTCTTTGAGGCTTAGGTTCCAGAGAAAACAAGGTCCTTCAAATCCAAACTGCTCAGTCTGGACTTGACTGGGATTCTCTAGCTAGGTGGGAGCCCGCCCTGGGACTCCATGGGCTCATCCGCCAGCCCTTGTCAGCTTCTTACACCCCAGTCGTTCCCGGGGGGCTGGGGATGAGTGGTGTCCTCCTCCTGAAGTTACATGCTAGGGGCTTTGTGGAAAAGTGAGGGGCATTTCTGGTTGTCAGTGGTCTGGTTGGAGGCACTGCTGATATTTAACATGTGGGGCTCGGGACACGAGGCACCCTGCCATGTGTGAGGCAGTCACCCATGACAAAGAACTGTCCTGCATCCTGAACGCTTACAAACGTCTCTTTAAAATGTATTTTATAAGCAAAAAGCCTCATTATAATTATGTCCTAAAACCTACTTATGTTTCACAAATGCACACAAAGTAATTCTGCATGGCTTTTATATACATTAGATTTTCCAGGAATGCAACTATTGAGTACATTGAGGGAGGCTATGGTTTTTTATATTTGGAAATTTACCTAGGGTTGTTCATCATTTTGGAAAATCATGGCAATGTCACTCCTAGTATTTGAGTTCAGAAGGGTATATACGACTTTATCAGTTGCATTTGAATTGCCAAATTAAGGAGCTCCTACCTTTAGGGGCAAGCACCCAACTCATTTTTTAGGTCTTCAGTGTAGTCCTGCCACAGACTTTACATATCAAAATATACATTATATTATTATAAATGTCTACTCTTTTATATCTTCTTTATTTTACACTCAGGGCATTATATTACTTTTGTTTTTAAACATTATGTGTATTGGTCAATTATATTAGACCACAGCTCTATATCCAAAACTCTTGGGAGCCAGACGAGCTTCAGAATTTTCCAGATTTTAGTAAAGCAGTATGGTGCACATACAATATATTATATAATGCCTCAGTGGTGTCTGGAACAATATCCTATAATCAAGCGCCCTAATATTTCTACAGCAAAACATATAAACAGACACATAAAATGGGACAAATAGTCTCTGTGTAGCTTCAGGTCTGCTTCGGGCAGGTTTTGCTGACAAATGGATGTTGCTTGTAAACTTGAAAAAAACAACTTTGGATTTCCAAGGCTTTTTGGGTTCTGGGTAGGGATTGTGGGCCTCTTATTATCTATGGCTCTCACTTCATGATAATGAAAGGGATAGGAAAGGGGCACTGGATCTGATAGGCTGAGAGCACAGCTCCGCCCACCAGCTCAAAGTCAGCCTTTCTCTGAGGTTCTCCCTTTCCAAAGCCTCTGAACTCAAGTCACTGTGACCTGGTTAGTCTCTTTCCTGCCTGCCAGCTTCTGGGCCTTTACAAATTAACTTTGTCAGATAACCACCATCACAAGTGATGCCCCTCAAGGTAACTGGCCACATCTGATTGCTGCTCCAAGCAGGGCATATAGGAGCTCTATGACCTGGCACCACTGGCTTTCCCAGGCTCCTCTCCCTCCACTCTCATGGCCAAAGATAAACCGTTCTCTCTGGTGAAATGCCCACTCTATCCCCCTTGTTCTCTAGATGAGGAATTTCTTCTTTAAGCCCCAGGTTAAACATTACCTATTTATGAGACTTCCCCAAAGCTTCTGAACAGCTTTTGTCAGTCTCTCAGGTGAGATCCCCCAACTCTTGGTATAGTCATTCATTCCAGAAATATATTTTTTTGAGTGCCTACTACATGTCAGGCACTGCTCCAGGCTAAAGAACGTCAATTTCCTGGGATGATGAAACCTTGGATTCCATGGGACAATACCTCCCAAAGCTCTGCTTAGGGCATAAGACACTCATCAGCCTCCTGACCTTGCCAATGGAGTGGTTCCCTCCAGTTCCTCTGCCAGGAAAAGTTCCATTCCCACAGAGAGAGGAACTCACATTTGTGAGGCAGCTACTTGATGTGCCAAACAGTGCAAAGTTCCATTCTCTTCAGAAAGGCGATACTTGTTGGTATGGCCAAAAGACAAAGTCCCAGAATAACTGTGTCACATCTTTCTAGAATGTTAATTTCACTCTAGATTTTGTGAGGGGAAGTTAATTAATGTAAGGGACGTAATTTAAGACATTATTTTTACATTAAGTCAATCGTGGATATATTATGGAGCAGAATGCTAAGTTAACACACATTTTCCCTAATTTATTTGAAGAAGTAAAACATGTTCCTGAAACAAAACTCAAAAGATTTGTAGAGTTTAGGATGAAAATTTACTTCTCTGTTCTCCAACCATCCAGCTTCACTCCTAGGAGACAACTACTATTTCCAGATTCTGAGGAATTGTCCAAGAGGTAATCTATACATAGTACAAGTAAATACCTATTAATGTGAGTTGTGTTTGTTTTCCTTAGTACACATGATAGCATAAAATACACACTACTTTGCAGCTTGCTTTTCTCAGATAAACACTACATCTTGGAGATTTTTTCATAACACATTCCTAAAGAGTTATTTCATTCTTTTAACAATTGAACAATAAATATTTCATTGTATGAATGTGACAGAATTTGTTAACTAGCCCTATTATGGTTATTTCCAATATTTTCTTATTACAAATGCTACAACAAATATAACTCTAAATTTTCTTAATTTGTACACGTGGTAGGATATTTGCAGAACAAATTCCTACAAATGGGTCACAGGTATGCTGTATGTTCCAGTCGCACTCTGGAGAGATCTTCAATCTCTCAATCGCTATGTCAGAGTATCTGTTTCCTTGCCCCTTAGCCAATACACAATAGACATGTTCCCCGATTTTCTGACCTTGGCCAATCTGATAGGTGAAAACTTGTATCTCATTAGAGTTTTTATTTGCTTGTCTTAAATATGAAGGAGGCTGAGTATCTTTTTTTATATGTTCAAGACCAATTTGTATTTCTTATTCTGTGAACTGGTTCTTTATATAATTTGCTCATTTTTCTACTGGATTGTTGGCTTTTCCCTTAATATTTTGAATTTCTTTAAAGGTTAAGGAAAGATACTATTTATGATATGAATTTCAAATATTGTTCTCCAGTATGTTTGTCATTTGATTTAGTTTGGTCCCTTCGCCCCCATATAGTCATTTATAATTTTTTTTTATAGCTGAATTTATCTTTGCTTTTAAAGCTCCTGGGTTTTATGCCATACTCAAAAAGGCTTCTCTCATATCTAGGTGATTTAAAAATATTCTTTCATGAATTCATTTCAGAAAATAATTTGCTAAGCTCCAACTCTGTGACAAGCATTGCTTTAGGTGCTGGAGTTGCAACACTGAACAAAACAAGCCATGAGTGCATGTTCTGAGTTCTTTCATTAAGGTCTTTAGTACTTTCCTAAATACTCCCATAGTTTCACTTTTTGCATTTAAGTCTTTCTTTCATCAGGAATTTAACGTGTTGTATACTGTGAAGGATCTACCTTTTTTTGTTGTTGCCAACTGGCAACCCAATTGTCTCAACATCATTGACTACATTAGGTATCTTTTCATTTCTGATTTGAGATGTCAGTTTTACCTTATGCTAAATTCCCCTAGCTCATACATTTTGAAGCCAAAAAAAAAGGCCTCAAAGAAATGTCCTGTTTTAAGCTTCATCGACAGACCCCTCAGGCTGTTAGTCTACCCTCTTCTGTCTTTAGGAGCGCTTGGTAGAAAGTCTGAGTATCACCAACATCTTTTTATCCTCTTTAATCTTCGCAATAATAACCTCCAAGGTAGAGTGTGTGTCTCCATTTTCCAAGTGAGGAAAACAGGCTTAGAGAAGTTAAGAAAGTGCCCCCACCAGGGTAGACCTTGCTTTCTGGAAATTGCCCACCCCACTCACATCATCCATCTGCTTCCAGGAGTGAACACCTGTTAGCTGAGACCTGGCCAAGCTGACTGGTCCAGGGCCTGCTCCATACAAGCTTTGCCAGTCATGGTTTTCCTTTGTAAATTTGAAGTGGAAATCTGGAGGGGCCAGTCTCTGTACATGTGGGAATCTGTCAGAGGCACATTTCTTGCCCCATGGACCAGAGAAGCAGAGGAACCTAATTAGTAAAGGGAGATGATGGAGTGTCACTTGGGCACAGGAGAAGGTTAGGGGACAAGAAAAGGTGAGTCCCCAAGCATTTGCATCCACAATTCTCTTTGTGTTGGGCTTTAACTGTATTCCCAAGTCTGTGTTTCTTGAGACCCTCCTCCTGTATTAGAATACATTCTCCTTAAGCTGCTTTGACTTGGATTTCTGTCACCTGCAATCAAAGAGGTCCTACAATGGCTAAAATGGGCCTACCCTGGAATGTTTTTTTTCCTAAAGCCTTCTCTCGGTATACTACAAAAGAGGGCCAGTGTGCTGTTTCACCTCTGAATTGTGCCTCAAAGGGAAAATGGAGTGTGTGATTATGGCCTACACAATGGTCCAGAGGCCCGTGTAGTCAGCCACCTACTGGGTGAGGCCATCTGTAACCAAACTGGAGGATTGTGCAGGTACAGACTCAAAGCCTACTTCTGTTTAAGATGAGTAAAGTTGTGATTTAGAAAAAGGAGATCTTCTTAGCCTTTTTATTGGGCCACTGTGTGAAGGTGTAGAACAGGAACTCATGGCAAGATTCAGTCAGCATTTTACCCTCTCATCTGTTTTCCCCTCCCTAGGGTACTGCTGGTTCTTTCAGAAGTTACAGCTGCCCCCACCCCGTTTGGAAACCTGGAAGCCAGCTAGTTTCTCCTCAGTCTCTCGCATTGGACCCTTCGTTTCCATTCTCACTGCCAATTCCAAGTTTTATTGCCTTAGGCCTGAATTATTGTAATAGAGTCCTAACATTATTGTCCCCATGCCTTCGCATGGCCTGAAATGCCCTATCTCACACATGAACTAGAGTCCAAGTTCAAATATCACCTTCTCTGTATGGTCCTTGCTGACTCAAACCTCCACCCTAAGATATTACAGAAGGAACTATCCAGGGATCAGGTGTGTGACCAGAGGCACATCACCATGCTTCACTTTGTTAAACCTCTGTCTCTTTATCTGTCAAATAGAATAAATAACAGGACTGTGGTGAGAATTCAAACTATGTCGGGAGAAATGACCATTTCAGGGCTTGCACTTTCCCCACTTTTCTCAGCAGGCTGATAATTCTGCAGTCTGAGACCTTGACTTACTTTAAGTGCCTAGCAGACAGCATGGCATGGATAGAGTAGGCGTGTGGTGCATACTGAATGAATAAATACAGAGATGGACGCTCTCTCTTTAATCCCTTATGTATACTCTTACTTGCAAAATTAATGCTCCTTCAGTTTGGCTTTCAATACACGTCACTTTTTTGTTTAAAAATTATTTATGGCTCTCTAGTACCTATAGGTTCAAATTCCTTGTTTGATATTCAACGCCTTCATGATTTGGCACTATATACTGGTTTTCGACTTTATCTCCCATTGTTCACCGCTATAATCCTTTTCATCTAGCTGTTCAGGCAGGTTTATTCATTGCCAGCCATTTCCCCAAAGTCTGTTCTTTTCTTATCCTTGTCTTTGCACTTTCATTCATACCCCGTCCCCCATCAACAGGCATTTTCTTTTCTGCCTAAGCACGTCCTACCCACCTGTGGCAGGGAAAGCTAGTTGCCCCCTAATATCCCTAAAGAAATTGGAAAAAGTCCCAAATAATTCCACCATTTAACATGTGGGCAGATTTTCTTTCAAGATTTGTTTCCATGCATTTAAACATATTTTTAAAACTGTTAAGTGAGATGCAGTTTCTATGACCACACGCTTATTTCTATTTAGGTAAGCAAAAAGAAGCAAGTAGAATAGAAATCACCATAACCCTACTAAGCAGTGATTTAACCTTCTGGTCACATGTCGCTGTTAGACACATATTAGTATGTAAAATACTTCCCTTCATATTTTACAAAGTTGAGATATGATCGATCTAGTTTCTTTTCTGTCTTACTTGGTTAGCATTGTTTCAAAACAAATTTTTCACATCATTAAGAAAGCTTGATAAAGATAATTTTAAACAAATAGGAGCACAATATCCAATTGTTTGAGTAACCCATAATTTACTTAGTTTTTCATTGTTCCACATTTAGGATTTAGTTTTTTCAAGTTGCCTTTATTTTAAACAATGCTGCAATGAATATTTTTGTTCATAAATCTTTGACCTTGTTTCTCAAGAGTCCCTTAGGATTATTACAGCAACTATATTTTTGAGTGCTTACCATGTACCAAGTATTTACTGCACTGTTACTGCACAGAATCCTCATAACAATGCTATAAAGTGATATTATCATTCCCATTTCACAAATGACAAAACTGAAGCACAACTAAATAGAGCAACACGCTCAGTGCACTCAAAGCCATGACAGTGGGGCCAAAATTTAACCTAGCCAGTCTGACTCCAAAGCTCATGTTCTCAACCCTGAACTTTTTAAGGCTCCTGATACTTATTGCCAAATGACTTCCCAGAAAGGTTGTTTCAATCGACACTCCATCAGCAATATAAGAGTGTCCATTACTCTTATTTCTCCTTCTTTCAAGCAATTACCAGGCATTTGCATCTCACTTTCTGTGAACTGTCTCTTCGCATATTTGGCCATCTAGCAGAGAAGGTTACTATGGCCACCAGTTAGTCCAACTTGAACTTCCCAGTGGCAGGCAAAGTGATATTTCCCCAGAATCTGGCCACATCCATCCCACTCTGATGTGAGAATGATCTGAATGAATGCAAAGACTATAAAATAATGCTTTTATACGGGGAGACACAGAGCTGTCTAGGCCTGTCTATGCAGAGTCTAGAGGAGCCTTCATTTGGAAGCCTGTGCACGTGGCTGGGGCCAGCCTGGAGCCCCCAAAGCTCACAAGCTTGCAGGAGTCTAAGCTGGCATCAGTGTCTCTTGTTTTCCACTATATCTGATGGTTTCCATTATGAATGATAGCCATTGTCATCTCTAAGCTAAGTTTCAGACTTCATGGTCAGCAAATTTTTCTTTTTAAAGGGTCAGCCATTACTTGCAGGTTCTTTTTCTTTCTTTCTTTTTAAAATTGATACTCATGTGTGTCAATCAAAACAGTTCGTGCCTGCCAGAAAAAGTTTTCAGGATGGGCGCTTGGAAGGTATGTGAAGGCAAATGAAATAAAAAAAAAAACCTTGATAAAAAAAATTACATTTTAAGTTGTAATCCTCTATGCCTGCAATCCATGAGGAATTTATTTGCAGAATTTCCTCTCTCTGAAGTGCCCACTCCTTTCCTTGCTTATTGCCCAGGTCAGCTTAAATCCTGGCTCTTGCCTGAGGCCTCCCCTTTGTGCTCACCTCAAATAAAGAGCTCCTTTTACACGTTTTGATAACACTTACAGTCCCAGTCAGGTGCTCACTTATTCAGAGTCTGTCTTGCATTTTTATTTAAATGTGACCTGAGCTTTTGTGTTCCACTATTTTCAAGATCAAGAGCTCAAGGGCTAAAGGCCACACTTCTTTTTATTCCTTTTGTAGCAAGGTGGCGCTGTGCCCATAGAACTTGCTCAATATTTGATCAATGAATACATGGATGAAAAACATAAGTCAATTTGGAATAAATCAGGGAGTAAGTAGATTAGGGTGGTATAAATAATAATAGTTTTTAAAAAGTACTTTAAAGTTTACAAAATGCATCTTGTTCAGTCTCATTTGTAACTCAGAATAACCTGCAGAGGAAATTGGCTTGGAGAGGTTAAGAGATTTGCTCTTGACACCCAGATCCTCTTCCTCCAGTTTCTATTATTTCCATTACAGTGGACTCTCAAGTACAACTATAAGATGAAATCTGGTGTTGGCCCCCTCCCATAAAACATCCTCATCAGCAGAGGGCGCCAGAGCATCAATGGGTCTTGGAATAAGGTTTGTAATACTCGCCCAGCCACTTTAAGAGCTAGGGTGGGTGCCTTGGGCATATTATTTTTTTCTGAGCTTCATCTGTAAAATATTGATGATAATGCAGCCCCCCCCACACACACACACGCAGGGTAATCCTAAGGATTAGAAATATTCTGTGGCTGGTACACAGTAGGTGAACAGTAAATTATATCTCTCATCTTCCCATAATAGGATCACAGGAGCAGTTTGGAGGTTAAATAAATGTTGATTCTTGTTTGATGCTTTAATAAATATTTTAAATTAGTTTGCATATTTGTCATTTAAAAAATAGGCAAAGAGTTATATCAAATGGGCAAAGAAATGAATATTGATGGAAAAATTTTAATATCCAGTAGTGCTGGCAAGAAGGTAAGGAAGCAGATTGGAACTTTTTTTTTCTGGAAAGCCTTAGAAACATGATATGCTGCTTGACCCAGAATCTATTTGACCTAAGAAAAAAAATATTAAATGGTAGCAAGATTTAGAAAAACAAAAGATGTCACCACCACTCTCTTTATAACAGTAAAAGTGGAAATAACCTAAACATTCAATGTGGGCACAAGTTTAATAATTATAGTCTCTGTCAGTTGAACACTATGCAGTTATTTAAATGATGCTATATAAGAATATTCTAAGTGGAAAGATGATCACAACACAGCAAGCAAAAAATCACAAGACAAAAGCAGCCTGTTTTCACTTTTGTTTAAAAATACACACAGAACAAAAGTCAAAATTTTAACAGTTATTTCCATAGGAGATGAGATTGTTCGTGATGCTTTTTTTTCTACTTCTCTTTGCTTATCTTATTCTAGATATGTTCTGCAATTAACATATATCATTTTTATTATTTAGAAACTAGTGTTTTCTTTTACATGTGCAGAGTTGGTGTCTTTCATTCAACACTGCCTGCCAGCACAACCAGGCCAGTGGTAATGGAAAATAAGTTAATTGTAATAAAGAGCCTTGGAAGTTCCTAGGTAGTTAGTCAAACAAAGTAATTAAAATCCTAATGAAATTTCACAGAGCTGGTCACCTAGCTTTGACTTAGCTGCTGAAAGGCTGCTATAAATAGACACGGGCTTCAGTTTTTCAAAAGGCCTAAAAATGGCATAAAATAAAATATGAACAATTGTTCATGTGAAGGGCCATGTGCCATGTTTGTCCTCAGCAAATGTAACCTGAAACTCCCCCATATCTCATCCTCCAGGTTGGCTGCACATCTCTGGACCGGGTGTATTTACTCTCCATTACTCAATTTACTCTTCTGAACTTGAAATGGAGTGGAATTTCAATGTAGAGTTAGTTACCCATTAGCTCCAGGGCTAAATTTAAACCTTTAATTAAATTAATCCGTTGATCTTAAACATATTGCTTCTCCCTCAGAAACGTGTACAGAGGTTTCTTAGATGTCGCAGAGCTTAACCCAGTATGACGTTGATTTCTTATTGCGTTTGGGAAGTAGCCCAAACCGCATAGGGAAACCAGCACACGTTTTCGGATCGCTCCTGCCCCCCCCCAACTCACCCCATACCACCCTGGGGGTGGTTCTGGGGTATAGCATTCAGCGATTCTTCCCAGACCCAGAGCTGCAGCTCTGGGCAGGAACCTATCTTTATAGAATACATGGTAGGTACCAAACGGATGTTATCAAATGAATGGTAATTAACTGTACATATTGGTCCCAGTTTATATAGGAGGAAAGAGATCATAATCCACAAAAATTTGCAAGGTAACAAGGGGAAAAGAGGCGCGAGGCCATTTTAGCCCACCTCAGTCTTCATAGAAAGCAGAGCACATTCCAGGGCTAAAGTAAAAATGTATATTGGCCTTTGCTAAGAAAGAGATGAAAAGTGACAGCACCATCAAATGGGGGTCTGTAAATTAGTCTGGCTATATGTAAAATGTTCACAGGCTCGGGCTCTTAAGCACCCGGGGTGTGCTGCTTCCTCAGCCTGAGAATGAATGAGACACAACATCACACTGGTCAGCGACAGCTCTAAGCTGAGACTGTTGTAAGTTCACGTAAGGGGCTGTTGACCTACCCGTGTAACTAGTAACAAGGACTTATTTCTCAGGGCCCAACGGCAGCGCGGGGTCCAATTAACAAGCTCGAAGGCCAAATCTAGGCGTTGATCCAAATAAAAGTCCTGCAGACCCACAACTCATCGGGGACAATATCCTCACACCGTGCGTGACTCAAGGGGTTCTGCTCGCACCCCGAACTTCCAGGCTGAGCGCGCGGGGGAAACGTGCTCGCCTCTGGCTTGCCCCTGGCTACGGTGCGCCCCGACTCTCCCTGCAGGAAGCTCGGGCAACCAGGACGTCCCGGCGGATCCCCCACCCCGCCACCCCCTCGGCTTTCTCTTCCTCCTTCTCCGGCCCCTCGCCTCCCGCCGCCTGCCTCTGCGGCCGCCGCCTGCGGCTTTGTTTTCCTCCCAGGTTTCAGTCCCCACACGTGATACAGTGTTATTGCAAAGAGCGCTCCGGAGCGCGAGCGCGGGGCGCGCGCACCTATAAATACGGACACCCAGGCCCGCCGCGGGAGCACCCCGGGGCCGGAACCAGCAGGCAGCCGGTCGGCCGGAGAGCAAGCGAGCGAGCGGCGCGCGCGGGCCGGGGCGGCGGCGTCCCCCGCCCGAGCACCGAGGGGCGAGCATGGCCCGCCCGCGGGGGGGCCGGGCCGCCACGCCGCCAGCGCCCCGCGCCCTGCCCAGCCCGGGTCGCCGGCGCTCGCGCCCGCGGCTTAGCACTCGGGCGCCGCTAGCTTGTCGGGGCATCGCAGAAATATCGCCGCAGACGGACACAATGGCGGCGGCTGCAGCCACCCCCAGCGCGGCCGCCTGCAGCAGTAGCAACAGCGGCGGCGGCACCACCGACGCCGCGGGCACCAACGGATTGCAGCAGCGGCCGCAGCAGCCTCAGACCGCGGCCACCGCGCCGGCTCAGCCGCCGCCGGAGCCCCCCAGGAAGCCGCGCATGGACCCGCGGCGCCGACAGGCTGCTCTCTCCTTCCTCACCAACATCTCGCTGGACGGCCGGCCGCCGCTGCAGGACGAGGAGTGGGGCGGCGGCGAGGAGAGCGGCGCGGCCAAGTCCGGCGCGGGCAGCGCCTGCGGCGCGAGGACTCGGCTCAGCGTGCTCGCCGTAGCGGAGCGGGGAGGCTGCACCGCGCTCGCGGCGGCGGCGGGCACGGCGGCGGCGCTGGCAGCTGGCTCCGGTTCCTGCCTCCCGCAACCCTCGCCGCTGCCGGCCCTGGTCCCCGGCGGCCACGCGTCTGTTCCGGGCCTCGGGGTGGCCCGGGGGTTCGCAAGCCCCCTGGGCGCGGGCCGGGCGTCGGGGGAGCAGTTGCAGCCGCCCCGGTCGGCGCCTCTCGCCGCCTGCGCTCAGCTGCAGCTACCAGACGGGCAGGAGGAGTTGGAGGAGGACGATGCCTTTACCAGCGTGCAGGTGCCGGCTGCCGCCTTCCTGGGCTCCGGGACCCCCGGGAGTGGGAGCGGCAGTCGGGGCCGCCTCAACTCGTTCACTCAGGGAATCCTGCCCATCGCCTTCTCCAGGCAGACCTCGCAGAACTACTGCTCCCTGGAGCAGCCGGGCCAGGGGGGCAGCACCAGCGCCTTCGAACAGCTGCAGAGGTCCCGGTAAGTATCCAGGACACGACGCGCGCCTAACCATGCGTCCCTCTCCGCTCGCTCTTTGCTGCGGGACACGGGTGTCTCCCACCTTTCCTCCTGGCTTCTGCGGGAATCTCCTGGCTTCTGGCCCGAATTCCAAACCACAAGGGCACACTCAAAAGAGGGTATGTGTTCACAGAGAGTCCCCAGAGAGTATGTGTTCACACGTGTACACGTGTGTACACAGCCCAGCACTCGCAGAGCAGAAGCACCAAGTTCATACAGTGGGTCCGGAGTTAGGAGTTGCGGGAGATCATTAAAAAGCGGCACTAAACCCTCTCATCGCAAAGAGATCTCGAACTTCCAGAAACCTGGTTCAGACCCAGAGACGCGCTCGACCCACCGCAGGCGAAACTTAAGAGGGGCACAGAGCCGAGCGGTGGGTCGGGCCCGCGCGGCTCGGTCGCGTATGTGAGCCTGAACTTGTCGCAGACATATGGTGAATCGCTCCTGAGAAATTCATGTATGCGCTCAAGTATTACTGTGTCTCAGGAAAACTTAGCGTTTTCCTTTTCCTTTCCTAAAAAAATATTAAGTCCTTCTTACATTCCCTTGAACCGGGCCTTGGGGCTGGGGGGCAGGGGAGGATATAAGTCTTGAGTATTCTTTTTTCCATTCCAAGATGGATTTACTAGAGTTAGTTAAAAGCTTGTTGTACTTGCTAGCTTAAGTTATCTGCAGGTATTAGCAATCTTAGCAAAAACATGAAGTATTGGAAATTGGCTTATTTAGGAAATAGCTGGAGCTTGTCACCAAATATTCAAGGGACAGTTGGGAGTTAGATCTGTCAGGCAGTGGGACAGGAGATTGGAAGAGGATCAGAGTTGGGGGAGGGGGAGGTGGGGAATGCAGGCCTGTTGCCTGGGAGGGTGTATCCATCCTCCCTTATGAGTTAATAAGGCCTCCTATGCAGTTAGTTATACCACTGACTCCACCTTGGCTCAGATAATTTAACCTGGGGCCTCAGTTTCCCTTTCTGGGGGTTGGGACCTTGCCAATATTTTGCAGGCCTCAAGATGAGAAGGGAGAACATTTTCTGTTCCGCCTTCTCTCCTGTGATGCTCATCTGAAAGCTCAGGCTTGCTCTGGCCCTTTAAGTAAGAAAGTGGCCTATTGGAAAACTTAACTTCCTCCCCCAAGGGACAAATAGGGAAGAACAAGTTGGGCTCATTTAGAAGTTGGCTGAGTCTCTTTCTTCCCAAGTGGATGAAATCATGGCCCTGTCCAGTATGTAGCAGCACCTAGGCTACAGACAGGGGCATGGAGTGGGGGAAGCAGCCTTGTGATTATATGGATGAATTAGTGATGCTGGGCACAGGTGACAGCCTGGCCCTGGCATTTCTTGTTAGAGACATCTCGGCATTAGCCCAGGAGTGCACGGGAGGGAAATGCCTTCTGTTGGGGGTGAGTGGTATGCACTCAGCAGTTTCTGGGTAGTTCACTATTGCCACTTGACATCACTCACTGGCTCTTGTCTATAGCCTGAGCATAAACCCAGCTAGTCTAGAGGGTCATTGCAGGCATTGTAATAAACATACATGTTATGCTAAGCCAGTATGCAAGGCTGGCCTGTGCCATGGGTTAGATAGATATGTTCCTGTGCTAAGAGCAGCTGGAGATCAGATTACCTCATACTTTGTCTCTGAGAATCTCATTTAAGGGAGCATGGAGGATCGTCTGTGTTAGTGTTTCTGATCCAACCAGTAGCCAGATTTTAATCTCTGATCCTATCAATTTGAAGCTCTTAGATGTTTTATTGATCTCTCCCCACAACACACACATTAAGACGAGTTAGTCAATATAAGGCGCTTCCTTACCTGACAATCACATTCATCTTACTACTTCGGAATTTTCCGTCATTGGCAACGTGATAGGCATTAAAAAAAAAAAAATTACAGCTATCCACAGAAACAGCATCAAATTTAATGCACAGAGAGGAGCTAAATGGGTAAACCTTGATTTAAGAAAGGCCTCAAAGAGCTGGCTTGGCCACCAGCTGTTGGCGTGGCAGTGAACTTGAAATATCCTAGGATGCTTTGTCCCTTACACTGCCCTGCTTTCAAGAATTTTGTCAGGAGCATGCTGCTTTTATGATCACTCAAGAGTACGTTCACCTGCCTAGACAAAGCTTGATATAAAGTACAAACTCAAGGCCAGGGCCAGCCCAAAGAATGCTATTTGCTTTCTTGGTGTGCCTCCCACGGAGAAACCCTGCTAGCTTGGGTGGCTCCATATGCTCCTTCACGGATGTTCTCCTGGCATGTCATTTGAAAATCAAATTATGCTTTCCTTGGATTTGTTTCTTGTTATTTAAGGAATTCTACAGAACCTTGCTGCTCAAAAGCGTGGGCTCTTGGCTCTTCAGTGTCACTGGAGCTCTTAGAAATGCAACCTCTCAGGCCTCACTCTAGATTACATGAGTCCAGATCTGCATTTTAACAAGATCCTGATTGATTCATATACAAATAGAAATTTGGAAAGCATTGCCATAGTGTATCTGAAATCTGCCTTTCTTAATGAGCTTGAGATTTCATATATCAGGTTTGTTGCAGGTGTATAAAATCAGAATGATCCCGTGTGAAATCTTGAAAACCATTCTTTTTTGTTATTTACATCTGGGCAGTTGTGAAACCAATCACAACTATTGCTTTGACTTCCAAACTTTGAAATACAGAGGAAAATTTTTGTACCCAGGCCTGGCACAGATGTGTCGATGGAATGATGACACAGTCTCTGTGCTCTGGGTGAATATTTGACATCACATTTAATCCTCACGGCTATTCTTTCACAGACCCAGTTTAGCCTCAGCTTTGCTGCTATTTGCCAGTCTCCGTTGTAGTGTGTGGAAACCCAGGACAATGGGCCGAGAAGCAGGGACTCCACCCTGGGAAGCCAGCACGCTGGGGGTTTGCTCTTGGGCTAGGTGTCAGAAGTGGGAAGTCAAAAACATGCCTCATAGCTTGACATCCTGTCATATTTCTCTGGGCAGTGAACACTGCATAAGGAAGGTGTGTTTTAAGGTTTCCTTTCACTTTAAAATTTTTTTCTGAGGCAGCCGCTGGCAGCAGTCCTGTGTTACCCCACTTCCTAGATCTTCACAATGGCAGGCTGACGCCCAGAAGCACATAGTCTAGGCTACTCACCAGAAGGGTTAATCGTGACGAGGGTATTACTTTAAAATAACATGAGGGTTTTGCTTCTTAGGACACCTGAGTTGGTGTTGTGTCTTGTGGCATTAGGTCTTACATTGAAGGAGGCCACGTGGTGCAGAAGAGCCCCAGGTCTTGGGTTTGAATTCTGATACCACTACATGACCCAGGGCAAGTTAATTGGCTTTTCTGGGTCTGTTTCCTCCTGAGAGCTTTGGCTCATGTCTTGGGCTCTTTCAAGTGCTAATTGCACTTAACATTTATTATTGCGGGCTGACTGTGAATGGGCATGTAATAATCAATGCTTTATAGTGTCTGAGCTTCTCAAATGTAAATGTGTTTAGAATCACCTGGGGATCTCCAGAAAAGGCAGGTTTTGATGCTGTAGGTCTGGGAGGGACCTTGATTCTGCATTTCTAACTAGTTCCTGGGATGCAAGATGGACTGCACTTTGAGGAAGCAGACTTCAGGGGGACTTTTCATTGTTACTACTATAAGGTCAAGGAAAACGGCTCAGAGAGGTCACTCAGCATTGGGACAGAGTTCAGGCTCACTTAACACCCCACTGCTTTGCAGACTTGGAGCTCCTAACGACTTCTCCCTTGATGTTGCCCATCTTGGGTGAAACCTGGGTCATGCTGTAACTGTATTGTTGGTTTTTACGGAAAAGAAAAATACGAGCCTCGCGGAGACTAGGAGATCGACAACCAGAGTAAGAGAGGGGAATAGCACATTTGCTAACTTTGCCACCATCTTGCTTTGGGACTGCAGGCAAGTCACCACTTTGTGTGCTCCAGCGGTAAGCCACCTAAGCCCTCTGGATTTCAGAAGTCCGTAAAGGTCTTTGAGCTCCTCAGCAGTAAGCAAACCCAAGCTATTACTGAGCCATCTTTGCAGCAGCATGAATTATGGAAGCCAAAGCTGCAGTCCCAGGCCGGGCCAGGCTGTGGTCAGGATGAACGCTCCCCCAGGGGTCAGTGGAGGCCGTGCCCTGCCAGGGCCTGAGGTGAGCCGCTCAGGTTCACCTGCTGCCCTCCTCTTTGCAGACACAAAGCCGGTAATGGCATGAGTAAACTCAGAAGGGGAAATAAATCGGAAGCCTGCTCACTCTTGGCAAGTTCCCAGAGAGGGCAGCAAGTTCAATTGTGACCTTTTACCCTCCAGGAAGGGCGGGGGGAGCTGCCGCATGGCTCTGCGGTGTCCACGATGCTGTCCCAGGAAGCTCTGCCTGCCTGGACCTTTTTCCATGGGAAGGAGAGTTGCTAGGTAGAGAGAGGGCCAAGGGCAGGTGGCCTTTGGAATACACTGGGAAGGGAAGGTAGGTGAGGCCAGGGGAGGTGACATGATGTGGATCAGGAATGCCAAACCGGCACTTGGCAACCCTGGATTCTGGACCTTGCCCTGCCATGGCTAGTAACCCTGGACGTGTTGCCTCACCCCCTGCCCAGTCTCAGTCTCCTTATGGAATTAAAGAGTTGGGCCAGATAAACACTAGCTGCTCTTCCAGGTTGAGTGCTCTGAGAGTCTTAGAACTGTGGCCTGCTGCTGAGACCGGGATGTGTTTAGCTTGGGGATGTTTGGATAACCTAACCTTAGAATCAGATGCAGACGTGGTGTTAAGTTTGTTCCGTGTGGCTTCTTTGGCACGACTTGCACTAATGAATGAATGAATGGGTTTCCTTCAGTGTCTGGGAGAACTTTAAGAACATCTTCAGCTGTGCCCCCCCTGGCAGGGGAGGTGTCACAACTGGACTGACAGCTTTAGGAGGCCATCCAAGCTGGAAGCCACTGCCCTGTGAGGTGGTCAGCCCCTAACCGCCACCACCCGCATCTCAGAAGTGATCTGTAGTAACCTTCTCTGTTGCTGAAGGGCCTTCAGGTAAACCTGTGTTTACAAAAACCTTACGTTCGTAAACGAAGTACTTCTGTAGACATTGATTTCAGCCCCTAACAACACGGAGGGGCATGAATCCAAGGTCACAGAGTGGGTGGAGGGTGACCTAAGTGCTTTGTTATCTGTCAGGCATGTCGTGGGGAAATTCCAGCGTTGAGCCTTAATGCCTGTGTCATTTATTCAACAAACATTGACCATAGTGAACATCAAGCTTGAGAGGGCCACCGCGCCAGTCATGGGAGATAACAGACATGGTCCCTGTCTGTGTGGGGAGACTGTACATACACAGGCCATTGATTCCAGTGAGGAGTGCTTTGTTAGAGGGGAGCTCCTTGTTCGAGCCCCCGCCGGGGCAGGGACACCTCAAGCCCTCCCCGGTGGGACCTGGCTCAGAGCCTTGACATAGTATTTTTATCTAACAAACATCTCCCAGGCATTATTCTAAGTACTTTGTGGGGATTAAGGGAGTTCATATTTATAATAATCCTCCAACAGCACTACTTCGTCCCACCCGTTCTGAAGCACAGAGAGGTTAAGTGACTTTCCCAGGATCCCTCAGCCTGTATGTGGGAGCTGGGTTCTAAGCTGGCCATTCTGGTAGCAGAGTGTGTGTCCTTACCCACTTCACTGCCTGGGCTGTGGTTTGTGAGTCAGGCTCATTAAATGCTTGTCAGACTGGCGTCAGCTGAACTGGGCAGAAGGTAGCCTCAATGACCTATCAGGGAGCTGCTCAACCTGTGGATTCCTTATTTTGGTTTCTACTTTTCTGTCATTCAGGGAGTACCTGTATGTGGAGGAGCAAAGGAGAGTGCGTGGTAGACAGATCCTTGTGCTCCAGTCCTCAGTGCTGCCCAGCCCCTGGACTGTCCCTGCTCTCCTCGCCACACTTCATTCCGTCACCTGTGTTGCATCTGTTTTGCATCTGGTGCTTCCATGCCTTGTGCCTAGATTGTGGTGGAATAGGGACATGAGCCTGGCCCCGCCCCCCCTCGGCATTGTGTTTATGCCTGTGGCTCTATCACTTACTTTGTGACCAGGTTGTAATCCATGAATGGGAATAATACTACCTCTTTCCTGGGCAAGTTTCCATTGTTTGGACCCTCCTATCTTCTCGTCGTTACCCTTTCCCCTAGCCCAGGGGTCTGCAGACTGTGGCCCATGGGGAAATCTGCCCACTGGCTGTTTATAAATAACATTTTCTGGGAAACAACCCCGCCTGTTCATTTCTGTATTGTCTTTGGCTGCCCTTGTGCTCTAAGGACAAAATTGAGTAGTTGCGGCAGAGACCACATGGCCCAAAAAGCCTAAACTATTCGTTCTCTGGCTCCATACAGAAAAAGTGTGTGACCCCTGCCCCAGTCCATTGCGTTGTACTCTGGAGGTGAGCATGGCGCATTGGTCCCTTCCGCCCACTCTCACTGTCCTTGCCTTCTGGAGGCTCATGGCTTCTGTGTGGACCCGCCAATACTTTCTCCCCTGGCTGAAACCCACACCGATCCTGTCAGTGTTAAATTCCTTGCATTTCATGTGAGGCAGCTGTGGCTACCCCCTGGCCACCATTTTAACCCCCCTGCTCTCCTGGGGATTATACCCGTTTTGGAGCTATGGAGATTGAGGCTTGGAAGGGTTAATAAAACTTGCCTGAGGCCTCATAACTGGAATCTAGAGGTAGAATTTGAGCCTGGTTTCCCTGGCTTCTAAGCTGGGTTTCTGCTAAACCCAGTAGTAGTATGCTGTAGCTGGCTCCTAGGGGCCTGCAGTTGGACATGGTGGGAGTATTTACACCACAGGAATCAGCCAAGTTTACAAGTCAGGGCTTTTTTCTTTTTTTTTTTTTTCCTTCCAGAGAGCTAGTTTACCAGCACGTGTACCAAGCGCTACACCACACATTTTTTTGTTCAGTTCTTCCCTTGAGGGACTGGGCAAAATGTCACCATCAGAGGAAGAGTGTTGAAAACCAGACGTTTTTATAAGAATCTATTACTTGACATAATTTTGTGATTCCCCAAGTTTCATCATCACCGATTTTTCCACCTCAAAAAAATATCTGACCCCCTCAAATTTCATCATACATGCAATTTAAAAACCAAACTTTTCACTGACACTGTGGGGCTCAATATTACATTTACATGTAGGAATCATAAAATCATTCATTAGCCCTTACTCTTCTTTACAAACTGTGTAATGTTGTATTTTTATTTTTGATTAGTTTTTAAAAGCCTCCAAGAATATACATTCAATCAGTTTCTTAGTTTCTTTTCCCCCTTTTTGTTTGTGTTAGCATTTTGGATAATTGCATTTGGATAATTATATTTATCCAATGATTAATTATCATTATAATGTGGTTTGGGGTTTATTGCTGCACATTTAGTCACAAAGACAAAACCTTATAAAACAGAACATGCAAATGCTAGAAGTTTAGGACTTGGAACATTGTAATAATGTGTGTGCATGAAAGGGCCTAGTCTTGTCCCTGATTTAAATGCCAGGTATACTTAAATCTAAGTTAAATTTCGTGATAAATAGATGACAAACCATTCAAGAGACTAATAAAATAATCGAGAATGCCAAAGATTTCTACGTGCCTAGCACATTGATTTTTATGTTAAAGCACTTTATTCATTGACCCAATGATTTATAAAGCAAAATGTCTTCTTTGATTATCTTAGGGAGGAAGGGAGGGAGTCGGGGTGGGAAATGTGAAGGACTGAAAGAAAGGCAAAGTCTATAGTTTTTTGCTTATGACAAAACTTGGCATGTTAGTGTTTGAAATGGTTGATCTGATGTTGAAAGCTAATTCTCAATGAAGTATTATGTCTTATTGAGTTGAATAAAATTTGCTTTTGAGAGAGAATAGTGAAGAAGGAAGATGAGATTACAAATGTTCAAGGTAATTGTGTGGGTAATTGAGGCGTTCAATTTATCGTCACAAAACGAACATCTGATAACACAAGTTCTATTTACTTGTTTAGAACTTTACAATTTACAAAGTGATTTCCTATCTATTATTTCATCAAGTGATTTTAAAAAGGCAACGTGGTAGCTATTTTCTAGATTAGAAAGTCAAGACCATGAAGAACTAAGTGACTCCTCCATGGTCAAGTACTTAATATGTGGCAGAACTGGAATTTTGAAACCTATGTTTTCTAATTCTAAGTTGAGAGTTGGGTTTTTTTTCTCTCATTTTTTTTGCAGTATCATTGGTTAAAAAAACATATAAATTAAGGTGTACAACATTACAATTCGATATCTGTCTACTCTATTGTGTGCTCACCACCAAAAGTCTATAGTTTCCAACCGTTCCATATATTTGACCCCCATTTCTCCCTTCTTTCACCCCCTTAACTCTCTGGTAACCACCATTCTGTTGTGTGTATCTATGAGTTTTATTAGTTTTGTTTTATTAGTTCATTTGTTACTTTAAGTCAGGACTTTTAAAACAAACAAAAAACTCTACCATAGCTGTACCATTTAAGATAAACAAAGAACTCTGTTAAAGTGCTGTAAAATTTTATTCTCTTTACTGCCCCAAATCTTCCACTTGTATATTAGCTAACCTCAAGAGAACTAAAATGCTAGGGCCTCATCCATTTCAGACCTATGGGTTAGAGTCAATCAAGGTCAGTATGTTAAAGTACAAAGAAATATTGTGCTATAGTTTTGGCCAGCCAGCACCTTCTCATCAAGCCCGGATGCTGATTTTCATGTGATAACCTCTGGGGCAGGCCAACAGAACCCTGGTTTGGAGCCCAAGTTGTGGAAAATTTTCCCAATAACGACAGCTCTCTCCAAATCATAGTTTTGGCGTTAGTTCCTCCTTTCAGGCACCCCTGCGGCCCGGCCTCCTTCTCAACAAATTGGGTGAACAGATTCAAGAGTAGAAAGACCAGCTTTGGAGTCAGCGTCTGCCACTTAGTGGCACCTTTTGGGCAACTCATTTAACCTCTCTGAGCTTCAGCATCCTTACCCATAGAATGGGGATAATAATTCCTGCCTTTTGGGGGTGTTACAGCATTAAAATAAGAATGGAACATGAAGTCCCTGGCAGAGGTGTGGCTCTTGGTGGTTGATCAATAAAATTGTAGCTGTTAATTCTGTTCACAATTGTGCTGCGCCCTGCACTGTCAAGAAGCAGTTGAGGGGGCCGGCCGAGTGGCGCGTTGGTTAAGAGTTGGCTTGGGAGCGCAAGCTCTGAGCAGCAGGGCCCCGGTTCGGATCCCACATGAGGGCCAGTGATGCTGCGCCCTCTACAGCTAAGATGGTGAACAACAGCTCGACCTGGAGCTGGGCTGCCGTGAGTTGCCAGCGTCAGCATAGGCTGCAGCCCCTGCTGCAGTGGGCTACCCTCAGCTGCTGTGAGTGGCCGGCAGCGGTTGACTGCCTCAGCTGGGAGGAGCGCAATGATAATGCCAACATGGACCAGTGAAGCGACGTCCTCCACAACTAGACTGAGGAACAAAAGGACAGCAACTTGTCAGTTTCCCTCCCCCAATTCCCCAATAAAATCTTAAAAAAAAAAAAAGTAGTTGAGAAACTTAGCAAGGCCTGCTGAGGTCATTGGGAGCAAAGCTGTTTGCTTTGGTGGAGCTAATGCTATGGTACACTAAACAGATAATGTGCTGCGTTGTTTTAATTTTAAATAGTAGTAAAGTAAAATTGGAGCAGCAAAGGAAAACAATGCCCCCTCCACTAGGTGCTGCATTTTGCCCCTAGTTACACTGGAGTCTTGACAATTTCCATTGCCAAAATAAAGGTCTTGGGGTTAGGGAAGCCAGAAGGGGTGAATTGACATGTTCAGCGTTGTATCCTTAGAGCAGCAAAGTGGTGAGGTTAAGAGTGACTGCGGATCTGGCCCAGATGTAGGCACACGGAGGATGTTGCCCTGCCTGGAGGATCTCTGCTGGGGCACACGTGAAGGGAGGAGAGGGTACCTCCAAGGGCAATCCTGGAAGATGTACCTTGGCTCACTCCCTTTGCAGAAGCCATGGCCCTCATTCTGTGGTCTTTGTGCTGCTTGCTTGGGCCCTTTTTCTAAGCAGAATACCCCCAGAGTGTGAGGGCTCCTGTGGGATCCCTGGGCCCCGTGTGGCCATGGCACAGAGTCAGTTGTATGCTACTCTGGTGAATAGGCCTCACCTTACCCCCTCTCCGACCTCCACATCTCCTCCCTGTTCACAAGCCCGTCTGCATCTGGCCCCTACTTCCTGTCTTTGAGCCCCTGGTTAGATGGAGCTGGGCTTTCCAGGGCTCCCAGTGGAGCCCCCTTGGTGTTGGGTCAGCAGCAGCCCGCACCCTTCTACATGCCAGGTTGTTCACACAGCTCTGGTGACAATCCGATGCTTTGGTGGTTCAGAGGTTACTGGGGCCAATGCCCAACTTCCAGAAGAGAAGGAGAATTACAGCCCAAGGCAGCTGGGTTCCCATCCCTGCAGTGGGAGCCTGTGGCTGTCCTGGAGATGGCCCTTGAGCTGGGCCTGCAGTTCGGCATGATGGCACAACATGCTGAATACTCAGTTATGGAGGTGAGTTTTATTTCAGAGGAAGGGGGCAGGCTTTTGAGTAGGGACAGGTGTAAGCAGAGCTGGGTTTTTGGCAGCTGGAGGCAGGTTAGCTGGAGGAGTAATTGCAGTGCCTTTTGGAGTCGTCGTTGTCATTTCAGAAAGATGAACTTGTGCACATCCAAAATTCTCTGTTCTAGGGAGTTCACTTATTTTTATACATATAGAATTTTAGAAAGAGTTTAATGGGGTTCATGAACACCTGTAAATATCTCCCTGAGACAGGAAGGTCAGCAAGGAAGCCGGTGTGGGAGTCCCAGGGAAAGATGGGGCCTGAGTGCAAAGGTAGCGCAGAGGCTTCTGATCATCACTTGTCACTGGTGCTTGGTAACCACATGGATTCAGGGCACATCCCTTAGTGGCACCACTTCCTATAGTCCCTGAAGTCCTTTGGGTCACCCACCTCTGCAGCTGTTGTGCGTACTGGGTTGAATAGTGTCCTCCAAAATTCATATCCACCTGGAACCTCAGAATGTGACATTAATTGGAAATAGGGTCTTTGCAGATGTAATTAGTTAAGATGAGGTCCTACTGGAGTAAGGTAGGCCCTAAAGCCAATGACCATTGTCCTGTAAGAAGACCACAGGAGCACACAGAGACAGGAGAATACCATGTGAAGACAGAAATGGAGATTGGAGTGATGTTTCTACAAGCCAAGGTATGCCAAGGATTGCCAGCAAGCACCGGCATTGCAAAGAAGCAAGGAAGGACCCTCTCAGAGCCCCCAGAAGGAACCAGCCCTGCTGTCACCTTGATTTTGGACTTCTAGCCTCCTGAACTGCGAGAGAATGAATTTCTGTTTTTTGAAGCCCCCCAATTTTTGGTGATTTGTTATGGCAGCCCTAGGAAATGCATCTCAGAATTAGAGCTGGGATCCGGGTCTCTGCCCAGATGGACTAGACTTCCTCTCCTTGGCCAGCGGGATTGGACAGAAGTCCCAATGGAAACAAGAGCCTGAATTGGGGGCATGTGTAGGTGGCTGAGACACCGTGGAATTTGGGGGGAATAAAACCTAAGCTCGGTGTTGAACAATTCTGTTTTTGTTCAGTTCTTTGGCATGCGTCAGTCTTGGAATGTGGTCTCTGGACCAGCAGCACCTAGGAGCTTGTTAGAAGTGCGATTTCCCAGGCTCCACCCCAGACCTCCTGACTCAGAAACTCTGGGGGTGGGGCCCAGCAGTCTGTCTCTTCAAGCCCTCAAGGTGTGTCTGGGGCCCATTCAAGTTTGGGAATAATTGCTGTAGACAAAGCCTCATGTGTGTCAAGCTTTACTGTACCTCCTAGAAGATGTGAATAGTGCTGGTGTTACATTAAATGTTTATTTTGCTTCAGGACATGTATTCTAGCACAAATCAGTGGACATCATCTGATGCAGGGCTCTGCTGTGAGCCCAGGTGCTTCAGGTTCGAGCGCCACAGGACCATTACATTCATCACTCCTTTTCTGCCCCAACATGGCCACACTATTGATCTGGTGAACATCTAGACGCGGGTCTAATGAATTCCTTTTACATTAGCTTTCCCTGCCTCCTGTCTGGTGTATCTCTGCTCTCATTGTATCCTAAAGCATTTTATATTTACCTTTATTTTACAGTCTTAGCAGTTTTCTTCAAGTATTCAAATAGATACTCAATTGTTGAAAGCCTTTGCTACATGCCAAGGACTGGGGATACGATGAGACACCAGAGAGATGTGGTTCCTGCCATCAGATCTTAGTGTGAGAGATGGACCAAAAAAAGAAAAGCAACTTAATAAAAGGAGGCACAATAAATTCCGAAGAGGGAGTCGTTGAGGTCTGTGAATGTCTGTCAGACGCAGTGGCCATGAAAGGCCTTTCTGAAGAAGATGAGAAAGCAGTTAGCCACCTAAGACAGCACATGGGTTGCAGCACTGGGAACTGTGTGTTCCAAATGGGAACATGCTTGATGTGTTTCAGGAAGAAAAGGAAGGCCAGGGTAGTTGGAGCATGGTGAACTCAGGGCCAGGGAGAGCCGAGGCCCAAGAATTGGGCGGGACCAACAGAACACCAAACCTTGTAGAACACGGTGGAGAGTTCTCACTGTGTTATAACCACGTGGAAGCCCTAGGGGAGTGTTACGGTGGGGAGTGGTATGCTCTGGCTTACCTTTGAAGGTTCTGCTGATGGCTGTATGGTGAAGGGATTAAAGGAGGACCGGCATGGAAGTGGGGAGACATTTGGGAGCCTCTCTTGCTTCCAGGGAATGTCCTGCTGAGAGACACGGTGGCCTGGACTAGGGTGGAGATGGTCAGGAGGTGATGAACGCAAGGTGCGTTTTGGAGACAGAATTGACAGAACTTGTGGGTAACTTGGGCCGTCCTTGCCATCGTGCAGTTTATTTCTAGCTGGAGAGAGACTCTTGAATAATCACCCAGCAAATGCTAAGAATGCAGCTGTACTGCGTATTATAGAGGGGAGATCCTTGGTCCTGTTGGAGCCGTAATAAGCACCTTGGTGGGTTTGATTCAGTTGTGGTGGGGAAGACTGGTTTCTGGGGGTGACTACTGAACTAGGGCCTAAAGGATGAATAAGGCCAGGAAGGACTGGTCAGACCACAGGACCAGCGGCAGACTTCCTAGTGGGAAGGAGAGGGGAGCCCTGGAGGAGGTAGGTGAAGGGCGGTGTGTCTGCAGCACAGAGCGAGGAGGAGAGCGAGTGAAATAAGGGTCATGTGGAGGATTTTGAACCTGCATCATGAAAGTAGTCAGAAGCTATCAAAGGGCTTTCAAAACCAGGTGGAATCAGAACGGGACTTCTGTTCTGAAAGGACTGTGCTGCCGCCGTGGGGAAGAGGAGTTAGATGTGGGAAGCCGCAGATGGGAGGAAACCAGAAAGTTGATTGCAATAGTCCAGGCACGAGGTGGCGGCCTCTTGGACTACAGTGGTGGTGATGGGGTTGGGGAGAACTGGGCAGATTCCAAAAGATTTAAGAGGCAATGGGGTGGACTTGGAGATGGATTGGCTGTGGAGGGCGGGGGAGACAGAGGCATCACGGGAGACCCCTCTTAGTGTGTAGACTGATTGGATGGCACTGCCATCCTATGACATGGAGGCGTGTGTGGCACAATGCAATACTGTGAGTTTAAAAAATACTACCTACGAGAAAATGATAGAACTGAAGATGACCCTATTTCTTTTCATCGTCTTTATTTTTTTCCTCTAAACTTGCCCTTTACTCTCCAAATAGCTCGAGGTATTTGTAGGGTCATATATAACTTTTTGAGTGATGATGTCCATAGGGACATTTTCCTTTTCCTTCCAAAGTGGAGAATGATGTTTATACTTACAGAGAGATCATGTCAAGTTTTATGCTCATTCCTAACTTTTTTTGGCCTAAAAATTCTAATACTACCTTTTAAGGTAAATGTTGAGTATATCAGTTTCAAATAAATACTCCAAATCAGATTTTATTCATTTAATTTCCATTAAAGACGTATCATTTCTCTCATTACAGAAAAAAATAATACCTTGAGTGAGATCATAAGATTTTTCTCGAGTTCAGCTTGCACATATTTGCAACTAATTACCAGGGGCTGAAGTCTGCGTGATGCTGACTGGAGAATATAGGTTTGTTCTCCAAGAGAAAAAAAATGCCTTTGCAAAACTGCACGATGTTCTGCAACAGTAACTAAACAAGTACCCGGTTTCCACATGATTTCAAACTTCACAGGAAAGCTGGGATGCAGTCCTAATATTCCAGCAGCTATTGCATCTTTTCTTTGTTTTATTGGTGGTTTTTTGTAATACAGTAGTCCCCCCTTATCTGCGGGAGATATGTACCAACACCCCCAGTGGATGCCTGAAACCATGGACAGCACTGAATTTTGTATTCACTGTTTTTTCCTTACCATAAATACCTGTTATAAAATTTAATTTATCAATTAGGCACAGTAAGAGATTCACAACAATAACTAATAATAAAGTAGAGCAGTTATAACAATACATTGTAATAAAAGTTATGTGGATGTGGTCACTCATGTCGGGGGATCCCTTACTGAAGTCTTCGTATAGTAGGCTCGGTGCTTTCTGGCACAACTCATTGTCATCAGTCAGAACACATTTTCTGTTCATGCCTTCCACGCACAAATTTAACGCCTTTTCCACTTTAGCTAAGCACTTATCACACACTGTGGCTGTAACTTTTGCAGTTAGAGGTGCGACAGTAAAACTAGCATGAATTTCTCTTTTTTTCTTCACAATTTTATGGATATAAGATTTGTTCTTATCGTAGATCTCAGCAATTTTAACATATGATATTTTTTCTGAAGTCGAGAACTTTCACCTTTTCACTTAAAGGAAGAACCTTATGGCTTCTCACTGGCGTATCCGAATTGCCAGTATCACCACTCTTGTGCTTTGGGGCCATCGTTAAGTAAAGTAGGGTTACTTGAACACAAGCTCTGCGATACTGCAACACCTGATCTGATCACCAAAATGTCTGCTAAGTGACTAACGGATGGGAAGTGTCTATAGTGTGGAGATGCTGGACAAGGGGATGATTCACATCCCGGGTGGGACAGAGTGGGATGGTGAGAGATTTCATCATGTTACTCAGAATGGCATGCAATTTAAAACTTAGGAATTGTTTATTTTTGGAACTTACCATTTAATATTTTAGGACCACTGTTGACCATGGGTAACTGAAACCATAAGAAGCAAAACCGTGGATAAGGGGGCTACTATAATGGCATGCTTATTGAACACAATTAACATTATGAGCTATGAAGCCATATGAGTGTGACCTTAGGTAAATTCTGTAATCTCTGAGCGCCTCAGTTCTCATTTGTGAAGGGGAGGAAATAATATTTAATAATCAGATACCTCATAGTATGACTGCCAGGATTATATCTGAGGATTTCTGCAAAGCATTTAGCACAGTGCCTGGCAGATAGTTAGTTCTCAATAAATATTCAATGTGACGCTTATATCCCAGAAGCTCTGCTGGTACTCTGTGTGATTTGTAGAGGCTGACGTCGCCGCACAAATGAGGGATCCTGTCTCACCCTGAAGACCACGCTCCTGCCACTGTGTTTTAAATTGCCTTTGACACGTGTAATGTTTTATCCAAACAGGTTTTTTACCTCCCTGAGCAAAACGGATTCTGTTTTAGGATCCAGCTGGTGTTTCTTGACACTGTACTGTTGAATACTTTCACTGTCTAAGAATATATGCTAATGTTTGTGTCATTTACCTATCCAGCCCATGTTTGACTATGGATGTGTCAATGGCAGTTGCTATGTGTATATAGAGTAACCAAACTAGATTTTTTTTTTATTTGACCCTCCAAACGCAAGTGAATAATTGAGGCCATGCAGTTGAAAGAGATGGGAACGATATATTTAAATCCACGCATCCACTTGGCTATACCCTCACTGCAAGCTATATTTCACAGAGCTGGAAAGAATTTATTTTAACCTGTAGAGCTTATTAAGAGGTGCGACATTTGTTATGTGTAACTTTAATTTTTTGGGAGCCAGGAAAATAAAAGTCAGGACTGGCATATAAGAAACATGCAGGCTGGTAAAATCTGGGATTAAAAAAAATATTTACATGGGAGTTCAGCTTTGATTTTATATTGTCACAAATTAATACCAGATGCCTGCATTTCAGACAGGCTCCCAAGCTGGTCCGAGAATGTGAGTTGGAAAACAAATCACTTTGCCATTTGGAATGCTGATTGATATTTTAGAAGTTTCTTTTTGTTTTCAAAGGGAAAATAATGCATATTACAGGCCCAGCAAACAGAACTTTTATAAATGACAACAAGAAGATACCCAAGGGAGGAAGTCTCCAGTTTCTTTTTATAACCCTGACAAAAGTAATTGAGGTGACATTTTATTAGCATTGGCATCTCCCACTTGCACTGGGAGCTAGTTCAGCCTTGTGTGGCTATGTCCAGAGCTAGTAGCTTCATTTCCACTTTCCTTCAACCTCAGGTCAGACAAGAAACACAAGAGCACTTCTGTCTGGGGCATCTAGCCTCATGTGGTCTCCATGTGGCAGGAACCCAGGCTCGTGGGGTGGCTTGCACATTTTCCCCCTATGGTTAAAAAATGTGGCTTTTAGTTTTGAGTCTTAGGCTTGGTCTCAACAGTGTCCCATTATCCTACAGGCTGTTTTTCTTGCTGGCATTTGAATGACTTGTAAAATAAGTTTCAAATAGCCTGACACCTCTGCCGCGTTCCTTGAATACTTTCTAAAAGGTGCTGCTGTGTAAGAATATATGCCGATTTTCCCATTTGAGTTGTTGGAGTGTTGCTTGGACAACCAGGAGAGTTGAGTCTGGATTCTGATTCCACTTCTTGCAGTTCTCAATAAGTTGAGCACTGACGTTCGTGCTGTCAGACTTTGGTGAGAATCACTGTCTGAGGCTCATCCTGGAAAAGAAGAATGTCAGAGCTGGGTGGTTGGAGGATTACAGCAGAGAAATGGAGTGAACTTGCTCCATGGCCCCTAGATGGGCCCTAGTCTTTCCTACAGCAGCTGGGACATAGACTTTCACATGGATGAGAAGGGACCTCAGAGAGGCCCAGAGAGGTGAGGCTGCCATACACTCCTGAGCTCCATGGACACTGGCATGAAAGGATGAGAGCCCTCACCCCTGCACACTGGGGATAATATTGGCCAAAGTCTTCTCAGTTTTGGATGGCTACTCAGAGGATGCCAAGACTGTGTATTCCAAGTACTTCTGCATTTCCTCTGTAGAGCTCGGCATCTGAACTTTGTCGTCCTATGTTAGCGCCTTTACTTTAAGAGAGTGAATTTGTATTATAAAATTTTTAGCTTATATAGTTGATTCTCATTACTTGCAGTAGTTGTGTTCTATAAAGTCAACATGAATGCTGAGCTAGCTACAGACACTGAATACTGAATATTGAACCATTGTTCCCAGAGGCAATTCAGGGTTGGATTCCTGTGAGCCTCTGGTCACATTTTCATCATCCAATCAATTAATAAACTTGTTTTATGTGTGTTTCTGTTTAAAGATACATTATTTAATATATATTGCTAATTCATTAACATTGAACTCACAGCCAAAAGTAACTCATGCCTGAAGGAAGCTTCTCTCACACATTATTTTCTCTGTTGGCCTCACTGCAGCCATCTTGCACTTAGCAACACTAGACGGCACTTTAGTACTTTGCCTGGAGGCTATTTTAAATGGCAAAATCGTCAACAAAAAGCACAAAAATGCAAAAACATGGCACTAAAATTACTACACAAAGGACACTTATTTTCAGTAGGAGAGCTGAAACAAGAAGACAGAGTCTCATCTTGTCTCAGCTGTTTAAATTTTTCCCTGCTCCGCATGTGCACATGTCTGTGAATGACTGAAAGAGCATCAAGCCTTAATTTTGGAGTTGCAAGTAAGTTTCAGCAAGTAGGTGACTTTGCAGTTGTGAAATCTGCAAATAATGAGAATCAACTGTACAGAAGTCTCCCCTTATCCATGGTTTTCCTTTCCTCAGTTTTAGTTACCCACAGTCAACTGCGGTCCTAAAATATTAAATGAAAAATTCCAGAAATAAACAATTCATAAGTTTTGAATGGCACGCTGTTCTGAGTAGCATGATGAACTCTCACTATGTCCCGCGTCATCCCACCTGGGATGTGAATAATCCCTTTGTCCAGCACGTCCACACTGTATATGCTACCCAACTGTTTGTCACGTAGTAGCTGCCATCTTGGTTATCAGATTGACTGTCATAGTGCTTGTGTTCAAGTAACTCTTACTTTTCTAAATAATGGCCCCAAAGCATGAGAGTAGTGATGCTGGCAGTTGAGATATGCCAAAGAGAAGCCATAAAGTGCTTCCTTTAGTGAAGTACGTATATAGGAAAAAACATAGTATACATAGGGTTTGGTACTATCTGTGGTTTTAGGCATCCACTGGGGTTCTTGGAATATATCTGCCTCAGGCAATTGCGGACTACTATACTTTATTCAGGTATTTCGTAAGTACGTGCTGTGTGCTGGAGGCTTCCCAAGACTGGGATATCTTGGAAGGAACCTGTTTTCTGTTTTACAAAGGTCTGCCCCATTCATTCTCATATTTATTCCTGATAACACCCTTGAGGAGGAAGGGCTGACTTTATTGTCTTCCCTTTATTGATGAGAAAACCAAAACCCAGAGAGCTGACGTGACTCAGGGTCCCAGCAGAAAGTAGAGTACGACTAAGAGCATACATTTTGCAGCTAGACTTAGGTTTAAAATCCTGATTTTGCTGCTGTGTGACTTTGGGCAATTTATAAATAAAATAAAACCTTCCTGACTCTTGGTTTCCTTATTTGCAAAATAAAGGTAGTATTAACACCCAATATGTGGGGTTAAAGTGAGAATTATGTGAATTAATTCATATTTAGTACTTAGATCTGTGCCTGGCACATTGTAGACCCTCTGTATGCATTAGCTGTGATTGTCATTTAGCATGCGAGGTACTCATGAAGTGTTTGTTGAGTCAATCAATGATGACTCTAAAAATTAGGGAAATGCTAAAGTGTGGTTGTAACTGCACGACTCAGAGCCAAGAGGAGATTTTGCAATTTTCCAGTCCTTTTGATCCATTTGGGTTACCTACTTCAGACTTGGAAAATCTGTTTTAGAGCTTTATTCATCTGGTTTGACTGTCAGCAGTCAGCAGATTAAACAGACTTTTGTCAAGTCTGTGTCATGATGAGTGGACAGGTAATCAGATTGGTAAATATTAGTGGGCACCTGCTGGGAGCCAGGCAACTTGCTGGGTTTTAATTCAAGTAATAGAAGACAAGAATATGAGATGTCACAAGGCAGAGCATAATTAAGGCATGTAAAGAGCAAACTTCTGTGTCACCCCAAAACCTCCATCTTTACAGCTACTAAAGTGTGTTTGGAACTGCCAGAAGTGTCCTTCCCTTCCTTCTGCTTAGCATCTGGTACAGATATTAGTATAAAAGCAGTTGCATGCCCCATAGGAATAGGGAGACCACATCATGTGGAGGTTCCCCAAACTGGAGTCATTCCCAGACCCATCAGACATGTACCTTTCTAAACTGACCTCAGGCAGCAAGTCTATCTCCTTGGTAATGCCTTTCATGTCACCAGCAGGAGATAATTACAAAGGACTTGATTTCCACATCTGTATAATTATGGTATGGTAGTGATTTGGAAAAATAAATTCTTTATCTTCTTTCTGAAAGACCCACTCTCGGGCAGTCAAGTTACTTTCTGCATTTGTTTTTCCCTCCCCGGACCCAGGTCTCACAGTTGAAGGGCACAAAATTAATCTTTTTGTGGGATGCTTCAGCTAGGGACAAGTACATAGGGCAGCAGACTATGAGAGCAATGTAGGAAATTCCTGTTTGCTTTCTAGAAATGGAGTTTGGAATTTTCCAGCCCTGAGGGGTAAGGTGACTATTTTTATGCTTACAAAAATTGCAGACCTAAATTCATATTTGTCCTGTTATCTAATATTAAGCTTTGCTTTGCCTAACCTTGTTGCATTCATAAATATAAGCTTGACAGGGTTCTCTTGTTAGAAAATTCCTATTCCCTTAAGAGGGAAGGGCACCTTCCTATAAGCAAGTTTTCTGTGACACATTTTAAGTAGACCATTTACCTTGAATAGTTTTTTCTACTGTATACACTTTTTTTTTTATCAGTGAACAAGTGATTCTTTCTTCTGTGTCTTTGTTTATTTAGCCTGAGGCAATGGTGTGAGCTACACAGCTAAATAGATTCCAGTCAGATGATCATGGCAGTGTGAGCTTATAAAAGACATCTGTTTAAGTTTAAAAATAAATAATTAAAACACATGCACAGACAAAAGGTTGTTGCTTCTAGCCTGATTAAAATCAGTCTGCTGTTACAGAGGCTCTTTATGTTTTTCTCAAAAGAATTTATGATTTTTTTTCATTTCATTTAAAGATAAAAATTTAGGTAGAGAAAATGATAAAGGTTTGAAATTTTTTTCTTTAACTCATTGTCAAGTTACACAGTTAAAATATCCTCACATGGGGCTAGGATCCTTTTGTGTCTCGGGTGAAGTGTTAGGTAATTCTTGTCTGTGGCTACTCTGAAATTACCTAAATAAAATAAAATCCTTCCAAGCAAGGACTTTCAAAAAGATATGTTGATTTTCAAGTAACTATTGGGTTGTCAGAAAAGTCATGACATATTTTGTGTATGTTTTTCAGAGGTCATTTATTTGTATAAAGAACAAAGATCAATCAATGATATATTGCCTGTTTTGTTCGATAACCTTTTTGCCATCTTTCAGTGAGCTTCATAATTCCTTGTTCATAGAAGGACCTGTCTTTATTTGCGAAAAGCTGAACAAGGTGCTGATTTACAGCCTCATCTGAATTTAATGTTATACCACGCAAGGAGTTTTGAAGAGAGCGAAACAAGTGGAAGTCTGTCAGTGCAAGGACAGATGAGTATGGTGGGTGTGGCAACACATCCCATCCGAGCTCCAATAATTTTTGACAGGTGATCACACTTGTGTGTGGTCTCATGTTGTCACGATGGAACACAACTCCTTTACAATGAACAAGCTCTGGACGTTTCTGGATGATGGATTCGTTCAAACTGTCCAACTGCCGACAGTACACATTCGAATTGTTTGGTTCCTTGGTAGGAGCTCAAAAAACACAATACCTTTAAAAGCCCACCACACTGAGAGTGTAACCTTCCTCTGATGAAAATCTGCTTTCGATGTCGTTTGAGGCAAATCATCATGTCGGGACCAAGACCATTTGCATATCACATTGTTGTAAACAATCCACTTCTCATCACCAGTTATCAGTCGCTTCAAAACAGGATTGTTTTCCTCATGTTTAATGAGCATATTGCAGATGTTTATACATGCCATCAAATGAACTTCTTTGAGTTCATGTGGAACCCAAATATCGAGCTTGCTTACGTATCCCAGCTTCTTCAGGTGGTCGAGAACGCCTG
>NW_017731559.1:2548184-2571584 GCF_001890085.2 Hipposideros armiger
CTCAATTTATTTTTTTTTTAGAATGAAGCTAGAATTGTCAGCTGTCAAATGGCATGGCAATAACATAGATACAAATGACTCTAGTACTTCCAAAAATGAACTAGTCCCATCTGTCGCAAACATGCGTCATGACTTTTCCAACAACCCAATGTTTTGATAAGAGGATGGATTACTTGAATTAAGAAATGGGAAAAGACATAGGAAAAGTCATCTTCCACTTATTGTTTTTGAGACCCTCCGCCCCAGGCGTAGTGCCAAGGACACGGTGCTGTGTGCCGTTGTGTGCTGCTGGGTGTGAGGCCTTGTACCTGCCTGGGTATCCAGTGAGCCCTTCCTGGGGGGACCTCGGGCACATCTGTTGTCTGAAATTATTATGGCAGAAGCCCCGGTGTTGGGGGAGGGTAGTCATGGGCGTCCCTCCCAAATGGCTGCCAGGTGTACCTTGTAGGGGCCACATGTCCTGCCTGGCCTTCCTCCTGAGACGACCTTGTCAGTGAAGGTCCCTTCTAAATACAGACTGGCCTGTGGACTGTGATAAAAATCTTGCTTTGAAAAAAAAAACAACTATTACTTTATCAGTCATGTCTCACCTTTATACTTTCGTCTAAAACACTTTACTCTGGTGCTTTTTGGGAATCTGTGTTTCAGAAAAGTTGTCTCTAAATTACAGTTGTGTTAAAAATGAGTGACAAGTAACAAGTAAAGTCATCTGCAATTTCCTTACTGCTGACATGTTGGTGCACCTACTCCTAGGTTAGGGTTCTGTCTTCCATCCCGCATTCCTCCATCCCATATTTCTTGGGCCTGTACTCTGTGCCAAGCTCTGGACTAGGTACATGAGATAAATGCCCACCCTGCTGTCATGGAGTTTGAGGGCTAGTATGTATGTGTCTGCCTATACGTACACTTTTTTTTTTTATAGCTGAGCCATCCTGCTACCTGTTGGCAGCTCAGCGGCTGCTCAGCTCGGGCTGGACTTGAACCGCTGTTGCTCAGAGCTCAAACTCTTGAGCGAGCTCTTAACCAACTGAGCCACTCGGCCGGCCCTTTGTACACTTATTTTTTAAGTGGTATCATGTTTTTCATATGTTTTTGAATTGCTTTTTTCTTTTTACTCAAGGCAAAAAAAGAACGACATTTGTAAAGTAACAAGAAAGATCTAAAATATAATTGTGATAAACCCTTTGTAAGAAAGTTTTTGTAATCTAGATAATCACCTCTAATGATTGTTTTGGGTGTGTTACGTTCTTTTTAAGTAAGACATTGTTAGCTTAGACAGCCAGCTGCTCAATGTCCTGATACCCTCCCCAAAACTTAGGCAGCTAAAGGAGGTGTGTACCTGGCAGTGTTTTTCATTAGGTTCATTCTTTCAGGGGGTGTCCATTGAGCTTACACCATTTGCTGAGGGGTAGGCATAGAGGGTTGAACAAAATGTTCCTGGTTCTCACCCTCAGGGAACTTACAGTCCTGGGCAGGAGACAGACAATTGACAAGTAAATAAGTGAATAAAAATATGAGTATTAGTTGTGTTAAGTGCCCTGGAAGAAAAGTTTGTGAGCTGTATGTAAAAAGAATAATGGGGGAGGGGAGAACTGCTTCTGCTGGGTAGAGCCTGGGAAGGCTTCTTGGAGGAGGTGTCTTTGGCTGCTGGAGGAGAAGCCACTAGCATGTGAGGACTGTGTGGGAGTTTCAGGCAGAGGAATGAGGACATGTTCCAAGGCCACATATATGGCAAGAAATAGCCCATTTGGGGGAAGAAACAAAGCCTGCTGTGGCTGAGGAGTATGGGGGCAGGGGGCCGGTGGGGAGATGGGGGAGGCTGTGTGCACCTTGTGGGCTTCCTTAAAGGTTTGTATTTTCTTCTCAGTGCAGTGGGAGACAGTCAGTGGGTTTGAAGCCCCGAGCCACAAGATCGAGTTGCTCACACTGGCGACTCAGGAGTCGAGCCAGGATCAGCCTGGGGTGGGCAGACATGCAGAGGGTTCAAGGTTTATTTCAGAAATAGACCAGACAAGTACTTGGTGCTATCCTGAATGTGTTGTGGAGGAGGGTCAAAGATGACTTCTGGTGTCACCAACTGAGATGGCGCAGTCTGCAGGGCACAGGTTTAACTGGAGAGGAGGAGGAGTCTGGCCCGCGAAGTGCGCGCCGCCCTTGAGACAGCCACATGGTGATTTCAGGAAGGCACTTGGGTACCCAGGGACCTGGAGCTCCAGAGCAAGGCAGGTTGGTGAAACGCATTTAGGCATCATTAGCATGTAGATGGTGTTCAAGGCCCAAGGAGGGCGGAATCACCCAGGCAGGGGGCACAGAGAGATGACAAAAGCCCAAACCTCAGAGTCTTCCACACTGAGAGGATGAGCAAGGGAGGACCTAGCAGCAGACAGCGCAGCCAGGGTGTAGAAGAAAACCGGGCCTGGGGTGCTGCCCGTGGGGCTGAGAGAGGATGCAAAAGGGCTGTGGGAAGGGTTTGAGGATTCAGGAGAAAGTACAAGATAGCATTTTGGGAGCATGGGAGGGGGGCTGGATATGAAACATAGCCGGACAATGGAGTGCCGGTTTGAGGCTGACAAGCATGGATTTAGAGTGACATCAAACTGCTTGACTGTGGTCATTTAACACAAGGACACAGGGGTGGTTATTCACAGGAGGAGGTCACTTCAGACCAGAAGGTTTGAGGAAGGGCCGCTCCATGGAGGGGCATGTCTCCCGACTGCCTTATAAACACTTAGGTTCGTTAGTATTCATTTTCTTAAACACAACTAAAAACGATAATAATTAAAAAATATTAACATACATATGTAACCTGTAAAACAATCCTATAAGGTAGGGCCTGCTATCCCCATTTTACAGATGTGGAAAATGAGGCACAGAGAGATCGGCTCATCTGAGATCCCGGAGCTGGCAGGTTCCAGGGTCAGGGTTCTTATCTGCTATGCCCTGCTGCCCTTGGGCTCTGTGGCCACCCAGGTGGTCTTTCATTACACTCCTTTAGAGGGGCAGCCTTATAAGGAGGTGGAACTGTTTCACCCCTTTCCACTAAAGTGTTAAACACGTTTTCATCTTGAATCACTTGGATATGGTTTGAATGGTTAATTTCACTTTGCAATTTAGGATGTGGTTGTCTCCCTTTAGCCTGTGGGTGTTATTCTTGACTGGTCCCCTCTGCCGCCACACTCCCCCTCCCCCAGCCTTCAGGTTGACGCAGGCCACTGTCCATCATCAAAAAGCCCAGCAGCAAGTGTGCAGCCTAACCTCGCAGGGCCCTGCATCAACCAACAGGTCAGGCCGGTGCAGAGGCCACTTGTGGGTGAGCTGTGCATTTTCTGTGGTAATTTTCAAAGCATCTGGGCCTGAGTGGGCAGTTGCAGAAGCAAGAATGAGATGACTTTTCTCTGTTAGGTTCAATTACAGACTGAACTCCACTACGTGTGATGTTTGGAAAAGAGGGGTTTCTGGGTGCCAGAAATTGCTCTGTGTATCTGTAAACCAAACTGAGTAGAGAGTGCAAACCCCTACTCTTGAGCTTATGTATAGCATATAGTTTACCATCGTAGCCTTTTTTTACTGTATAGTTTAGTAATGTTAAGCACATTAATATTGTTTTGTAGTTAATCTCCAGAACTCTTCATTTTGTAAAACTGAAATGCTAAACAAACTCCTCATCCTCCACTCTCCCCAGCTCCCGGAAACCGCCATTCTACTTTCTGTCTCTGTGCATTTGACTATTCTAGATGCCCCACATAAGTGGAATCATACAGTATTTGTTTGTTTATAACTGGCTTATTTCACTTAGCATAAAGTTCTTAAGGTCTGTCCATGTTATATAGCATATGTCAGAATTTTCTCCCTTTTAAAGGCTGAATAATACTCCATTGTATGTATACACCACATTTTGTTTATCCATTCACCTGTTGATGGACATTTGGGTTGTTTCCACCTTTTGGTTACTGTGAACAATGCTGCTATGAACACGGGTGTACATCACACTGGCTTTTGTTCTTTATTCCCATTTACCTAGAAGCACTGTCATGCAGGGGTGGTTACAAAGGGAAGGGGAAGGTTGGTTGGAATGCAATGGTTCCTCATCAAACTTGATTCCTGAAAATTCACACTTTAGGGAAATGAATGAATCCTGTCTTCTGGAGAGAAGCAGTTCTAGGGATACTTTGAAGTGTGTGCAAGCAATTGGATAAGGAGTTACCTAGTCATAATGGACTCTCTTATCAATCTTTTATTGGTTTTTTTTGCCTTTCTACCTATTTTCTTTAATAACAATGCCAATTAATTCTTAAATATTACCTGGAATACCATAACAGTATACATGTATGTATTTATGTTTCATTGTATAATGTGAATGCATCATTTTTTAAAACTATGTATTTTTTATAACAAAAGGGAATATCTGTGTGAAATATTTAGAAAAAACAGAAATTCAAATTACCCATAAACCTACCATCCAGATGACCAGGTAACATTTGGGGTATAGAACATGCACACATGGGTGGGTTAGGTTCTGTCATTATCATTTGCTATGTGTATATATGTATTCTTTTTACTACTAGAGACCAAACTGCATGTACTATTTGGAAGTTTCCTTTTTTTCACTTAATAATACATTATGTTGTTAAATCGTATCTTGTATGTGACTCTTGGTGGCTGGGTCACGCTGCTTTCGGAGGAACACAGTGAATTCTCTCTCTGGTGCCACGTCAGAAGTCAGGTGTCCCGCAGGCTCAATGTTGGGTCTGATTTCTCTACTGACAGTCTTATGGAGGCGGAAGGGTTGCAGTTCCCTTATCATACAGTAGAACAAACAAGAAGTAGAAGTTAGCTCTGAATGACTTCACCAGGATGGGGAAAGCTGGAAATAGAAACCAGATCACTCACTCACTGCCTGGTGCCTGATTCACTTGATAAAACCAATCTCAAGATCACTATCAGCGGAAATTATTTTCCCTAACCTCCTGGGACTGTGCTTTAATAATTTTATGTTTGCTTAATGGCAATCTCAATTCCATTTCGTTTTTTTTTTCTCACTTAAAAAAAAAAAGAAAGCTTTCCAGGTTTCCTTGGGAGACTTTCTGGATCTTTCCTCGTCCAGGGCCACAAAACTGACAGAGCTCAGGACCCATCCCCTCGGGCCATCTTCACTGCCCCCTTGGAGAATCATCAGGCTCTGGATGGGCCAACTGTAGGCCAATGTTTTCATAGGCTGTTTGGAAATTAAGGGTCTGTTTTATTTACCAGATGCTGTCTTTTTTGCCATTTTATTAGCTTGATCAAACCATACTTTACAAGTTTTAATTAGGTACCATCCTTATGGAAATCATACAGGTTAGATTCTGTCGGTTGTCATTTGTATGTTGTTAATTGTTTGGGGATCTTGGGGTGCTGGTTATTTTGGTTTGTTCAGTTATTCAACAGGTATTTATTGTGCACCTAATATTAGTTACAGCCCTGGATGTAGGGAGCCCTGAGTTATTTAGAAGAGCCAAACAAGAATATCCACCAAGATGGTGCAGGGTTGTGGTGACAGAACTATGCCCAGGAAGCCATAGGAGTAAGGAGGGGCCCTGCATGCAGAGAGGGGCAGGGAGGAGGAGGGAAGGGGCCATCCCACAGCAGGGCCCCTGCAGCCCAAGGTGTGGCCTGGGGAGCTCAGCAGGTAGCTTTGCCTCTTTTGAGGGAAGGGTGTGTTTAGGGCGCGGAAGGAGATGAGGCGTGCAGGAACTTGTGCCTTTCCGTCCCTTCCCATGCTTGAAAACAACAGGCAGGTTCCCATAAACCGCAGAGCTGAGCTGGCAGCTCTTGGGGTGACACCTGTGGCTGTGTGGGCAGGGCTGAGCCTGGCAGTTCCTGGGACTGCCTCCTTTCACACCTGAGTCCCCTCAGGGCCACCCAAGGGCAATCACTGGGGCATCTGATGGAACTGCTGCTAGTTTGCCCTTTCAGAGGAAAACGGAAGGAAGGAAAGAAGGAAGGAAGGAAGGAAAGAAGGAAGGAAGGAAGGAAGGAAGGAAGGAAGGAAGGAAGGGGAGAAGGAAGGAAGGAAGGAAAGAAAGGAAGAAACAGGTGTGGAATTCGAATAGATATTTGCCCTCTCATATTCATTACAGCATTATTCACAATAGCAAAAATGTGGAAGCAACCCAAGTGTCCATCGATGGCTGAATGTCTAAGCAAAATGTGCCCCATTCTACATTCAGCCTTAAAAAGGAAAGAAATCCTGACACATGCGCAACATGAGTGGACCTTGAGGACATTACCCTAAGTGAAATAGGCCAGTCACAAAAGGACAAATACTGAATGGTTCCACTTAAATGAGGTAGATAAGGTGTCAAATTCATAGAGACAGAAAATAGATTGGTGGCTGTGATGGGGGATGGGGACAACAGGGAGTCAGTGTTTAATAAGAGTACAGCGTTTCAGTCTGGGATGATAAAGAATTTCTAAGGATAGAGGTAGTGATGGTCGTACAACAATGTGAATGTACTTAATACCACTAAATTGTATGGTTAAAATGATAAGTTTTATGTTGTATGTATATTTTACCACAATCAGAAAGTTATTTTTAATGGAAAAAAGAAACGGCGTGGAACCAAGCTGTGCCCCAGGCCAGGGCTAACTGTTGAGCCTGGAATGAGAACCCGCGGCCACTCCACTTCCTTCTGTGAGAAGCGCCCCTCTCCATGTCCCTCTGATCAGCCCCTCCCTCATCATGAGCAAAGCAGTGGGATCAGTTCACGCGCCAAACTGTACCAGAGGGCTTCCCCCACAGGCACCGATGACACATGATCTCCAGTAGGCTCCAGTCACCTGAAGATCCGATCTAATGATTAAACATATTAAACTTGGAAGGTCAGATATTTTACAAAGAAGCTGCCCTTTCTGTCAGGAAAACATTGTTTTTTCTAATGTTATTGGGGCCTTAGCGTTCCATGAGTAAAGCTTCCCCTGGCCCAATCTGAAGTCCCAAAGTTAATTTTATTTTTAAACCCATCATTCCTACCTAGTTGGGTAAAACTTTCTTATTTCTTTGGCAAAATAACTTTCATTTGAAAATAAACTTTGAAGTTGTTTGAAGTTAAAACAGCTTTCTTTCAAACAGCAGAAACTGTTAGAAAAGCTTCACTTCTTTTGAAACAAACTTCTGGAGAACTCATCAGCATTTGAAAGGACTGTGGCACAGATGTCCTGTTGCTCGGATAAGTATGTGAGGGGGTTTGAAGTGGTGTGTGACCTGCAGAGGCTCTCCTGAGATGCCTTTGAAATCCTGTTGGTTTGCCTTAATTGGAGCCAGCCGCCTTATGGGGTCACACAGGCAGCCACGGGGCAGGTGGTTCCTCCCTGGGCTTGGCAGTGGCCCGAGTGGGGCAGCCAGCCCTGTGGGCGGATGGGTCACTGAGCAGCCTTCCTTCCTCCATAAGAGGCACATGTTTTGAGCTGCTTTTTCTATAAGAGGTGAGAGAGGCAAGCATGAAGGAGGAAAATGATGTTCCTTGTACCTTGCTAAATTCTGGCTGGTTTAATCATCAAATTGACACGAGACAGATTAACAGGAGAAAATTACTAAATTTTTCATGTATGTACATATGGGGGTTCCATAAAAATATGAAACTCAGGGCACACTGGGCTGTTAAGACTTAGATGCCACCTGGAGCTAAGGAAAAAGGAGAATTTTGGTTTGGGACTTTAAAGGGAAGGAAGGCAAGTCACATGGAGATGGAAATGCAAATGTTTGGTAAAGAAATGTTTGCTGAGCCATCTTTAACAATGGGACACAGCGGACTTTGATCCAGTGGGCTTTGCTAGATTCCTCCCTGTGTATCACACACTAGTTCATGTTAAACTATCGTTACCTATGATGATAGCCCCATTCCTGGAGCAGGTCCTCTATCCGAATTCCTTTAGACAGTTAGGGGAAAGGTCAAAGGTTTTCCCTGAAAATAACCAGCTTAAACTAATCAATATATTTAAAAAGGCATATCTTGGGGTGGCAGACTGCTCCCCCTCACAAAGTACCACCTCAGACTGCTGGGTTTAGAAGTCGCCCTGTTCCTTATCTACCACCTCCTGGCTCTGTGGCCTTGGGCAAGTCAGGTACCATGTTGGAACCTCAGTTTCTTCATCTGTAAAGTGGGAGTCAGAATAGTACCAGCCTTACAGGGATGTGAGAATTAAATGCCAAGATGTCTATCAAGCCTTTAGCAGAGGTCTTGGTATGTAATGTTCCCAAAATGAAATAGAAACTTGTAACTAGGGCCTGCTGGCTTCTCGATCTGATCTGCTCCTTCCGAGAGCCTTAGTGCTGTTTGAAGGAATGTCAAGCATGCGTAGGATGAAGGCTGCTTTTTTCCACATCTTTGCTCTGGCCTGAAGAGGTTTGGGTGGCAGGGGAGCTTTCAGGTTTTATGCTCTGTGTTTCAAGACCATGCACCCAAGTCTTCTCAACAGCATGTTGATGGGGCTTGGGTTCGTCTATGCCCCTTATGCTTTTTATTCGTTTAAAAGCCAGACTGCTAGGTTTTCATGAGCTTGAGAAAATGGGCTCTTGATGATTATGATGCATTAAATTGTGGAGCCAATTTAATAGGCACAATCCAGATCAGAGTGCACCTTGCATGTCCTGACGCATGACAAGTTTCACTTTAAAAGGACACATGTCAAAATCCAGGAACAGAAATTTCAGACTGAGCAGGGAGCAACGACCAATTTGAGGGGCCTTTTCCCATACACGTTGGTTGCAGAGAAGGTGAGAGTTTGCTCTTCCACTTAGAGATGAGCCGGTAGTGTTGTACAGTATCGGGGGGCTTTGCTAACACGTGATCTGGGTCTCCTCACCTGGATTAGTGATCTCGCAAGCCCATCCCGGTGCCAACACCCAGGAAGCCTTCTCTGATTTGCTTCTCCTTGGTCCCACCCTGGCTGGTCTCGGGTCCTCTCTTCTTGTTCCTGTAACACCTAGGACACATCTATCTGCACTCTTCATTTTTATAATTCTCTGTTAATGTGTCTCCCCACCAGACTGTTCTTGAAGGCAGGGACTATGCTCTAGTCATCCTCGACTCCCCAGTACCTTATTGTGGGTGTTTAATGAATGATGGATGCACAAATGAATGCATGATAGTTTATATGATTCTGGTGAGCTCTGTCCCAGGTGGTGGGGTAGAAAGTTCACGTGCATTGAACCTTCCCATCATATATACACTCTTCCTTTATTCATGCCTCCATTCCTTGGTAAAGTTTTTACCAAGTCTTTCTGTTTTGTTACTCTCTATTTCTCTTTGGACAGATCAAAGTGTTATTATTTCTCCTTGAGATTTTTAGGAATCTGCCCCATTTTCAGAAAGGGCTGTCACTCCTACTCTGGCGTTGCTTTGATGGTCCTCCCTCAGCTTTTTTCCAAGATTGCTGCCCCCCACTGAAACCCTAGCCACCTGGGCTTGGCCCCTCAGGGCAGAGCCAAAGGCTCCACTGATCCTCACTGGACTCCCACCTGCCACGTGTACCCTCACTGGAACTCTGGTTCCCCACATCCCTGCCTTGCATCCCAGCCGGGGCGTGGCTCCGAGCTTGACTGCATTCCACGCTCTGGCCTGTGAGTATTTAACCAAAGTCCTAAAGGTTTTAGAGCCCCTTTTCCATACGAAGTCATGAGCCACCCAGCACAGGGACCAAGTTCTTACATCTCCTTACTCTTCTTTGTATCCCTGACACCTAGGACCACTACTTGTGTATATGTGGTGATAACAGTGATAACAATGACAATGACAACTTGCTTCAAGTCACATAATAGAGACAGAATTGGATCTGGAACCATGCCCTGTTACCCCCCCACCCCTCCATTACCCCTGTTAGCACCATCCTTTGCCTGATAACAGTGGTTTCTAGTCTTTTCTTGGGGTTACATATACTTTTAGAAGAGAGTGATAAATGGACATAGACATACACTTGAATGCTTTGCATCTGATTTTAGAAGGGGCACGGAACCCCGGGGAGGTCCAGGGACCACAGTGTAAGGATCCTGCCCTAAAGAATGACACCATTGACCATCTTTAGCAAAATAAAATGGCAGTTGATTGCATTTCTTTTAGTCCATAAATATCAATTGAAAACAATATATCCTCCACCTTCCAGGTTGTTAAGATTTTTTCCACAGTATTATTTTCCACAATAACCATGGGGTATCACACCCACGCCCTGGCATAAAGGCGCCATGCAGACCTCTGGGACAGGCTTTTGTCAAAGAATCCAATCAACAGCTGAATCCACATTACATCTAAGTGAATATTCATGTGGCTTTAGGCACAGCTCTCATGCTGCAAATTCACTTTGGAAACCTTTCCTGTATAGCCTCACCTATGCTTGCTAATTATGTAAACTGTGAGGCAGATGCACTAATAATATATTTTCAAAGAGTTCTCAATGAGCTGTTAAAAAATTAAACTACCTCCCCGGTCTCTGACAGAAGCTCAAAGAGGCAGTGTATTGTCTTTCTTCTTGCTTTTTGGATGCTCAAAGGTGCTCCGGAGCTCTCTCCTAGAAAAGCATTATCAGTCTTCATAAAAAGGGAGTCGTTTGCAGGTATGTCTTATATAGAGGCTAGGAAAATGGGAAGTTAAGGAGATTGATGTCTCAGAGCTCCAAACAACTTTGATGTGTGCAATAAAGAGGTTTCCTTTTTGCCCCACGGGGAGAAAGGGGATGACAGGTGGGCGGTGGGCAGGTGGTAGGTGGTGCAGCACTTGAAGCCAAGAGGATGATCAGAGAAAATGAAGCCCCCGTGAAAGTCATGAGCAGGCCTTGCCCCTTGTCCACCACCTTCCGTTCTCACCTGGTGCCTGCTGCTGGAAACATCCCCAGAAAGGGCCAGTTTACCCCACATTAGGAAGGAAAGGGACCAACTCTAGTGAGATAGTCTGGGCCCTATCCTTGCTCTCCCATCACCTAGCCCTGGCCAGTCAAGCTCTCTGTCACCATAGCTTTAGTAAAAAAAAAAAAAAAAAAATGGAACTAGATTTGTAGTTTGCAAAAATGTATTATCTGTAGACGTCACAGAAATGGTGGCATGAGGAGTGCTTCTTGAAATAAAAAATGTATTGTCTAAAGCTCTATAAAGATCTCAGGAAGGGCTTCAGGAGTTCCACAAATGGTTGATTTATTTTCACTATGTATTTTTTCCAATATATATGTTTTCTTGCATATATAGATTTTATATGCCATATAAATATTTTAACAGTTTGATGGAGGTATAATTCATACACCATGCATTTAAAGTGCTCTAGTCAATGGTTTTTAGTATATTGACAAAGTTGTGAAATCATTGCCACTAATTTTAGAACATTTTTGTCACCCAAAAAAGAAACTCCCTGGCCATTAACAGTCCCTCCCCATTCCTTCCACTCTCCACAGCCAGCTCTAGGCAATCACTAATCTACTTTCTGTCTGTATGGATTTGCCATTGGGCAGTTCATATAATTGGAATCATACACTATGTGGTCTTTTGTGACTGACTTCTTTCACTTAGCAAATGTTTTTGAGGTTCATCCATTTCGTAGCATGTGGCAGTATTTCATTCCTTTTTATGGCTGAATAATATTGCATTTTATTCACCCACTCATCAGTTGATGGATATTTGGGTTGTTTTCACATCTTGGTTATTGTAAACAAAGTTGCAATGAACATTTGTGTACAAATTTCTGTGTGGAGATGCTTTCATTTCTCTTGGATTACATCTAGGAATGGAATTACAGGACATATGGGGTAGTTCTATGTTTAACATTTTGAGGTGTAATTTATATGTGTATATATTGAGTTGTCGGAAAAGTCATGATGCATGTTTGCAACAGATGGCACTAGTTCATTTTTGGAAGTACTAGAGTCATTTGCATCAATGTTATTGCTATGTCATTTGATGGCTGACAGTTCTAGCTTCATTCTAAAAAAAAAAATTAAGCGATTTGGTTGAGTTTTGGAGATGTGACAAGAAGTTGAAGATGGAAGACCAAACTGTGCATTTTTGCTACATTCTACTGTTTTACTTCCATAAGGGGAAGAATGCGTGTCAAGCTTGTGAAAACTTGCATAAAGTTTATAGTGGCAATGCTCTACAAGAATGTCAGTGCCAATGATGGTTCATGAAATTCCGTGCTGGTGATTTTGATTTCAACAACGCTCCTTGGTCAGGGAGACCCACCGAGGTTGATGACGACAAAATAAAGGCATTGATCGAGTCAAACTCACTTTACACGACACAAGAGATTGCAGAAACATTGAACATCCATCATTCAGGCGTTCATGACCACCTGAAGAAGCTGGGATATGTAAGCAAGCTCGATATTTGGGTTCCACATGAACTCAAAGAAGTTCACTTGAACTGTGTATAAACATCTGCAATATGCTCATTAAACATGAGGAAAATAATCCTTTTTTGAGGCGACTGATAACTGGTGATGAGAAGTGGATTGTTTACAACAATGTGGTGCGCAAACGGTCTTGGTCCTGATGTGATGATTTGCCACAAATGACATTGAAAGCAGACATTCATCAGAGGAAGGTTATGCTCTGAGTGTGGTGGGATTTTAAAGGTGTCATGTTATTTGAGCTCCTACCAAGGAACCAAACAATCAGTTCAAATGTGTACTGTCGGCAGTTGGACAGTTTGAACAAATCCATCATCCAGAAACGTCCAGAGCTTGTTCATTGTAAAGGAGTTGTGTTCCATCGTGACAACATGAGACCACACTCAAGTTTGATCACCCATCAAAAGTTATTAGAGCTTGGATGGGATATGTTGCCACACCCACCATACTCGCCTGACCTTGCACCATCAGACTTCCACTTGTCTCACTCTTTTCAAAACTCCTTGCGTGGTATAACGTTGAATTCAGATGAGGCTGTAAATCAGCACCTTGTTCAGTTTTTCTCAAATAAAGACAGGTCCTTCTAAGAACGAGGAATTATGAAGCTCACTGAAAGATGGCAAAAGGTTATCGAACAAAATGGGCAATATATCATTGATTGATATTTGTTCTTTTTTTTTTAAGATTTAAAAAAAATTTTTTTTATTGGGGAATTGGGGGGATGGGAACAGTGCTGGGGAATTGCGGGAAAGGGAACAGACAAGATGCTGTCATTTTGTTCTTCAGTCTAGTTGTGGAGGATGTTGCTTCACTGGTCCAAGTTGGCACCATCATTGCACTCTTCCCAGGTGAGGCACATCAGTCGCCGCCTTCTGGATGGCAGCTCACTGCGGCTGCTGGCCGCTCACACTGGCTGCTGGCTACACACGGTAGCCCATGGCAACCCACTGCCACAGGGGCTGCAGCCTATGCCGTCACCGGCTAATCACGGCAGCCCAGCTCCAGGTTGAGCTGTTGTTCAGCATCTTAGCTGTGGAGGGCAGTGTCACTGGCCCTCATATGTGGGATCCGAACCGGGGCCCTCTGGCGTCCCAAGCCAGTTCTTAACCATCGCGCCACTTGGCTGGCCCGATATTTGTTCTCTATATAAATAAATGACCTTTGAAAACATAGACAAAATATGTCATGACTTTTCCGACAACCCAATATTATATACTTATATATGCGTACATGTATAGTTATATATAAAGTGTTTTTAAAACTGGAGTAAAAAACTCAGTAGTGTTCTATAGCAAACCCGACCACACTGATAACAATCTATATGTTAATTATGCTTTAATTAACTTATGCTGCCAGAGTAAGTTGATTTTGTACAACTAAGCTTCACCTGCCACATCTATTTAATTAAATTAGATCCTGAGATGTTTAAAAATGATTACCATAGGCATCTACTTATCAGTTGGGATCATCTCCTTATTGTACAGCCAAAACCAAAAGAAATCAATTAGATGCTGGTATTGACTTAGACGAGCAATGTCATCCATAACTGCACGTTTCGGATTTGTTTGTACATCAAGATAGCTTCACTGCTCTTATAGTGATTGAGTTATAAGTAATTTTTTTAATTAATAAATTTTATACGTTCAGATTTTTAGAATTTATAATTATTCTAATCTGTTTTATATTTGGGATTTGACATAAGATTTAGTTTGAAAAATAACATTCTGACACTCAAAGAACAAGTGAGTATCAGTGATCTGGTGATCTCTGAGGCCCCAGCTTTGGTTTTGAATCTCATTCCTCATATGCGTTGGGCTTGTGAGTCGAGTCCCTCAGAACAGTATTAATCTGACTTCCTGGTGTGATCCATCCTTGCCCCTCGTGGCTACCTGTAGCTGCAAACAGTTGTCCATGTTGTACTTAAGGATTTATCAAAACCTACTATGACAAGGTAAATGCTAATCATTGAAGGGCTTTCGAAGAAGGGAAGACATCTGTCTTCAGAGTACTTGAAGTGAGGTGGGAGGTACAGGGAATAAAATCAATCATTCTACAGGCATCTAGAAATGAATATTTTCAAATATGGCAAAGACACCAAATATAGGAGTTCAGAAAATGTCAGGGACAGCTTCGCAGAGCAGGTGGTACTGCACTGTGCCTTAGGAGGGTGGTAGGATTTGGGTAGATGAGAGCTGGCGAAGCAGATCCTGAGTTTTGTTTTGAACTAAGATTTGGTCCACCTCGGCGCATTTCTTATCCCATAGGCCTCTAATGAGACCAGCAATTTAGCTGTGCCCAGTCCCATGCAGTTTACAATAACAGGAATAAACATCGGTGGCCAGGGAGAAACAATGCTTATTTTAAAAGGCTTCCAGAAAGGAATGAAACCATTTGGGCTCCTTGGTAGGAAAAGGGACGCTGTTGATTGAAAGGGGACAGACAAGGAAGTATCAGTCTTTGTTTTCATAAGCTGCTATTGAGCGTGGGCCATGGTGAATCTGAAAAACTACAAAATAAAGATTGATGAAACCCCATCAATCCCAAATTGCTGTAAATTATTACATGCTGTTCCCAAGCTGTCAAATCCATTTCTTTGGAAGGCCCTTTGGAACCGAGTAAGGTCGTGCTGGAAACCAAGGGGGAAACTCAGGGGAGCGATTATGGTTATGCTGGAAGGCAGCGTCCCGAAGGTCCCAGTAAATACCACTCGGAAGTAACCAGCCCTGCCTGACTCCCTGCTGGTTCTAATTAGCTCACACTGACGTCTCAGCTCATGGTCGGAGTGGGGAGCCAGTGAGAGGAGTGTGTGTCTCCTCTTGTCCATCTCCAGTCTTTGTTCTGCAAACCCCGTACAGCAGGGCATAGAGAGCCCTCATTTTGCTTTCTGGTGGGAAATAAATGTGTATCTATCTGGCTTAGAAAGTCTTCAGCATGCAAAGGAATTCCTGGAAAGCGCCAGTAAGTCCTAATGATGGAGAAAGAAAGGTGAGGTCACCAGTGCTCTTGGCCCATTGTCAGGGTGGGTGTTTAAGCGGCTGAGTAGAGAGAAGAGGGTCCAGGATGAGACATGATTCCTAAAGACGCTGGGGATGGGCGAGGCCATGGATTTATCAGATAAACTCAGGTGCTGTGGGCCTTCAGAAAGCTCGGGAACAGGTTGCAAGCGGCCTGTCTAAGGAAGCAACTCCAGCCAACTGCATCTGCACCCTTGCACCCTCACGTAAGCCCTGCAGGTGTTCTGGCACCTCCTTTATTCTTCTGGTCTCAGAAGGAAACACTGCATGAGTGTGCACACACGCATGCACGAACTCTTACGCAATGCACACTTTCGTGCCTGCCCTCAGCTTCACCCATCTGTGCGTGTTCATTTGGCCCATGGGGTCTTTCTAGCTCCTCCTAGAACAGACCCGTACCATCTTATTGGGCGCCTGGCTGGCTCCTGGCTCCTATTGGCTCCTTCCCTGACTTGGCCTCAGGGAATCCCCCTGTGCCTTGCAGAAACCTGGTGTAAGAAGTCCATCCTGGGTTTATCCCTTGAACGTCTATGCTGGTCTAGTCGCTCCTTCTCCAAGAGGTATGCCCCTTGCCTCTTCCTGCTTAAATCAGGCTCTCCTTTGAGCTCACTGGTGCCCTGCTGTGCCTTCCACACGCTCCACACCTGGCCTGTCCTGGCCTTCGACTCTGGGTCCAGGTGCTGGATTCCCAGCCACCCTCACCATGTGGCTCGGGGAATCCCTTTCACAGAGAACACCTGGATTTGACTCCTTGAATTCTGATGCTTACCCAGAACATACACAAGCTGGCCCCAAAGTCCTCAGATTGGTTGGTTATATTAGTTTGACAGGGCTCTTTTCTCTCCAGGATGAAGCCGACCCTTTTATTTTGAGTGGTTTTCCATTGCTCATGTGTCCTTCTCGTCCTCACCGTGTCCTGGGTTGGCCCCCACGTGTCCTCCCACCATGGGTATCCTGCGTGTTCTATAATGAGGACAATGCCGTTTATCTCATCAGCTGCATAAAACCCCATACCTTTATGGATCCTGACATTGTTTTCTTCCCAACCGGTACACCTGCTTTTGGTTTCTGCAATTCTGCACATTTGATCAAATTGCTCCCTACAGCTGCAGGGCAAGGCCCCCCGACCCCATGAGGGTGAGTGGGAATTAGAATGCAGCACTGTCACTCAGCCCGTGGCCCTGGGATGGCCCCTTTATTTCCTGACACCACAAGGACGATCCAGGAGACTGTGCAGGAGCCTTCAGGATGGCCAGGTGTTCTGTGTCTGCTGCTGTCTTCTGACCTACCTGTCTAGTCCCTTTGTTAGAGAAGCTTAAACTTGTACCCAGAGGGAATCATTGTGGATCTTCACATTGGGGAATGACATGATGAAATGGGTGTTTTGTAAGCTAAGCAGGGCGGCAGTGGGCAGGGAGAACTGAGGAGTGAATTTCTGGCCAATTTTTTAAATCCTGCTAATAAAGCCCTAGACACTGAGCTGACCCCACACCTTGGTTTTCCAGAATTTGGCAAGTCTGATGAGAACCTTAAAAGGAAAGTAAACATAGGCAAGCTGAGTGCCTTTGTATTCTCTGTAAACATTAAAGTTGCTTTCTTGACCTCCATAAAAAAACGTAGAAACAGATCTTATTTGAGCAAGCTGATTGGCTCGTTCTTGGTGTGTTGAATTTAATTTGATTTTTGCCTCATTCGTTAGCTGGAGACTTTGCAATGTACCCAGATTCAAAGTCAGTTTCCTAGTATTTTCTCTGTTTCTTGATCTATGCATCCCTCCTTTTCTTAAAGATAACCATATTTTCCTTCCTTTATGAGGAAGACTCATGCGACCCGCTGTGGAGTTTGAATTGCTTGTCAGTATCCTGGGTATGAACATGGCTTTCGGCACGTAAGCTTCCATGGGGAGAGGGGGTTTTTCTTTCTACAAGCAAGCCAGCTGTGTGCCCTTTGCTCAAAGGCACTGCAGGGACTGATGGGTCTAGACAGGGGGCTCTGCTGGTCGCCCCAACCTGATGACCTGGCCCAGCCGGTCTACCAGTGCAGTGTCAGATCCCATGATTCTCCTCAGGGGTTCCCTCCACAGTCTAACAAGCAGCCATTGCCAGGTGAGCAAATAAGGGCCACACTCAGTTTCATCAGCAACTTTGCTGCTAGACAAAGCCTTAAACCTGTGGAAAGCAGAACTAAGCATGTATTTAATGAAACTGCCTTCAGGCTGAAGCCAAGGGCATTTTTGCTTTAAGACTCTGTGTAACATCTATTAAGAGGTGACAGCTGACTTTTCTTTCTTCATCTGTGAACACATACGTATTGCTGCAAAACAGTTTGCTTCTTCAGTAAGCACAATCTGATTTGACTTGTGCTAAAAGAGCATCTGGAATCTTGGTGGTAAGATTTGCCAAACAATGAACAAAGTTATCATAACTTAGTTGCTGAATCTGGAGAGCAGCTCATGGGACGGTGGCCTCAACAACCCAAAGCTGTGTTAGAGAAATGATGGAAATAACCATGGGAAGTTAGAGGTGCATTTGGCCTTCAGAGAGAGTCCAGTATTTGAAAACCAGCATTTTCACCAAAGATCTATCCATGAAAGCGTAGTTCTTGGATATGTAGAGGTTCTTCCCTTGAGGGCTCCCTTCAGTAGTAGGCTCCCATAGTAGATCAGTCTGCAAGTTACAGATTTATATCCTGCTTGGAGGACCACCTTTTCAGCCTGAGCTGAACTATTTCCAGAACAAAAGACTATGTCTGTGATGTGGGGATACGAGGACCAGGAGATGGGATTTTGTGACATTCTACAAGGGGGTTTTCTACCTGCTAAAAAGGCCAGCTCTGCTTTCTAGCTGGTGACCCAAGCCTTTTCTCCCTGGGCCCGCCTTAGGCCCCTTGGAAGCTTTGCGACTCCAAGTCAGAAAAGGAGGCTGAAAGTTGAAGGTTCCCTTCGGCTCTGGATTGAAGTGGGACTGCTTGCTCTCCAGCCCAGGTTCCTGGCCCGTGGCCCCACAGCATCCACTCTAACTGGGATGGTGGTCAGTGCCCTGAGAGTCCCCCAGCACCTGCAGTTCAACATGGTGAAGGCTGCTGGACCTGTGGTCATCAGGACCAGGCCCCGAGGGTGAGGTTGGAGTCTGCATCCTACAGGTGGTCCTCAATCCCCCACCTCCCTAACTGGTGTTGTGAGCAATCAAGCGTGGCCCCTCTGTGCAGACTGCTTTCCTCGCTACTCGTTCATAGCCAGAAAGTGTGGGGAGAACCGGGTACCCCAGCGCTGGGGAGTGCTGCCTAACCTGGGGGAGGACCCTGATTCTTTCTTGGCTGCTGTCTGAGATCCCAGTCTTCTGTCTTGCTCAGGTGCTGTGAGTGGCACCAACAGTGGAGCCAGATTTCTTTGTGTTCTTCCCGACTGCCTTTGTTTTTAAAAAGGCAAACCCTTCTTTTCCTTTTCACAGCTTTAATCATGGACAAATAAATATATATTATATATATATATATATATAATATTTATTTATTTATTTACATTTATAAGTAGATGCAGAAGTATGAAAGAGTCTAAAAGGACATATACCAAAATCTCATAGGGTGCTCTCAGGGTCCAGGGGTTGGCAGGTCATTTCCTCAGTTTCTACTTTATGCATTTCCTGGTTTGAATTTTTTTTTTTTTTTTTTGCGGTAAGATATATAAAATTCCACTTGGAAAAATGAATGTTTAATAAGCTTAAACAGAAGAAACCCATTTTAAATAGACCACACCTTATACCTGTGATCTGCTCAGCTGTGTTTGGTGGGACTGTCCCTCCTCCCTATCCGGCCCTTCCGCTAGATGAGGGTCTTCTGCCTCCCTGTTCTTCTTGCTATGGTGAGGCCATGGGAAGCTTGCTGAGCATGGTTTCTGGGTTTCTGGTGACTAGCCTGGGTACTCATATATTGACTAGAGAGGGTCCACTAGTAATTGTGTGTAGAAAAGCATGGAGGCACTCTTTTGGAAAACCCACAAACACCCACCCGCCCAATGAGGGAGTTCATTAGTTTATTTCGCTAGCCTTGATTGAGCACCTACTGTTTGCTAAGCATGCTCCAGCCCTAGGACGACACAGATGAGGAAAGCAGGGTCCCTCCCTGGGCCAGCTAACTGTCTGGTGTGGTTCAGTTTTGTCTGGAGGAGGGAGATGGTCAGTGGGAGAAATAAGTAACAAAGCAAATAAATTACAAGTGTGTGGGTGTCTTGTGTCTATGTTAATAAGTTATTTTTATGGTTTTTTTTATCATAATAACTGAGTGGACCTGAGATAATCATAACCTCAGCTCACCCATTACCTTTGTAGTTGAGGTATCCATAATGCTCTCACTTCCCTCACATCTGTGAAGAAGTAATCATGTTTTCCAGTGGCCTGTCTTACAGCCAGGAAGGGGCCTCCTAGCCTGGAGAGAACTAGAGCCACATAGAAAATTGCCGTTTTGTGAGGATAGCAATGGTTGGCCCAGATGGCCAGGGTCCTTTCTTGCTGTCAAAGCTTGTTTTGCTCCCAAAGATTTTTAACGTCCCCAGGGGGTTCCAGCATGCAGCCAGGGTGGAGACCGATGACCTAATGTAACTTCCTCATTTGATGCTGAGGCCAGGGGTCACCTTCCTTGTCACATGCCGATCCTAACTCTCAGGCTGTAGCTGTCCCCTGTGGTGCCCACTGCCTGACATTGGCCTTCTGGTCAAGCTGCTGCCCCAGATTACCCCATAAGGGGGTTGGCCTTGAGCAGTTGGTCCCACTGGACCCCAGGATGACCTTGCTGTGGCCTCACTGGTTATCAGGGTTAACAGCCAGCTGGGAGTCCAGCTCGGGTGAGGTTCTTCTGGCATTCGCCCCCCTCCCTGCCCACGTCAGCCCTCTCTCTGAGGCACTCTGCTTACCAGGTTAAGAAGAGACATCCCTCTTCCAGAAGCACTGATGAAGGTGCCCTGAGCACAGCTCCCCTTTGCCCCTCACTCGCCTGGGGGCCCCAGAGAACTGTGAGCTGGGACAACGGCAGAGCTGTGGTCAGCTTTCAGGGTGGCCAGGCCACTGGGCCCGTTTTCCTCTGGCCAGTTAGTGTGGATGGTTGGCCACTGCTCCTGCTCTGAAAATGGAGCCAGGGACATTTTTGTGCCCTAAAGACGCTTTAGAAATATTGGCCCTGGGTCCTGCCTCATCCCAGTCCTCTGTTGCTCCAGTCACATGCTTTTCTGTGTGATTTTTTTTCTTCTTCTCCCTGTGACCTTTCCCTAAGCTTTCAGTGTAAGTGGATTTATTATAACTACCCTCTGATCAGCCCTGGGTCCCTGGAGCACACAGTGACTTGCACTGGCAGATGAACCATTAGTCCTAATGATAAGTGGATTAATTTGGTCCAAGTATATATATCTATATATCTATATATCTATATCTATATCTATCTATATCTATATCTATCTATATCTATATCTATATCTATCCAGATACCTATTCCTTGCTCAGGCAGAGCTGAACATTTAAAAGATAATATTCCAAAATGAGTCTGGAAGTTTTCGGGAGGCCGACTTACATATGAGTGTTGACCGTGAACCACATTGGCTTCTAAAGTGTTTTTGGCCCAAATTGTAATTGTCAGACAAGTCAGGGAAGCCCAAGTGCTGAGGACCAGACACAGACTCCTCCATTTGATGATGTTGGCGCATAATGCTTTTGTTTTGAGGTCTGTCCGTCTCTTAGCGGATGTCTGCTTGGCTAATAAGGGGGCATGCTATTTTGGCCCAAGGCTAAGTATTCTTGTCAGTCATTAAAATAGGCAGGCCTGTGCTTGTTAACTGTGCCCATTAATAACGAGTTTGTGTAGTAATGGACTTAGTTTATGAATCAGACCGTGGGGTGAACAGTGCCTGGTGCAGGCTGGCCATCTGCCCTTAGCCGTCTTTTCCATTGTGGGCTTTCTGAGGATAGAAAGCGAGGCGAGAGTTTGTTACATACCTTGGAAGGACCTAGCAAGGTGACAGGGGGCAGAGATGAGCACCACTGCGTTACCACCAAAGGGCATGCCTCGGTGGCAGTGAACAAACGCTTATTTTATGAAGAAAGAGCAGGCGCCGCATCTGTTTTCATCTGACCGTTTCTGTGTCAGGACTGGTGGTAGTACTTCCCCAGCTCCGTAGCGCCATTGTTTGGTTCCATTCATGAGGAAGGGAAGCACATATTCCAACTTTAAAGGAATGGGTGGGCATTTGGGTTTTGGATTTTTTTTCCCTTTAAGGAATCCAGACTATAAGTGTCCGTGTGTGTGTGTCCGTGTGTGTGTGTGTGTGTGTGTGTGTGTGTGTGAATCTACCAGTGTTCAACTTATGCAGGGAGTATCAAATGTACTTGCATTTAAAAAGCAAATTCTTAAAAATGTATAGAAAGACATGCTAAATGGGCTATTTTCTAAATAAGTACCTCTTTTCCAATATAGAAAGAGCTGGATGCAGCCTTTTGATGGGGAGATTGTCAGATTGTACGCTGTTGTGAATGGAGCTATTTTCTAGGGCGAGCACGCTGGCCTGAGTGTTGCATGAGAGCCTGTGGCGTCCTAGGCTGCTTGGCAGGGGCCTCGTGTGTTCACCATGGGATTTGCTGACCTTTTCAACTGGAGTGCTCCCCATGCTGCTCCTGGGGTGGTTGGGGATGGGGTGAGGGGTAGTTCCAAATGCCAGAGGGACTTGAGGGATTGTTAATGGAATACCTTGGTGGTTGTCCCGTGGCTTCCCCCTTGACTATGAGCTCCTTGACCAGAGGAGTCTCGCCCGGGTCAGCTTGTGTTTCCAGCAGGCCAGGTTTGCAATTGGTTTGGTTAGGGTGGGTGGGTGCAGGGTGTGTTAAGAGGATGTATCTGCCTGGCCTTTGCTGGGGCCTTGGGTTGTCTCTTTACTGCCCAAGGAGCAGACCACAGAGCTTCCGAGTGGCCCTCTGCTAGGATAACTGAAGGAGGGGAATCCCTGGAGTTGTACAATTGCATAAGTCACCCCAGTTGCAGATTGAGCAACACATCTATTGAGCAAATTGTCTATTTACTGGTCACTTGAAAATGCTATGCTGTGCTATGCTATTCTATAAATATTTATTATATCTAAATATCTAAATAATCTATTCTATCTAAAATGGTATTTGAGGAACCCTCAAAGCTTCACAGAAGTTGTTGACATCTCCAGGGTCTGAAAGCTATACATTTGTTTTTACCTATGGTTGGAAGTTATCTCTAATGACAATCTAGGTATGCATACTTAAATCAATATTTCATTTTTGATTTAAAACACTCAGAACATTATCCAGAGATTATACAGTAAGTATTTTAATCACTACCTTCCGGCTGTGGAGGAGACACTGGTATTACTGTGAGAACAGTGTGTGGAGGGCTGGGGCGGGGGAGGGGGTGTCTAATTTTATTGGTGGCCAGTGCATCAGCGAAGGTGACACACAGTTAGTTAGGCTTACAGGGGAGTAGAGCTGTGGAAGGAGCAGTGTCTCAGGTGGGCTCATACACAAGGCATTTTGGAGTAACCCTGCCACTGGCTGGGACTGGAGGAAGGGACAGAGCTAGGACAGGCAGCCTGATCCTAGTCAGTAGAGGGGAAGGGCAGGTCAGGGTGCAGCCCCAGTGGAGGAAACTGGAGTGTCAGTGAAAAACCTAGTTGCTGGGCCTGCCGAGTGGCGCGATGGTTGAGAGCTGGCTTGGGATGCCAGAGGGCCCCGGTTCAGATCCCACATGTGAGGGCCAGTGACGCTAGCCCTCTGCAGCTGAGATGCTGAGCAGCGGCTCGACCTGGAGCTAGGTTGCTGTGAGTCGCCGGCGACGGCGTAGGCTGCAGCCCCTGTGGCAGTGGGTTGCCATGGGCTACCGTGTGTGGCCGGCAGCCAGTGTGAGTGGCCATCCAGAAGCCGGCGACTGATCTGCCTCGCCTGGGAAGAGCACAATGATGGTGCCAACTTGGGCCAGTGAAGCAATGTCCTCCACAACTAGACTGAAGAACAAAACGACAGCAA
>NW_017731559.1:2574639-2578157 GCF_001890085.2 Hipposideros armiger
GAGGGCCAGACAGTCTGATTTCCACTTTTGAAGTCTTTGAAAACGTACCTAACCTCTGGGCCCATCCTAGGATGAAAGGCGTGTAGCTACGTGATCAATGTAGCTTGCGATAAATGTAGCTTGCGTGCAAGTGTTCTTCATCAGTCACTATTAAATGTTGGGAGAAGGGCTGTTTCCTTGAAGGAGCTCACAAAATTCTCTTTAAAAGTCTAATTAGAGAGCTGGCTCTGGTCCAAAGTAATCAGCAAGAGTGGAGGAGAAGTGTTCTCAGGTGACACCAAGTGGCTTTGGCATTTGAGCAGGTACCACAAACAGGAAAATCAATGAACAGAGCTCAAAAGCCTCTGGTGTTTCAAAAGGCTGCAAGAGGCCAATGTGATATCTGTGGGCCAAGGAAACCAGGTAAAAAAATGTTACTCCCTCCTCAGGGATTCTAGGTGGTTAATTAGGGGGTTGGGGAGAAGCTGGGCACAGTGTTCTTGGTCCCCTGTCCTGTCATCCCATTTGTACTCTCCTCTCAGAATCTGCCCAGGCTGGTCCTCTGCCTCTACCCCTCAGGCCTCTGAGAGCACGGATGAGCAGAGTAAAAATGGCTTATCTGCCTCAACTACAGTTTCATCCACCTCTAATAGAATACTATACTTAATTTCCCACAAATCTTGTGTAAATATAAATTAAAAAATACGTCAGACATCAAGGGAATTTAGGCAGTTTAAGAAGCCTTTATTTTCCCCAATGGATTTTTTTGAATTAACAAAAATATTTATTTAAAAAGTTACTTGTTCCTAGGAAATAAAATTAGCATGGCATAGCAGAAAGGGACCTTCGTTTGGCAGTCAGGGGTCCCGAATTCTTGGCCGATTCTTTTTCTAACTAGTTCCATGGCCTTGGAAATACACTTAGCTTTTGTGGGGCCACAGTTTTCCCACCTATAAAATGGGTGGGGGGGGGCAAGTTGGCTGATCTCTGAGGTTATTTTACCTCCCTGATTCTGTGAAATGTATGTACCATTAATGACGCTGAAGTATTTCGGGAACTGTGGGGGCGGAAGGCTATTAGCCGAACTTGCTTTTAAACTCAGCACATTGAACAAATGGCTACAAGGCATCTATTCAAAACCTTTTTCATAATTAAGTGTATCCTGTAATCAGTGCTAACAAGAAAGAGCTAATCTTTCATTAAATTCGTTTTTAATTTAATTCTACCCTAATTTAATTTTGCATCACTTAAAATGTATGTTTTTAAATGGATATTTACACTTTAATGCAGGTGGCTTTGAAATTAATTTGTTCTTTGCTTAACCTGATGCAACCTGAGCGCTGAGTCTTCCGGTTTCCTTGGCAATTGTTGCCAACGCCACAATTCTCTTACAGCATTTCTTAGATTCCCTGGTGGTTTAGTTGAATGCTTAACAAAATTCAAGGTAACAAACAGCTCTGTGAACAAGGGCTAGATTAGTAACGTACTCAGATAGAATTGAATGCTGATATTGACCTAAAGCATTCTTTAAAAGTTTTGTTTTTCTCTTGTGCATCACATTTTGTTAGTTAAATATGTTTCCTGTATTCACCTAGAACTCCAAGAATTGGACATTTACAAGGAGAGGGTTTATAGACTGAGGAGTTTTCCATTTGCCTGGTGGTTACCTGTTGTCCTAGAAATAAGGACCTAGGATATCCCTACAGGCCCAGGAAATCCTCAGTTCATCTGCAGCAAATGTGGCAGTTGTCACCACCTATCCCAGTGTTCCAGCCTGACTGAGTTACTGGTGCTGACAGCCGTCTTTGGCTCTTTTGCTGACTTCCAGATCCTGCAGAAGCCCAGGAATTTTGTCCTCACACCTGAAGAGCAGCAGCACCTCTGTCTGCAGGCACGGATGGCAGAGAGCAGCTTGGGGTCATCCCTCCTCTGGGCTGGGATTGGTACCAGTTTTCTGCCACTGCGGCAGGAATGGGAAGGTCCCCTCACAGTCTAGCTCTGGGCCCACGGCCCTCAGACTGGCTGGCCCAGGAAGCTCTGCTTTTGGAGGGGAAACGGGGTAAGGGTGTGAGGACACTCCTGGACACTTCGCCCTGTCCGGAAACCAGTGGAAGCATACTTTTACGCTTTCAGACATTCTCCTCTCTCCAGTAACTATATGTTTCTAGAACCTTCTTCTGTGCGAGAGAGACAGTTGGGGATATTGAGCAGCCTGCAGAATTGAGCATTTATTTCTGGAGGCAGAAGTGAGGCAGTTTGGGGTCCTAGGCTGCTTTCAGAGAGCTGCCCCAAGGAGGCAGAGGGAGGCTCTATCCCCTTGAGACCCAAGAAGACTAAATGTGGGTTTAGAAGCCTGCAGTGGGGAGTGAGATTGGTGGGTGCTGTCCCCCATTCAAACTCTGCCTGAAGTCCACAGGAAGCATCTAATAAATGCCCTCAGGCAGGGCTCTGCAAGTCTTTAAAATAATCTATTTAAAACTGAGAATTCAGGACCCTGAATAAGGGCTGCAGTTTTAACAATATAGATGACAAGTAGTAACAAAATATGTACCCTTTGTACCTAATGGTCTATTAATAACAATCACAACACCTGAAATGTGTCTATGACTCGTTACATGTAAGTACATATGCATGAATGTATACATTTGTATTTGAACATGTCACTTGACAGTTCATGAAGCTCTTGTATACATCATCACATTTAATCCTCACAACAACGGCAGGGAAGTAATATTACTAGAGATAATCAGGGTCTGTTGTGAGTTTGGGGGTAGAAGCTGGGAGGATCATGGTTTCTGCTGAGGTGCTTTGCAGGGTCATATGGGCTATAGACACAGAATGTGGGCCTTGCTCTGATAGAGTGGAGATGACTAGAAAGGGGGCTTTCCTTGCTCTAAACTCAAGGCCATGGAAACCCCCTTTTCCTGATGAAAGTCATCAAATATGTGATGTCATAGCTTTGCTTTGGTCGACACTCATTTAATTCAATGTGATTATTTTCACGTTAAATAACATTTTAAGGTGCTGTTTTTTATGGAAAAAAAAAAAAAGAAATTTTAGTGCCCTCTGGGAAAAGGCTTCTGGAAAGACTGGCCCTTCCTAGAGGGCGGGTCAGAGGGCTTGGGGGATTGCACATCCTGAGGTCTGGATGAGGGACATCCCTGATTCCTCTTGAGCTGGACCCTTGGGGGATTGTAAAGATTGCAGTTGCCCTTCAGGTCTGTGACCATCCCCAGTTCTGTGCCCCGCCCTGCCCCCACACCCCACCTGGTTAGGTCACCTTGTTATTTGTCTACCTAAAGTTTCAAAGCTCAGAACTGACTGAACTTGAAAGGTAGCCCCAGGCCAGACCTCAGTGTGGCTTTGGGAAGCCGGGCCCTGCTTTCCGAGCCTGCTCCCTGAAGCATAAGTTGTCGAGTACCCACTTCCGATGGCTGGCTCAGCCCTTGGGGCCCATGGTCAGAAAAGTTTAAGTAAACAAAAAAAAATTTGGTAGCAAAAACCAAAATAGAAAAGTCACAGCTCTCTTTTTAAAGAAA
>NW_017731559.1:2578707-2581991 GCF_001890085.2 Hipposideros armiger
CAATGATGGTGCCAACTTGGGCCAGTGAAGCAATGTCCTCCACAACTAGACTGAAGAACAAAACGACAGCAACTTGCCTGTTCCCCTTCCCCAATTCCTCAGTGCTGTTCCCATCCCCCCAACTCCCCAATAAAAATCTTAAAAAAAAAAAAAGTGAGAACATTTGTTTAAAAAAAAACAAACCTAGTTGCTAGCTGTCATTAGCTACCCTGTGCCAAGGACTTTATTTCTGTTTCTTAGTTATTCTCATGTTCCCATTTCATAGATAAGGGAACTGAGGCTCAAGGATTAAATAGTTTTTTAAGGCCCCAAAGCTTCCAAACCCCAGGACTGAAATCCAAGTCTGTCTAACCTGGTGTGCACGCTCCTTTGTAGGACTGCCCTGTCCTTTGGCTGAGGAGCACGGGGATGCCTGCCCCTGAGAGTTGTGACAGGTAGGGGTGTGACTAACTGGGCATATACCCCTTCCTGCTGGGACTTCATATGAGCCAGGCCTAGGACCTGGAGGGGCTGCACCTCAGCTGGTGGCCTGCAAGCTTCAAAGCCACAGCTGTAGGCTGCTGTCAGCCAGGTGAGCCAAGTCACCGGAGTCACAGAGCTACACAGGCAAGTCCTGCTTTCTAATGAATTGGCTACCTGTAAAATCAGTTCTCCGCCCCCTCAAGCCCCTTTGCAGCTTTGCAAGTAAGACCTGTGTCGCCCCACAGCCATTGCCTCAAGTCTGGCTGACCGCTGGAAATCTGGCAACATTATAGAAATGGGAATTCAATGTAAGCTAATTGCGGAGTTAAACTACAGATCTTGCAGAAGGTCTAGTACGTCATGAAGACACTGAAGGTGGTGTTAGGAACTCTTGGATCCCACACTTTGACGACTTAGGGTCTGAAAGAATTAGACCAGTTCACCGATGGAGAAGGAAGGTGTGTGATGAATATTTTAGAAAGCATTTGAATATTAAAGATTAGGAAAGGCTCAGAAAATTGATGAAGCCCCCAAATAGTTTGCAAAAATGATCAAAACATGAAGCAAAAGGTGTCAGGGTGGTCAGAAAAAGTATACATGAAAGAAAAAATTTGTTTCATTTTTTGTTGTTCTTTAGAACAAATTAGAATATAGTTATAATTGCATGTTCTTACTCTACATTTTTTTCAAAATGGACTAATCCTTCTAATTTTAGACCCATTTTTTCAAGGTAAAGAAAGATCTAATCAGATTTTTTCTGTTTACCCTCCCCCGCCACCCTCCCCACTCCAGGCAAATCATTTACTATGAAACGATGGTCTTTGTTCAAATTTCCTGGAAAGTTACTACCACCCCACCTTGACCCCTGTACCAGATAGTCTCAGCTAGCTAGGACCTATTCTTATTTCAGTCTGGCAAAAGACACTAGATGGAGGAGGTGTTAGCAGGTGATTTGCAATTCTTCAGCAGCCTGAAAGAGTTAATGTATTGCCTAACCATGCCACAGTATGTATTCTTACTGGTCTCTGAGAAGCTCTCCCAAAAGAATGCCTTCCTTGTTTCTAAGTGCTTTTGAAATCAGCAATAACCATCCAGAGACCATAACTTTTTTTCATTGCCTCCTAATGATTTTATTGTGTCCTAATTGAGATTTTATTTAATATGGTTTTAAAATTTAATATTTATCAGTTAACCTGGTTCAGACCACTGATATTTAAATACTTAACAGTATTATCTAAGCTTGAGAAGGACTACACCCTGTCCCCAACTCAGGTATCATAAGAGGCATCTTCTTGTTTTGTTTTTTGTCTTTGGGGGAAATTACAGCATAATAAGGACCAGTCCCTTCCCTAATTACTGCAGAGCAGCCCTATAACTCAGGAGAATGCTCAGAATTCAGCAAGGCGAGATGGGCTTGGCATTCAGGGTGCAGACTGGGAACATGCAGCCTCTTAATGACAGCTCTTGTCCGATCTTTTATTTTTAATGGATTTTATTTCTTAGAACTGTCTTAGATTTACAGAAATGCCATCTTACAATGCAGTTTTAACTCCTAGGTTTTTTTTTCCCCCTCTCTCTTCAGACGTCGCCTCATCTCTCAGAGATCATCCTTGGAGACCCTGGAAGATATTGAAGAGAATGCCCCTCTACGGAGGTAAGTTTTCGGTGTCACATTTATATGTGTATAAATGGCTTGCAGTACAAGATGGCAGCCAAAGTTTGCTTTATTATTATTTTTTTAAGCTCTTGATTTACAGAGTTCAGATGTTTTTAATGACCCTCTGATTCCCAGACTCATAGTTTAGAAATCCCCACCCTGAGGACCCTTAGAACCAGAAAACTATGAAACTCCAGGGATGTATTTTCCAGCCTGCCTGTGAGTCTGGGTGCTGTTTCCCTTTAATTTTGAGAGCTGCTACTTGATGAGGAGCCCGTCATTGTCCTAGCTTTCCCAGGTGCAGTGGCACAGGTGTCACAGTCTTGAGCTTAATTAGGAGGTGCCCACGATGTCACTGTGTAGCCAGCAACTTGATTTAGGACAGCTGTGAGTCCTCCCTTGGGTCTGAAAGCCTTCCATTTCTCCCTCAGGATTACAAAAGTGCTTGCGAGGCATCGTTTTTTTTTTGGGTGACAGAAATTGCTGAGCTGTGCCTTGCCCCTGACTGGCAGCTTTTCCTTCTCTAGTCCTGCACCTCTCCACCGCTCCCCCGCACCCGCTGCTCAGCCCGTCTGTACCACAGTCCAGCCAGGCCCTCCTTGAATGGAGGACATGATACTCATACAACACAACCCCTTTTAGTTCTCACTGCAGCCCGAGCAGGGTTGGCCAGCATAGAGGGGCTCCTCCCTGCAGAAGCATCTGAGGCAAGATAGGACGTTGTGGCTTAGCAGGGCGTGCATGGCAGGCAGAGCCGAGGGGAGGCCTGCGGGAGGATGTGCACCCCTCAACTCACACCAGCTACTCTGCGAACCCACATCTGCATGCCTTGTACTATGGCCCCTGGCTAGGACTTCGGAGTCCCAGGCTCCTTCCTTCCAGCCTCAGAGGGTGCTGATGTGGAGGGAGGCGTCTCACCCTGGAGCCGGCTCCTTCCTGCCAGGACTTCACTCCCAGGCTCTAGGTCTTGTCCACAGACCACTGGGATGAAGCATAGACAGGCCTGGGGTCTGTTCAAAAGTGTTAGGTGACTCTGAATCTCATCACTGATATGATTCCAAAGAGAAAGTGAGGGCCAGACAGTCTGATTTCCACTTTTGAAGTCTTTGAAAACGTACCTAACCTCTGGGCCCATCCTAGGATGAAAGGCGTGTAGCTACGTGAT
>NW_017731559.1:2585511-2637485 GCF_001890085.2 Hipposideros armiger
AAAAAAAAATATACACAGATAAGATCTTTTCATCCTGTGGTCTGTTCTGTCAGTCCTGTAGTGCAAGCACATGTTATATATTCCAGAAAAAAATAATTTGAATCAAAGTCATTTTGTTCCACAAATATTTATTTAAAATCTATTTTAAAAAGAAAAGAAACAGTCACTAGCTCAGTCGCTGATTCTCATTCAAAGTAAAGCTGTGACTTCCAGGCTTAGCCAAGTGGAGAACTGAAGCAGCTATCTAGATGTGTCAGGCCAGAGCCCTGCTACAGAAGAAAAATGATTCGGGGTTGCTTTTAAACTGAATTTTCCAGTGTTTTTCCTCTTTAAGTCCTTTGAATTTACCATTTTCTAAATCCTTTAAATATACAGTTTTTTGTTCTCATTACCTGTGTTGATATAGGAGGATTCTTTTTAAGATGACAAGAAAGAATAATGTCTTTGGAATCTGCATAGGTTATGTTATTGTAACTGAGGACAATAGTTTTCATTAGCTGGCTTTTCAGAGACCCATATAAATTATTATCAGTATTATCAAGGAAGTTGTCTGTCATTGGGGTTTTTTTTCAAGCTTCCTTGCTTCCAGCCATATTGTCCTCGTTATCCTTGGGGTGACTCAAACCATTTGTCTGGTCTTTCCTTCCTGTCTTTGTGTAGAGATGTCTCAGCTGTCCAGCGGGCTACTGACTGTGTTTTTGAAATAACGTTATTTTTCAGATGTCGAACTCTCTCAGGTTCGCCCAGGCCAAAGAACTTCAAGAAGATTCATTTTATCAAGAATATGCGGCAACACGACACCAGGAATGGCAGGTACTACATTAACGAGCTGCTTGCCAGGCTCCCAGTTGTAGAAAGGCGTGAGTCCAGTGGGGAAGGGAGGATGGGACTGTTTGAATGACCAGACCTCAGCCTCGTGAAGCCCATGCTGTTAAGATGAACAGGATCTCTTGTAACCTTCCCAAATAGACTAGTTCCACCCCACTCCCATCAGAATCATCCAGAGAAGTCTACAGGAAATAATGCTCCCTAAGACTGACCACAGGCCTGGTGAGATTTTTTAGATTAACCACAAACTGAATTTTTAATAGTACTCAAATATATTTTTATAGAAAACTTTGAACAGAAAAACAGTTGAGTTTTGTTTTGGGCTCCCCCCCCCCCCGTTTTTCTGCTTTGTTGGGTATTGTTTTCTTTTTTCACCGGGGCTGTGTGCTTTGGTCAATAAATGTCCCACCAGATGCACTTGGTTTTGGTGCTAGCTTTGAAGACTTTTAGGAAAGTAGCGTCATGACTTTGCCAGCAGATTCTCTTGGGCACTAATTCAGATTCCCCTGCTGCTGACATCTGGAGCACGTGTTTCACCAGCTCTTCAGTTGCTCTTTTGGAAAGTGCTGTTTAAATGAAAATTGTCGCAGTTGAAATTTATATGACCTTGATATTAAAACTATCCTAGTGACAAATAGAGCAGAGTCATTATGGCTGGCACGTTTGTGATTGAATAGCTAAGTCCATTCATGGCAGCCTGAGGGTGGCGCTGGAGCAGAGCTCCAAGATTTCTTGGGGTTTCCTGATGCTCTTACCCCTCTATACTCCTTAGAGACAACCCCTCCCCACTGACTTGTGACCTGGATAGTGGGTTCCCTTGAATGGGGGAGTTGTAGACCCATCCCAGAGCAGAGGTCCTGCTCAGAGACCATATTGTTTGAGCTCCTGAATTACAGAAGGCCACTAGTACTCTAATCTATACCAACTGAAAATTGCTAAAACGTCGTCAGACTCATGGAATGATTAAGGCCGAGTGTTACTGTAATTTGGTGTAAAACACACTATACAACGTGAATAATACACTAACAACTACAATTTTTAAAGACTTGTTTTCTTGAAGTTTATGCACAATTTTAAAACCTTAGTTGCACAGGGAACAATTCTATGGCTATACAGTGATTTCGGAATAGCAAAATTGAGCTCTCTCATCAAATAATTTTTACATAGTCAGTATATATTTCTATTTTAAGTACAGAGCTTTTGTTAAAACGTTCCCAACTATCATCTGTTAAATAAAATATTCTGAATGCCTCTCTCTCTCTCCTCCTTACTCTCACTGTTACAATTATTGTGCTTCATTCATTTAACCACTGTTTTTCTTGTCTTTTATGGCTCTTAATTACCAAATCCAAACCTTACTCATGCCATTTTTACCATAATTGTTCATCATTTATTTACATTTGTGTTTGTTTCCATAATCTCTTTAACCATAAGATAAGCATAGAAAGCCGTTAATTCCTAAATAAAATCAATGACAAAGCCAAATGAATGGGCCACATTAATAGTATTCCCCACATCCTGGTGCTGTCAAAGATAACTACGTCAGATAATCACCTGGCATGGTTCAGTAGTGAGAGGATGTAGTGAATAAAAGATTTGGACTAACTGGATTGCTGGTGTACATCATGAAGCTACCTTCCTCGGCGCGCCCTTGACCCAGAAACAATATAAACTGTCCGAAAGCATGCAGTTTTGCTGGGGAACTTTCAGAGGGAGCCAGGAGAGACTGTTAGCTTATCTGAAGATCTGAGAACTGGAATTTAGGACAGGAAAGCAAGCTCTTGGAGCTGTTGTGGGAACCACAGGCAGGAGGCTGTGAGATGGCCAGTTGTAACTGCCCAGGTGAGAACTGCTTTTCCTGTGCCAAAGAAAGACGAAAGGACTGGGGGTGCTCTCCTTCCCCCGCTCTGGTTTATGAGCAGGCTGTTCTTAGATGAAAGAAAGAATCCGGGAGGATACCAGGAAGAAAGGAGGATTTCTGAGGTGACAGAAGGAAATTGTGGCCACGAGCTGATGAATGGGAGGATGTGACCCAGCCTTTCGAGAAAGGAAAGGAGAATTGCCCCCATTGCCGCTGGGCAGCAGGCGTGAGACTGTCCTGATGGAGGGTTGCTTGGGACACGTGGCTAAGCTCCAGTCCAGCAGTGGTGGGTGGGAGGGGTCCTGAGCTGAGATCCTCCTGCTCAGAAGGGAGGGGCTGGTGCCGAGGCTGGGGAGGGGTCACTGGTTCCCCCGCTTCGGGTGTACAGGGACATATACAACAGCGCACAAGAGGAGCACCCGCCTCAGGTTTGCCTGCCTGTGTCGGGGAGGAATGAAGTGTTACAGAAAAGGCTGGAGGTCTTCATAAAGACCTTGAAGGCCTGGACTGGAAACACAATGGCCTGTTACTGGAGCGTTCGCCTATCCTGACACCCAGGGAAGAGAGACTGAAAAGGAGCCTGCACAGCCCCAAGTCTCACAACAGGCTCCCCAAGCCTGGGCGGTTTCGGTCCCTGCTCCGGCCCCTACTTCTGCCCAAACGCTGTGCCCAGCTCCCGAGTCTCCTTGTGACTTCTGATCAGCACAGACCAGCCTCTCAGACCGCAGGCCAGACCTGGGGCCTGCTTGCTGTTGGCTCTGAAGACTCTGGTGTTGCGGTGCCTCCATCCCCAAGCCCACTGGCGTGTGGCAGGAGCCTAGCATCCAGGATGATTTGGGCTCCTGTCTCAGCAAGGAGTGCAGCTGACAGGATGAGAGGGGAGCGTCTGTCTTGAGACTCCTTGTCTGACCTGACTGTGAGTGTTAAATTTTAAGATAGGGGAAAAGATAATAGAAACTGAGCACCAAATATGGTAATAAAAGACAATACTTGTGTTATTGACAAAGCAAAACACCCAAGTCGACCTCATGATCAGTAATATCAGGATAGCTGCTTAGAACTAGAGCTTGGGGCCTTGGGTGGCTCCGTGCTCACAAAGTTCTTTCTCTGACATTAGACAAGTCCCAGCTGGCATGTGAACCACACTAGAAGGTTTGGCTCTGATGAAAGATGGAGTCTCCTTGAAGTAAAAATCACCTTCATCTGTCTGAAATCAGTGAATTCTGTGAGGCTGGATTAGGGACCTGCTAGAAGGCTTTGTGCGTGGCTAAAGTGCAAAGAACCAAGCCGAGTGTGTTCTGGAGTCATGCTGCAGACCCCTGGTCCAGGTGGAGCTAAGGATGGAGCCTGGACACAGTTGACAGACCCAGCAATGGAAGCGTCTGCTCCACTGTTCGAACCAGACGGTGTGATGAGTTCTTTACTGGCCCTGCTGGGTGTTGCATCTTCTAGCAGGTAGGGAAAGGGGTGACAGGAGCTGCCACACTCCAGTTCTTCTTCTGCCTTACCACAGAGACAGACTGGTGATGGGGAAGTCCTGTTGGACTTGGTAGTTGGGAAAGAAAACAATGCTTGACTAGATTTTAGGAAGACAGATTTCAGAAAGTTCAAACTAAGAAATGGATTCTTGTAGCTGTTACCATACTGCCAAAAGGGATTATAAAATTATGAATATCATCAAGTGATCATGGGTGCCAGGCTCTAAATTCTTGATCAGCTTTCTTTCATTAATTTAAGTCAATGGATGTTTGTTGAGTAAATAAATGAGTGGAAAGACCTTTTAATGAGTTTCAATCTTTAGGACTAAATCTAGAAAAATGGAAAGAATTTAGAAATACACATAATCCTTGAAATAACCTTATCAGGGAATTGTTACTATTGTGTTAGTCAGAATAATGGCCCCCTGCCCCACCCAAAGAAGTCCCTGTCATATCTCCAAGACCTGTGAATATGTTAGGTTATATGGTCATGGAGAATTAAGGTGACAGATGGGAGTTGAGATTGCTGATCAGCTATCCTTAAAATAGCAAGATTATCCTGGATTATCTGGGTGGTCTCCATTCAACATAAGGGTCCTTAAAAGTGGAAGAGTCAGTGTCAGCGTGATACATTGTGAGAAAGACTCAACTGTCCGTTACTGGCTTTGAAGATGGAGAAAGGGGCTATGAGCCAAGGAACGCAGCAGCCCCGAGAAGCCAGAAAACACAAGAAAGTGATTCTCCATTACAGCCTCCGCTGGGAACCAGCTCTGCCAACACCTTGACTTTAGCCCTAGGAAACCCATTTCAGACTTCTGACCTCCAGAACTACAAGAGAAGAAACGCAGGTTGTTTTAAGTCACTGAACTTGTGGTAGTCTGTTACCGCAGCCATAGGAAACTAAAACATTCCTCATCCCAATTTACAAAGGAAGAAACTGGAACATTTAGCAAGAAAGGGGACTGGGGTAGAGGTGGAATATAGATCCAGGCATCAGATTCCAAAGTTGCTTCTCATAACTGAAGGGAAGGGTGGGAGATTAAAAATCCGTACACTGTAAGACAGCATGTTGTGGTGAATTTTGAGAAAACTATTGAATTCTGATTTTTAAAAATCATTAGCTAAAGGCCAAAGACTGATGAAAGAGAGGCAAACACGTAAGAATACTGTGAGGAAGACTCAAGTCCAGAATAAACTAAAGAATGAATAAAGGAAAGAAACTTGGAACCTTTGTACATTGCTGGTGGGGATGTAAAGTGGTGCAATAATTGTGGAAAATAGTTCGGCAATGCCTCACAAAGTTAAACATAAAATTCCCATATGACCCAGCAATCCCACCACCAGGAATATGCCTAAAATAATTGAAAAGAGGAACTCAAACAGATACTTGTAACAAATGTTCATAGTAGCATTATTCACAGTAGCCAAAAGGTGGAAACAACCCAAGTGTCCATCAGCAGATGAATGAACAAAATGTGCTATGTAAATACATAGGAATATTACTCAGCCATAACAAGGGATGAAGTGCTGATATGTGCTACAATGTGTATGAACCTTGAAAACAGTATGCTGATTGAATTAAGCCAGACACAAAAAGCCACATAGTGTATGACTCCATTTATACAAAATATCCAGACTAGGTAAATCCACAGAGACAGAAAGTAGATCAGAGTTACCCGGGGCTGGAGGGTAAAGGGAGTTATTGCTAAATGGTTGCAGAGTTACTGCTTGGGGCAATGGATATTTTTTGGAAATAGATAACAGTGATGGTTGCACAACCTTGTGTGTGTACTTAATGACATTGAATTGTACACTTAAAATGGTTAATGGTATATTTTATGTTATATATATTTTGTCACAATAAAATAAAATGTCAGTGATAGCCATGGGGCTTTTAAAACCGTGCTCAGAAGGAGGGAAGGGAGGGTAAATTCATGGGGTTGATGGGGCAAAGGATTAGATGTCAGCTGCTGGCCTAGTTTTAGTTTCTTTAACAAGTAGAACTGTGAAATGTAGACCAAACAAAGCAATGTGCTGGGCACACAGTAGGCACTCAATTAGTGTTTGTAGAATAAATGAATGGAGAGGCCTTTTTATTTTTTAAGCTGAGCCATTCTGCCACCTGTTGGCAGCTCAGCGGCAGCTCAGCTCGGGCCAGGAATTGAACCGGCTACCCTGTTGCTCAGAGCTCACACTCTTGAGCGCCCTCTTAACAAACTGAGCCACTTGGCCGGCCCTATAAGGAGAATCCTTTTAAATGAGTTTCAGTCTTTGGGACCAGATCCCGGGGAATAGAAAGAATTCAGAACAATTGATCATTAAAACACCATGGAGAATAAAAGAAGTTTTAAGTTGAATGCTAGGCAAATGTTGCCTTCAAAAAGTCGGAAAGAAACTGAGGTGGTAGCAGAGGGTAATTTCTCATAATCAGACTAGCAAACCCAGAGTGGACTGCTGGCTGAGTTCTGGAATGGATTGAGCAACAGATGGTTTGGGTGCTTTTAGAAAAGAGCAGAGTTTGCTAACAGTCAATATGACTTCACTGAGAAAAAGTCATGGTAAGTTAACTTCATCTCCTTATTGATGGAATAACTAGGTTAGTAAATTAGGGGACTGCCGTAGACATGACACTTGGTGTCAGCAGAATGTTAAGCTGCTCCTCTTACAGCCAGTGGATCGAATGGGGAACTGTGGGCTGGGTGGTGGCAAGGCAGGCGAGCCTGCAGGCAGCTGAGAGTTGTTCGCTGATGGCTGTTAGCCTGAAGGGGAGTATAAGGAAACTAGCACATGGTACCACTCCCTTGGAGTGAAGGCCAGTAAGCCTTGCTGGGCTTGTGGAAAACCAAAAGCAGCAGGGAGAGGAGGAGAATGTGTTACAGAGGAGAACCAAGCCTCAGTACTTCAACAGCTGGAACTGCAAGGCACAGTGCACCGAGACGGAAGTTAGCAGGAATAAATGATTCACAGTACATGACAGAGACTTCTCAGGAGCTCATGGGAAAAAATATCTTGGAGTTTAGATTAACAGCATGTGTCCTTAGAGGCTAAGAATGAGATGTAACTACAGAGTGAGCTAATTGAGCATGTCCGAATAGAAGGATAGCATCACAGAAATGTATCACTTTTGTACCCAGCCGGGGTCAGTCCCATTTGTCGTGTTTCACTCAGCACGAGTGTCACCTTTTAAGACATTGGATTAGTATTGGAATGGCCTCTTTGCGGTAGACTCGGATTTTCCAATCCCTTTTCCCATGCAGGGCATGATGGATGACATATAGCAAGTGGGAACAGCCACATGTCCTGTCTCCCTTCATTGAAACACCTATGCATAAGCCGCCATTTTTTGTGGAAGGAGACATGTGCATCCCGTAGAAGGCGCCTTAATAAAATGGTTCCTTCACTGCAGAGAATGAAGTAATACCCAAGGTTTGGTCCATTCAGCACCTAGGTACTGACACCTGCTCTGTGCTGGCACTGTTTTAAGTGATGGGGTATATCTGTGAATACAGCAGACAAAGATCCTGCTTCGAGGGGTTACAGGCAGATGATACACAAGAGAATTGATCCTGTCAGAGATGAGATAGGTGTGCTGTGAAGCAGCTGAGCGGCTGGGGGTTTGGGAGCAGGGCCTGTGGTCGGCCAAGGCTTTAAAGATGGGGATACCTTTGAGCGGAGATAAGGAAGGTGAGAAGGAGATGAGGGAGCCAGCCCTGTGCTATCTCAGTGGAGAAGAATGTTCGGGGTGGATGGAACAGCAACTGCAGAGTTGCTGAGCCTGAAGAGCTGTAGGAAAGCCCGTGTGGATGACTTAGAGAGAGAGGGAGAGAGACGAAGGAGATCGAGGCCTAGTGTTACTGTGCAAAAGGTCCGGCCGCTTGCTGCACCAAAGCCAAAACTTGAGAGCCAACGTTGGTGGAAAGAAAAATAGGTTTTATTCCAAAATGCCAGCGTTAAGAGAAGACTGTGGACTCCCTGTCACCAAGACTGCTTTGCTCTCTTCATACCGCCCAACGGTTTTATAGGCACGCAAGGAGGGGCAGAGCAAAGCAAGGAGAAGTTGGCCAGGCAGCTCCAGGAAAAAGTGTTTCCGAGAGGCTGGTCAGCCCCAGGGTCAGGAGTGAATCCCCTACAGATGCAAAAACATTCTCCCAAGTTACCAGGACAGATGTGCACACTGGTCTGGGGTAAACAGAACCCTTGGAACTGCTGTGCATAGTAAATGCACAGTAAACAGAGTCATCAAGGTTTGGGGGAGGAGAGGGAAGCAAGGAAAAAAAAACTTTCAAAAAGTCCCAAGCCAAACCACTGTCAAATCAAATTATAAATCAGAGGTTTAAATTTCAAAAATAGAAGATACAGGGTCACCATTACACCAGGAGGGTAAATTGTGAAGATGTCGCTTTTATTGTGAGTGGGGTGAGAACCATGGAACGTGCTGAGCAGCGGCCTGGTGTGACCTTGCTTTTGAACAGGAGCACTCAGGCCAACCAAAAATCAAGGGCAAGCATTCAGCCTTTTTGTTTTTTTTGGTAACCTTATTCTTATAGAAAATTAGACTGTGTGTGTTGTGCACTGTCTTCTCAAAGTGAATTAATTTTGCTATGAATTTCAAAGATAACTTGAGGTCTGTAAAAAACTGTTCATGTTTTTTATGAGCAATGTATGAGCAAACTGTCACAAAAGAGAGGTGACCAGTGGCCCCAGGCACAGTGTCTGGAATGGGCCCTCGAACATCCTGTGAGCAGGGTGGTTGCTGCTTCGTTAGTAGAGGAGAGCCAGTCACCTTTCTCTCTCCTCTGCGTCTCCACCGAAAGTCCCACTGTGTGCTGGGGGGAGAGAGGAAGTTAGCCAAACGCAAAGACACATCTCAGTCCTCAGGGATAAGATACACCCTTGAACATGATAAACATGACGAGGTTAGCTAGTGCCAGCTGAGAGTAATCGTTGGCCAGGTAGAGAACTGTGTCATCATAATGGAAGGTGGAGGAGAGTCTGTGCTTGAGGACTGAAGAATGTGGGTGTCACCGTCCCTCAGGCATGCAGTTCGTGGGTGTTATTTGTCATCCTTGGGAAGTCACCTTAATTCCGAATGTGTGTATTATATACAAGTAATGGCTGCCATGTGTACTGGAAATGCCCATTTCCAGGTCTGCTTTGAGAATCATTTCATTCGGAACAGGCAGAGAAATGTTCTTTGCAGTGAGTGGGCTGGGCGTTCCTCGGGAGGAATTTTCAAAGAGATTTAAAAGGATTTGGGATGGGAGCAGACAAACAAGTGAGCTAGAGTGTTTTCTCTTTAAAGTGTGAACTCACTGGGAAAACTTAAAAATATATAAAAAAGATTTTTGGCACCCTTGATCTGCTTTTTCAAGTAAGAAGTGAAAAGTGCAGTAACTGAAGTCAAGTTGTAGCCTTTCCTTTTTATGCTGAAAATTTGGGGGATAAGGGGGATGGGTAATAACTAAATTAAGACGTTGTTTGTGATCTCATCAGTTCCAATCTGTCAGCCTAGTTTAGTTTGAAAAATGAGTTGGAGGAAGTAGCATGTTTCAAAAAATAAAACAGCTAGTTACCAGTTCTGAAACTGGCCTTCTTGAAGGATGAAAAATGTCATTGCCTTTGCTCCCTTAAATGAGTCCATGCAATTTGATAGATGGTGACCATCTCCTGTGAGGGTCCTTGCAACATCCACCTCTTCCCAAGCACGCTTTTCCCTCTCAGAACTTTTGTTCTTCATTAGAAGACTAAAACCCACATCCCCCCAGCAGCAGGAGGCTGGCGGGGAATGTCTTTCTTAATCTCTATCATCATCAGTGTTTATAGCCAATTGTCAGTGAAACCTCAGTCCTGAGGGACAGTGAGTGTATAGACTAAAGGAGCCTTTAATAATCCCCAAACCTCACTCAGACTCCAGGTCCAGCCTATCATGCCCCCGAAAGGTCCCCCAGAGCTGCTCTCAAATATGACTGACCGCACTGACTTGCTCTTAGTTCTTCCCTGGTGCTGTGAGTGGCGGGAGGAAGGGAGGAGCTGGGCTTGCAGACCAACCCCTGGGAGGTGCGAATGTCTGTGCCCTGGGGCCAGCACGGGGTCAGCACCACACATTAGGGTTTAGTAAGGTTTTATTATTTGTACCTCTTTAGGAAGTGTGGAGGTTATGCTGGCTTTTTCTTTCACTCTGCAGGAGGCTTTTGAGAAAAATTATTTTCAGTCATGAGCAACTGTGCTTGGTGTTTCTCATGTGCATATGTATGCTGCTGCAAAGCTTGCAGATTGAAAGTGCTGGTTGCCTCTTTTCAACCAGTTTGACATACAAGAAATTAAGCAAGTCGCAGAGGAACGGTCTAGGGGTTGGATAGAACCTTTCCTTGGCAGTTCTGTTTCAATTCTCTGCTTGGTGAGAGGACCTGGGAGCCTGGAGGAAACCAGACCTTGGTCCTCCCCAGTGATCTGCAGCAGCTTTCTGAGAAGAAAACAGTAATTACAGCTGGCAGACAGCTTGGGGCCTGGGCCACACGGCAGGACACAGCTACCTGTGCTGTCCTGGAAGAACAAGTAGGAGAGGGCTCAAGAGGGGACCTCCTGACTTCCGTGACACCATGCTCAGCTGGGTGTCCTCCTGTTTCCCTGCTCTGGGTTAGCTTGTGTTCCCTCAAAACTTTTATGCTGAGTCCCAGTCCTCTGTACCTCAGCATGGGACCTTATTTGGAAATAGAGTCATTGCAGATGTAATTAGTTAAGATGAGATTGTCCTGGAGCGAGGTGGGCCCCTAATGTAATATGACCTGTGTCTTTATGAAAAGGAGAAATTTGCGCTCACACACACACACATACACACACACACACACGGGGAGAATGTCATGTGGCCACGTGAAGGTTGGTGTTATGTTGTCACAAGCCACGGAGCTACCAGAAGCTGGGAAAGAGGCCCAGAACAGATCCCGCCCTAGTGCCTTCATCTGAGGGAGCACCGTCCTGTCGCCACCTTGAACTCGGGCTTCTGGCCTCCAGAACCGAGACAGTCCATTTCTACATGGAGGCCGTTTAGCATGTGGTACGTTGTTATGGAAGCCCCAGCGAACTCCCACACACGCCCTTATTCTCACTCACTGCAGTTACGGGCTTTGCTCTCCTGGTTCCTCCTCTCTTCTCCCTTCATTCTTTATCAGGGTAGCTCATCCACACCAGCTTCAGTCACCATCACCCTCTTGTCTCATCCTAGGCCTCCCGTTTCCCAGGACCAACTCCCCCACAGGTTCAGGGGGTCTTTCAGGAGCTGGCCTGCCAGCCTCACTGGTTTCTTCCAGTCCTCCATCCCCCCCCCCCGCCACCCTCCAGCTATGCTGAATTATTTACAGTAATTGCTTGGTTAAGGGAAGAGGTTAGTAAATGCTGGAAGAAATACCCACAAAAATTACATATGTAGCTTAAACATTGTGCTTTAATTTAAGGCATATTGGTGATCATTCATTCAGCAGTTTTGTCGTTTTTATGCCAGGACTTTTCTTTGCGTAGGGTTCCCACAGATTGGGGTCTGTCTTGTGGTGTCAACCTCACACATCGTCATACCCACCCACTGCTGACATGCCCAGATGGGACTTCTTTAAAGTGACCCAAGAATCTAAGGGCAAAATCCTTTTGGATTTTTAGAATTTTTTTTTTCTTATCTTTCATGGATGTCTCGCCCATACCACAAATGCAAAAATTTTTTTGGTGACTTGCTTTGTTTGAGTATTTTTTAAAGCATTCAGCATTGTTTGTTTGTTTTTTATAGAACCAACATTTCTCCTTTTGTTTTTTCCACAATTCATTAGCTTGTGCAGTCATTTTGTGAACAGGGATAAGAAGAAGTAACAAGGACAACTGGTGTAAACAGGTTGGAGACGTACATAACTAACTCTTAGTAAGTGTACAAGTCAGTGTGGGTGTTCTAGAAAACAGCCTCCCAGCCTGAGCTGTGAGTGCCGTGGGTGCTGGTCAGAGTGATTGACAGGGGTGTGGAGAGCCTGGTGGGCCAGGCAAGTGGCGGTCAGGGGAGACTTTTATTGCATGCTCAGTTTCTCATATAGGCCTTCTGCTCTTCCTTCTCCCAGCCTTGACTCATACCAAGCCCTGTGCCAGAATATCTTTTACTAGTAGCCTGATTGCCATGTGTCCCTCCTGTCTCAGCCTAGCTGTCACTCTCTCCAGGAAGCCCACCTTGCCTCCCTCGGGCAAGGTTGTTTGTCCCTCTGATGTGCTCTGTAGCGCCCTCTACTGCTCCAGGGCAGTCACACCCCTGTGTCAATATCTCCCAACCAACCATAGTCTTTGTAAGGATGGAGCCCTTGCCTGTGCTGTTCATCATCAGATCCCCGGCACCAGCACGATATCCGGCATAGAGTAAGCACTCAGAAAATATTTGTGGGAGGGAGGAAGACAGGAAGATCATATAACTTGTTTCTCAGAAATCTTCCACCGCCCCCTGCATTGTAGGATAAGGCACACCTAGGATAAGGCAGTGAAGGCCTGCGCTGCCAACTTAACAATATTAGCAGTCATGGAAGTGGCCATGGGCATGGTAGTAGTATGAGCAGTCATGATAAGACCAACACCCCAAATGATGATAATACCACCATCTTGTATTTGTGGGCTACTTAGTGTAGATCTTCAGATGCATTTTCCTACCTGATTTGTGCCAGCCCCGTGTCCCCCAAGTCCCCTCACTCCGACGTCCTATGTGGCCTCGCTCATCACTGTGTTGGTCGTGTTTCCCTTCATCCTGGGCTCTCCAGGCCCTGTTCTCACTTGTTGGAATCTTGCTCCTCCTCCAGGACCTGACCCAGATCCCAAGCGCATGCCCCAGGCCCCAGCCCCACCCCTCGCTCAGGCTTCTGGGTCCCTGTTGTCCATAGGCTCCTCCCCTCCTCCCAGCTCCCTGAACTGTAGTATTATTGTTTCTGCACCAGCGAACGTAGCACAGTGCGCAGGAGACTTCTGAGCAGGTGATGTGTGGCACTGAGCAACACTGGGAAGAAAGTGACCAAATGCCAGCCATGTTCATTTCCCAGGGCTGCCCTATAAAGTTTCACAAACCGGTAGCTTAAAACAAAAATGTATCCCTTCACAGTTCTAGAGGCCAGAAGTCAGAAACCAAGGTGCCTGCGGGGCCCACGTGCCCTCTGAAGGCTCTAGGGCATGATCCTCCCTAGCTTCTTCCAGCTTCTGGTGGCTGCCGACAATCCTTGGCATCCATTTGTCCACATCAGTCCAGCCCCTGCCTCTGTCATCACATGGCCTTCTTCCCTCTGTGTGTGTCTGGGTATGTCCAGATCTCTCCTTATTCAATCCAGTCATAGAGTCATTGGATCTAAGGCCCACCCTAATCCAGTATGACCTCATCCTAACTTGGTTACATCTGCAAAGACCATACTTAAGGCCACATTCACAGGTTCTGGGGGTTAGTACTTCAACATGTCTTTTTGGGGAACACAATTCAACCCACAATACTGGTATTTTTAAGTGTGTTCTTTCCTGCTTCTTGGGTGTGTTGGAAATGAACTACAGAATCTGAGAGTGCATTTCTACATGTATGCCCAGTACCTTATGTGGCCCCCTGGGCCGTGGACACCCCTGGGCCACGGACACCTCGCTATGTTCATGCATCACTATACTCAGCCACCATTCTTGTGAATGTGATTTTCTTCACTCTAACTTTGGAAGCTGGTTGCTTGTTTTCATGTGCTAAAGAGACTATTTCTGCCCTAATGGAATATTCCACCTGGAACAGTTTGAACCTTCTCACAGCCAACAGAGACTCCTCAGGGTTCTGGAAATAGAACAAGAAGCCAGTTTTTGGCGTAAGAGGGAATACTTAAGCATCCCGGATGGCGTTGGAGACTGCCACTTCAGACGTTGTCAGCACTGCATTGAGGGGTTGAAAACAGATTCAATGAAAGTGGCCCATGGCTCACTGGCAACTGTGGGGGCCCTTGTGCATTTCCTGGCTGTTCTGAAGACTCCAGCATCTCACCCACGAAGTGGAAGTTTTGTGGCCTGAAGCTGCAAGTTCCCTCATACCAGAAACATTTTCCTAAGCACGGAAATGAAGCTACATGAAGAAGAAAGTTAGACAGTGTTCCAGCTGCAGGACACGCTCAGTGCTTCCTGGAAGGGTTTGGAAAACATTGTGTATCTAGAGGGAGCTCTGCCCATGTGGGCTGCAGCACTCGGGAACTTTTTCTTTTGTTATTTTTTTTCTCCCTCTGACAGATGTTTGTGTATGGAAATGTGGTCTTTAATTCCTTAAAGACCCGTCTCTCTGGAGTTAATTTCTCTTTTGAAGTCATAATCTTGTGTGTAATGCTTTCTGGTCAGCTTGACTCCAAGTAAAGCGTTATATGTCACAGATGGGGAAAATTATGTGGGCTTTTTGTATTCCGTGTGGGCATAAAAGAAGATAGCTACAGGCTAGAAGTGAAGACATGGAGGTGCTCACTTTTCGAAGCCCATTGGAAATGGAGGATGGCCGTCTAACATCATTCTTCACTGCATCTGATTTAATTCTTTCACAAATACACAAGTACTCGGAGGAGGCAAACGAACCTGATTTCCTTCCATGCTTATCTCCAGCATGACGGGCATTGCCTGACACTTATAAAGAGCAAAGCTGCAAATTCACATGAACCCTCCAGGTTCTGGACATAGTGTGTGTGCAGGGGGTGTCTTTAGATTCACACTGCTCAAAGTTGCCAGTGTAGGAAACAGAGAAGAGAGCTTACCACTTGTTGATAATTTGCCTGCTCTGGCTAAGACCTCAAGTCCCTCCCAGATTCCAGAAGTACTTCAGGAAACTACGTAGGATGTGTTCTTGGGAGCTCTGTTGACTATTTCCAGTTCCTCAGGGCTTGAACTGCTGCAAACCTGTTGCAGAGCTGCTATGCGGGTCTCTGCTCTGGATGTCTCTTCTGGTCCCTGCAGAAAGTGAGAGGCTCTGGGTCGGCTGAACAGAAGAATGGAAGGAAAGGACCCAGATGTGGTGCTCCTTACTGACCTCCTCCCCGCTCCAGCAGCCTGTGAATGGCCAGCCAGAGAAGCACCAGCCCTGCTAGAATTGTTGGGAAACATTCCGTATTCATAGTTGCTAAATTTGACCTATGCACTAGAATAACATGGGTTTTTTTCTGAATGACGTTCCTGCTGTCAGCCTCTCCTGGACCTAAGTGGTGAGGACCACACAGTGCAGCACTAATTTAGCAGAACAGTGCAGCTGATTTACTAATAGGTACATTGTGGTTGAAACTTGGGAAAGAATGCCTCCATTTCACATGCATTTATATCCTCTCATTTTCTTGTTCTATTAACAATGTCCAAATAAGTTTGGTGTATGGGGAGAAAGACACATTAGCACTACATAACGAAGAAGCTTCATTATGCTAAAGCCAGCTGAGTGTGTTTAACACATTCCTTCCTCTGTGTTGCAGAAGACGTGGATGTCCAGTGACATGGGGAATGAGTAGTTCCAGGCCTTTCTCCTGGGTGGATAGCAGGGGTGGTGGAAGATGACCTATCCTTCCATCAGGAAAGGAGCCCAGCTAAGCAGAGCGGAAGGAGAGGCTCGCCCATGGCTCCAGCAGCGCTAATGGCAGGGCTGTTGTGATTGGTCACCCTCTGGCCCCACCCCATGCTTGGCCTGGTGACTTATAGGCCACACTGGAAAGCCACCCTCGAAAACCTGGGTGAAGGCAGACTGCTTGGATGCCAAGAAGTCCATGGGTACCCAGTCAAACCCACAGGAGCAGACTTTTCTAAGTCTTAGAGATGAGCAAAGCATCAAGGCACATAGTGGTGGAAAGCATTGGTTCTAATCCATGGTCAGTCATACCAGCTAGTTTGTCACTTTCGGCATGTGACTTACTTGCTCGTGCCCCCTTAGGTAAAGCATTTAGAATGTGGCACCTAATCGCTACTTAATAAATATTAGCTATTATTATGTCTGCCTAAGCAAATTGACATGGCCATTGCGACGTCAGCTCTGTTGCTGGTCTCCCAGAGTGAGAGCCCAGGGAGCCAGGCTGGTGTTTGGCAGCGTGGTGTGCTCATTTATTTAACCCTTGGCCTTCAGGCCTTGGCGGCCCCCTGCATGCAACACCCTGTCCTTGCAGCAATGACCAAGACTTGGGTCTGTGGTGTCTATGAGAAACATCTCCTTTGAGATAGGAGCGACACCTCTGAGTGCGTGCTACCTCTTTGTTAACAGGCCACATGTGTCATTCTTCAGTTGTCCTTAAGAGCACAGCCTGTCATGTCTGAGCAGGCCTGTGTATTTTAGCACAGAGGTCCAAAGAGGTTCTCGATCTAAATACTAGGCTGGTAAAACTTAGCTCCAGAAGGTGGCCCCCAGTAAAAACAGTTAATACAGAGGGTACCAAAAAAATATATATACATTTTTAAAAAGGAGAAAAACTGTATTAAAATTGTAAAACTCAATACATACCTATAACAAAAGATGAATACAAGTCATGTGTACACATTTTTTTGGCATCCCTGGTATTTATTGAGTATGTGTATTATTTGCCATGCAGGTAATATTATTTGCCGCATCTCCCATATGGACTCATTTACACTTTACAGCATTCCAATAAGATAGTTACTAATTTTATCCCATTTTTTTACATGAGGAAACTGAGGCTCAGAAGAGTTAGTAAGCTGCCTGAAGTCATACAAAGGCGACCTTGCTGGCATTTGAGGCTGGGGATGTCGCTTTGGTCCTGTCAGCCACTCTAGACATGAATCTGTGTGGAATGAACAGCCGGCCAGTCTTGTCCTCCCGGGGACAGGTACTCAGGTGCTGCTGTGAAGCACAGCGTTGCCCAGACTGCATTTATGGAGGGGCTGCCATGTGCTAAACCTTTGGACTCACTGTTTGGAAGAAGACGGTAGCAAATGATTAGCAGCATTTGTGATCAGTGCACTCCTGAAAGTGGAAGTAAGGAACGGATTTAGCGCCAAAGAGGGGATGAGTAACTCAGTGAAGGAGGAGGAAATGCCTCCTGGGGAGGTGACTTCTGAGCTAGGTTTTGAAGAATAAATACGAGTTCACTAAATGTACCTGGAGGGCACAGCAGGCAGAAGAAATAGCATGCAAAGGACAGAGGTATGGAACAGCAGAGGGCTTTAAGGTGGGGGTACGGCAAGTCTTTTAGCATGATGGATGATAAGGCATGGGAGGAAATACCACGTGTGTTGAGATGGGAGACGCAGAAAGAGCTAGAAGACAGAGGGCCCAGTTTGCCATGCCAGGGAACCTGACTATCTGAGCGTGTAGGCAAATTAATAATATCACAGTTTTAAAACAAGGTTAAAATCCCCAAACCTTGATGCAGTCAGTAGTCCTGTTTTTCTCCCCCCGTTTTTATCGTTACGATTATTGAAGGGAAAGATTACAAAAGTTAATAATAAGCTCCATACTGATGTGTATTGCTGTTGTGCTAAAGAATGGCTTTTTTAGTCTCCTCCACTTGTCTCTCCATTTTTTTCATCAGCAGTTCTTTTCGCAAATGTTATTCTCAGATGCCAGGATAAGTACTTTTGAGAGTTTTTTTTTAATGTTTTTTTAAGCGGCCTTTGATTGCATAAGAGCATCATGTAGAACTGTTTCCAGTAGTATCTTTATAGCAGGAATGGAGGCTAAGACTGATTATGTAATTGTTCCCTTAATTTATTCTCAGAACCTAACGTGCTGCCAGCGTGTTAAAAAAACCCTAATGATCATAATGGCATCTGAGTGTCTTTCCTGCTCATAATTTCTGGCACTGTGTCTTGCATTGTATACTGCAGAGTAGATATCAATGGTTTAAATGTGCATGACTGTTGGCTCAGCACTGGACACCCCCAGACTCATAGCTCTGTCTCTCCATCTTGCATGTGCAGCCTACAGCCAGCAGCTCTCACCAGAGGAAAGATTCATGTATATTCATTGGAGACCCTCATTGGGGGTCTCGCATGTTAACATTTGAAGCAGGAGAGGCAGTGTACGGCTGCTGTGCTGAGGTTGTATTTTAGAAGGAGTGCACAGCACCATCTGCCAGAGGAGGTGGCGGGAGCGTGCAAATACTGCTGTGAATTCCATGAATGCTTAATTGCTAGAAAAAAATTTTTTTTAATTTAAGAGTCTTTGCATTTAGTTTGTTTGTTTGTTGTTTGTTCTTTTTTTATTTTTTAGAATAGTCCTTATCAGTGGCAGAAGATCCTTCTGTAGTATATTTTCAGTGCTGCCGTATCGCGACAGTGCCCACGTTGGGTATGTATATGCATGCTTGCTTTATAGTTCTCTGGGTGAAAAGTTGTGATACCATGTGCATAATGTGCTTCTCTTTCCATTTCAAAGAACTTGCCTCACTTTGACACTGCAAATTCGATATTTGTAAATTTGAAAGAAAAAAAATTTCCACTTTCTTTTCAACCAGAAAGCTTCCTTGTTATTTTGTGTGTGCATGCATGTTGTGGGCATGTGTGTCCTCACCATGTTGCCTCCTGTTTCTAAATATGCATTTTGATGTCTCTTCCATTACTGCAAAGCAAGAACAATACAGGGTTCACCCTATTCCACAGGGTGTTGTCGACTTTTGGAGAAAGGTAGGTCAGGAGAGAAATTAGACAAGCCATGTATCAGTCCTGCCTCCTTGCATCTTGGGCTTATGGCTGGAAACTGACCAGCAAGCTGGAGTACCAGGAACAGATTGTGATTTGCAACAGGCCAGAGGAACAATCACCTCTCTAGATCAACAAGCCCCTCCTTTTGCTATGAAAAAAAGTTGGTAAGTGAGGCTGTGCTCTTGCAAAGCCTCCCCTCTTCATTCCCCATCCCGGAACTCTACTCCTTTCCTCCTCTGGGCCTTACTCCCTCACCCCTCACCTGTTCACTGCATCTGGTGTTTGTTGTCAGGGAGCTGCTGGTATTTAGGACGGGACAGTTCACTGCGTAGGATGCTGGGAGCATTGTGGGAAGTTGGCTCTGGCCTCCGCAAACTAAATGCTGGCATTGCCCTCTGGTCGTTGTGACAACCACACGCTGTTCACACATGACCATTGCCCCGTGGGAGGACAGGCAGTATGGCCCCTGGTGCTGATGCATCATTTACAATAGCCCCCCTTATCCACCACCTTAGACCTTAGACCACACGGTATAAGACCCCCAATAGATACCTGAAACCATGGATAGTACTGAACCCTATATATACTATGATTTTCTATACACACATACCTAGGATAAAGTTTAATTTATAAATTAAACACAGTAAGAGATTAACAATAATAACTAATAATAAAATAAAACAATTATAACAATATACTATAATAAAAGTTACGTGAATACGGTATTATTAAGTAAAATAGGGCTACTTGAACGCAAGCACTGCGATACCATGATAACCAAGATGGTTACTAAGTGCCTAATGGGTGGGGCGCATCTACATGTGGGGATTCTAGACCAAGGGGTGATTCATGTCCCAGGCGGGATGGAACGGGATGGCACTAGATTTTATCAAGCTACTCAGAATAGCACACCATTTAAAACCTATGAATTGTCTGTTTTTGGAATTTTCCATTTAATATTTTTGGATCATGGTTGATGGTAGGTAACTGAAATGGCAGAAAGCAAAACTACAGATAAGGGGGGACTACTGTATTTCAGGAAGGGCCACCTGTAGGATTATCAGTAAATTCAACTGTTCTGTCTGTTGGCCCAGATGAAGAAGCAAAATTCATGTGTAGGATCACAAGTTATAAACTTTTTACATTTTGGACATGAACAAACTCAAACTCACCACCCCTTCAGATTTTATAGATGAGGAAACCAAGATGCAGAAAGGTTAATTTTCTGTAACAAAACACATAATCGGATCCTTTGTGATACCTAACGGAGAAAAGAACATACCTATGTCAGCAGCATATGCTACTTAAGTACTCACATAAGAAACTATGAGCACAATTCAAAATAGTGTAATTTAGCGCTACAATTAAGTGTTCTGCTTTTGAAATGTTTTAATGAGCAGACTTCTTATTTATAAATAGCTGCCATTTATCATAATTATGACATTTTACTAGTTATTGGGAAACAACTATGCTCAAATAATAAAAATATTTGTAGTAGTAAATTACATACAATTTATTATATGTTTTCAACTACCTTAGTTCATATACATATTAACTAATACCTTTGCACTGTGGAAAATCTCTTTACTTTTATGCTAAAGCTCTTTCTGTCATAGAATTTCAGGGGTGGAAAGGACGTTAGAGGTGTCGTAATATGGCCTCCCTGCTTCACAGCTCCGGCATGTAGGCACAGGGGTGAAGCTCACCATATCCCCAGTAGAGCCCAGGACTCAGGCCACCCCAGCCTGCTGATTTTGTGGTTTCTGGCTCCCATGTTTCCATTGTACTTATGCACGTGGACTAGACCACATGGGTCTGATTATTCCAGAGAAGTGCAAACCACCCTGCTGACGGGGACAGTGTGCTAAGTTTCGACTTCATCGCAAGAAAGTTTTAAAAACAGGAAACTCAAAAGTTCATCCACTGTGTACTTGAACCTCCTTTACATGGAAAGCATTTATCAGCATGGCCTTATCGCTTTCTGGTTTTGTTTTCTGGCGTCTCATGCTGCCCTTGAGATTCCCAAGTCCCGCTCTCACATCAAGGCTTGCTCTCCCTCCCATCTGACCCCAAAGCTTTGTTCTTGGTTTTAAACAAACTGAAAACTTATATTGGCCCCTGACCTCAGTTGACCAAGGCAGACAGGCCAGTCTTAGGAGAGGTTTCACCATCCATCCATCCATCCCTTCATTTATCTATTCATTCATTCATTCATTCATTCATTCATTCATTCATTCATTCATGCATGCATTTAGTCATTTAGTCATTTCTTCTGCCCCTAGTGAGCACGAGGCTCTGATGGGGGCTGAGAGGGTGCAAGGATAAGTAAGATCCACTCTCCAGGAATTTATTGAGCAAGGAAGCCAGACATATGAACAACTAAGACAGCTGGGGCTGGAGGGCTAGAGGTGCTAGGGAGTACTTTAACTGCCCTCAAATGTTCATCAGTGTCCACATTTACAATAAATCTACAATCTTCAGTAAAAGCTAATAAGTGTTTGCTATTAATACATAAAGTCTCATTCCCACCTACTCCTCTAAGTACAGTGTACATTGTCATCCCTGCCTGCCTCCTGTGTAGAAATTCAGGGGCTACCACTGCACGGCAGCATTCATTCATTCTCTCCACAAAATCTATTAAACCTACTATGTTCCAGGCACTGTTCTAAGCAGTAGGGATACAATGGTGAATAAGAAAATATCCCTTTCCTCACAGAGCTTACCTGCTAATGGTAGGAGACAGAAACAAGCTAATAAACTAACCTTCAAACAAAAGAACGAACAATTAAGTGAGTCCTAAACTGTGTGCAGGTGGAGTGCTGAGGAAGGAGTCCAGTGAATGCAGATGCAGTGGTCTGGGAGTGCTCCCCAGAAGAGGTGACTCTTTAGCTAGACGTAGAAGTGTATGGTCTTACAGGTGGAGACGGATATTCCAGCCTCAACTTTGACTTCTGAGCATGTCAGAAGATGGGTGATCTGGCTGCTAGGCAGGGTCTCTATAATGCCCGACATACTGAAAGAATTCAATAGTGCCATTCCAGCTGGAATCCCGCTGCTGACTGTCACTGCCATGTTCAGGCCTCTGTAGTGCGAGGAAGAGGAGGCGGGTGAAGGCAGAAAGAAGTGAGCTATGCTGAGAGACCAGTTCCTGATCCTGGATGTCACTGTCACAGGCCTATCACTCAGCCTTCTGGGTCTCAGTTCCCTCATTTGTCCAATGGGGAGGTTTGGCCAGACTCCAAAGATCCTGTGAGCTCAAATAACGCATCTCAGTGTTCTCCTCCTTGTCAGCTTTCGTGTGGAAGCCATAAGTCTGGTTGAATAAGGTGTTTATGAATGGGACATGCTGTTCACACTCCCCATCCACCAATGATCTAGAGCTCCGATCTGAATTGTTGTTCTCTGTCCAACTTTTAAAAATTTGAGATTTAAGAGAATGGTCAGATCTGGTGACTTTTTGCAGTATTATTTGGTATATTTCTTGGTATGAGCTATAAGGATAGGGGCTTAATCAACCCACCCTTGAGAACAGGAACCGTTTGGGGTCATTTTACACGCCACCAGACTTATGCTAAGTGGACAATAGGATAATTCACCAAGTGATTTCTAGAGCTGCTGCTTGAAGCAGACTGCCATGATTACTTCACAACTGCCCCAGTCTTTAAACTGTCCTTCACTGCCTTGATATATAGATACAGATATCTGAGAAAAGAGCCTATTTTCTTAAGATGAGCTGATTGTGTAGTCGAACCTTTGTGTGAGCATGATATAGAGGTAATAACATAAGCTGAAACATAAATAATGCTTACAGTATGCCAGGCACTGCTCTAAGTGCATTATATACTTTGGCTTATTTAATGTTCAGAACCAACTCATAAGGTAAGTTCTCCAACTATCATTATACAGATGTGAGGCTGGGGTAGAGAGAGGTGGGGTAGCAGTAGCAGAGGTAGGAGGCAGGCAGGCAGGCTCTGTGTGGTGCAGTGCTCTCTGTTTTGGGGCTGGCCCCCCTCACAGAGGCAGTCCCAAAGGGCTAGTGCTCACCTGAGTGGATTTCCCTTCACCACCACTCCTTTGGAGCTGGGCTTGTTGGCTCTGGACCAGCAACAAGCAGATGGCACGAAGTGACGGATGTGCATCTCGATGATAGAGCTCCATGCGTGTGCCACAGGAGGGTTGCTTTCTGGGGACCCAGTGGCCAAGGTGCTGAGTGGGGGCCTTCTGATGGCTTTGGAGGTTACTGGTTTATACTGCATCCTGGGTTCCTCCAAGGGCAAACCCCAGGCAACTTTGGGTGGAGTCTTAGGTAAAAAATAATCTATGTAATTCCCCTCTCTGGGTATTTGTGGCTTATAGAATAGGAAGGCATGAATTACAGAATTATAGAGTAGGGAGGTGGTCTCATTCTTTAGGTGTCGACACTGCAATGCGGGCACTCTGGGCTTCACTGGTTCACAACAAAGTGCTGCTCACACATCTCCCCAGCGCCTCCCCAGCTGCAACCAGGTCACCCCACAACACCACAGGGAAGCGATTTTGGGACTGGTAAGGGTCTTCCTCCTGTCTTTAACACCATGTATGAAAAATGCTTCTCTTTGAGAAAGTGTGTAAAACAGTTACATTAGAGGATTATTACTCACAACACCAAACATGTCTTCACAAAAAGATTGGTAACAGGGCTTTTTAAAATAAAGAGCTTTCATACTTTCTTAAGTATTTTATATCTTAAAATATTGTTTGATTGACAGAGTTTGCTTTCTTCAGGAAATCCTGTGTTAGATAAAATGAGGAGCTTCTAATAACCGTCCTTTCTTCCTGTTCTTTGACTTTAGGAATTCAGTCTTGCCGGTCCCATGAACCCACCTTGGCTCTGATGGGCATAGAGGGGTGTAGTGCAGGGTGGGGTAAACCCAGACAATGGGACCTTCACTGTGGTCACACCTGGCTTCTGCACCCTCTTTCCAAGCCCCTTTGGAGTTCCTTGATTTTCACTGGTTTGCTCCACCTAACCCTTGATCAACTCAAATTGTCAGAACATCTCCAAACAAGCATCATGTGATCAAAATGTAAATAACACAGAGTCCCATTTTGAGCAGATCAACACATGATTTTCCTTTCATGTATATACTGCTTTTGCTTAAAGTAAGGGACATCTTTGGATTGAATCTAGTATAGAGTTAGAAGAGAGTAGTTTTCCCAGGTCAGGACTGTGGGGAGCAGTGGGGAGTTTCATCCTATGACTGGAGCCCCGCTCAGTGTCTGGGGTGAATTGAGCCCCTGCCTTTGTCCTCCTCACCACTACCCACCCAGGCTCCCCTCCGCAACACACACACACACAGTCTGGTCCTCACTGCCCTCCCTTTCCATGGCCCAGCATGGCCATTTCTAATCAGGTGCACATGTTGGGAAGATGTTGGGGTTTACTGGTATGCTTAGATTGGAGAGCAGCTACAAGCTACATTCACTCCTTGTAGATAACACAGCAGTTGAGCCCAGATTTCACTAATCATTACTAAGGATGGATTGCATTTCATGGGCTGAACTCAGTGAGCAGAAAACATTTCCAAGTATGTGGAAGCCCTTCCTGGACACAAGGGTATTGCCACTTCTTCTCCTTAGGGTGTCCCCAAGTTAATTCATTAATGGGTACCTAACATGGAAGATTGGCCAGGGAATGCCAGTTCACCCGAGTTGAATGATAGGGAGCACCCTTCAGCCCTGAGGATAGACGTTTAGAGCTAGAAGGAACTTGGACACGGTCTGGTCTTGTGGTTTTCAGACTTTTTTAGCTGAAGAAACCATTTTTCCAACACAATTTTAGACAGAACACCAATAAGTAAAGCAGCTAACCACAGACCTGTTCCAGAAAAGTGGGAATGGGGACAAGAAGCCCACTCATCTCTGCTCCGTCCCTCATGACCCCATTAGGGAAACTATAGTCCTTATCCGTGCCTACCATCAGTACCAATGGGCATCTGAGGCCAGGGAGAAGTAGGGTGCATGGGGGAGAGCTGATGGTCAGGCTGTATCCTTGGTCCTGGCACATTAGCCTTGCTGGTCCCCGACTTACTCACCTGTAAAATTGGCTATAATGTCATCCCCAGGGACTCCTGAGAGCATTAAGTGAAATATGACATATGAAAGTTCTAAGCACCATGCCAGGCTGTGGTAAACAATCTTTAAATGTTAGCTTTTGTTTCATTTTTGTCCAATCACAAGAGCTAGTTCATTGCTTTTTCTAGATCTGCCCCAACACAGTAAATCTCAAGATAGGTTCACGAGGACTTAGCCAGCTGTACGTTTCTATAAACACAAAGGATTCATCTTCAGATCTGCTTTTATTTGCTCTTTCAATTGTTTTCCTCAGAGGTACAGGCTTATTAAAGAAAATCTGGAAAGTACGTGAAAATACAAGGAAGATAAAAATGACTGAGCTTCACCTAAACAAGCCCATCATTAACATTGTGGTCTATTTCCTTCCAGTCTTTTTTTTTTCCTAGTGCATGTATGGAATATGAAGAGATGATTGTTTTGTTTTGATCTTTCTTGCTGGTGGGAAGAAGCTTTGCCAAATCCCACCTTTTAAAACAAGCGATTGGAAGCTGGTTACAGAGAAGAGGAACAGATGTTGCCCGTCTTTTTCACTATAACTGTAACTTCAAACCTTCCCAGAGCTGTAAACACTCTTCTCCGATTAAGCTTGTAAATTATACCATTTCTGGGAAGAGTCCCAGCCTTAAACCAGCTCCTATTCTCTCAACCCACAGTTGCCAAGGCCCATCTGAGACGTCTTGCCTTTTATTCACATTAGTCACTGCCTTCTCTTTTCTAGTGTGGATTTGTGGTTTGGCTTGGCGACTCTCCACTTACAAAATGAATTGTAAGCAAGTTTCTCGACTTTCCTAAGTAGGCAGACCCCACACCTCGTCCACACCTTTAGCTAGGACCACCCCCCCGCCTTCCTGCTCCCCAACCCCTTCCCCATCCCCTAGGCTGCTGTGCCATCACCATGGGACCTGGAGCGGAAAACCTGAGAGCTGCAAAGGCATCTATGGGTTCAGAAATAAAGAGAAGGAAGAAATCATGAAAAACAGGAACAGCTTAAGAGAAAGGATCCTGGAGTCCTGAAAAGACAAGGAGGTTTGGAGAGTGAGGTAGAAATAATGCAAACTCAACCTCCTTTAAAATGTTGCTGAAGGTTAGCCCCAAACCAAGAAACCATGAGGGAGACTCAGCTTTTTTCTATTCACCGTTTTACCCTCTGACCTGTTACTCCTACGACCAGAGCTTCTACTTGGACCATGGGGCTAGTTCAGTCACATTATTGGCTAAAAGGACATTGTGTGGGGCTAATCTCCATTTATAACATCATGTCAGTGGGAATATGCATTCCAAGTTCCAGACGGCCAACTCAAAAGCTTTTGGAACACAACCCACTGGTGAGTGAGAGACTGCAGGCATTGTGTTGAGGGCCAGTCCCAGGATTGTCCCTGTGCGTAAGGGCACTGACATGAGTGCCCCATGTTCTTTATTTCCTGAAACATATGGACATCAGTAGGTGTTTCTGTATATATGGATCTGATTGGAAGGAATTAGGAGCAAACCCAGTTCATCTGTAGTTGGGGATTATGTAAAATAACCAAGCTAGTGATTGCAGCAAAAAAAATAGCCTCTGTGAGATGTGTGTGTATACAGATCCATTGAGATAACGGTTGCTGATTGATAGTCACTGGGTTAGCTTACTACAAAGGCATCGGACACCATGTGATGAAGAAAATGGCTTCCAGTAGAGCCCAAAGGTATCCCTGCGGGTGTGTTTTAAAATAGCAGCTTCCATGTGGTGTTTATGTCCTTAGCTTTTGGCGTTGGGGCACTTCAGATGAGGTCATACTCTTGGGTCCATTTCCTGAATGTTGATCACTTTGTGACACAGAGAACAGCTTCTTCTATTCTTAGAGCCCACATGCTCCCCGCCTAGCCCTGGGTCCATGCCCCCTGCCTCCCCACCCACTTTCCCCCAAAACACCTCTTTTCGTTCTGGAAAATTACACATTCACAAATTGTGTTTCTCTCCTCACACCGAGCGTATTCCCACACAGAGGCAGATTCTGGAATGATCTCACGGATGAATCATGCCATTATCCTGCTGTTTATAGGAACTGCCTTTAGACAGAAGATTGTGGTATAAGCTACATTAAGGTCCCTTCATTGTCTGCCAGTTACCCTTGAGGGGTGGCTTATCTGTTGAAGTGCTAAGTGGGAGAAGGGCGGGACTTATAAGACTAAAAGCTGCTTTGATTTCACTTTTTCCTGTCAGCCCCGGGCCTTGTTCCATTGACTCTGAACTGTGGGGGTAGAATGGTCTGCTCTGATACAAGTAAGCAGACCCAATCCAAGATGGCAGCTATATTGTATCTGAAGAGGCAACAAGTAGAGCTTCTTAAACTATATTGATGCTTGTGTTGTTGAATTCCAGTGGATGTAATCTTTTCATTAAAATTAGTTCACAATTGGCATTTCCTTTCCTAATCCAGCTTTCAAGCTTTGCTTTCTGTGCAGCAAATTTCTATTTTTTTGAAGGATCTGGAAATCCTGTTAATATTTAATTCACTTTTAAATTATTTACACATCAAAGTGTTCAACCTATTGTTGTCCTTTAAAGAGCAAGTGCCTAGTTGAGTTCCCAGCTGGCATTCCAAAGTTTTCATTTGAGAGTACCATTAGAGAAATGATCACCAATGGAAATCAGGCCATTCCCATCTTGGACGCAGAAAGCCCCAGGAACTAGTTAATTGGTCCCACACACTTTGCATCTACTTCCCCAGGTGTTAAGTATTTGAATCTTATATCTTTTTTGTTTGTTTAAATTGGGGAATTGGGAGAAGGGAACAGATACGTTGCTGTCCTTTTGTTCTTCAGTCTAGTTGTGGAGGACGTCACTTCACTGGCCCATGTTGGTATTATCATTGCGCTCTTCCCTGGTGAGGCAGTCGCTCACCAGCATTGGACGGCCACTCACAGCAGCTCACGAAAACGCACACCAGCTGCCGGCCAGCCCCACTGCAACTTACGTCATCGCTGGCAACTCACGGCAGCCCAGCTTCAGGTCGAGCTGTTGTTCCCCATCTTAGCTGTAGAGGGCACAGCGTCACTGGCCTTAATGTGAGATCCGAACCGGGGCCCTGCTGCTCAGAGCTGGCATCCCAAACCAACTGTTAACCAATGCGCCACTCGGCTGGCCCTGTATCTTTTTTTTTTTATTAAGAGAAATATTGGTTTATTAACCATAAGCTCCCTAAGGAAAGGACCTTAGCTTCAACTTCTTGTTTTCTAATAGGGAATCTTGTCTGATCAATTCCATGCATTATGGCTCAGTAAGCTTTCAGAAAAGAAAAGATCATTTTGCCTATCACACAAGAGGAAATCAGGAGTTGGCCATTGTGTGGTTACTGGTGACCTAGGAAACCCACTTTGTGCACCAGGATATCTAGATTGGCCATCTGCTCCGATCAGATGACTCCACAACTGTGAAATCATGTACATTCACTTATTGCTGTGGGAGCCAAAACTGAGACAGAGGTCCAGGGGGTTTCCAACCATGAAGGGGCTTTCAAGGAGAGCTATAGTAAGTGAGTTGCAGTGCCATCCTATGAAGGATGGGTTTATACCCTAAAAAGAACCAACCTGTATTTCTGCTTCTTGCTTAGAGGTATAACTGCTGCTTGGCTGCCTCCCCGATTGCATTCTCATCTCCTGTTTTAATCCCTTCTCCCCAATCTTCTGTGACACCCTCCCCTGTCCTCTCTTAAACCATCCTCCATCCCTGCCATCTGCCAGCCTTTGTAAAAAAAAAATCTTTGTGCTGGGTTTTCAAAGGGTGTTTGTTACCTTTAACCTCTGCCAAAGTTAAGACACTTCAGTAGACAGAGCTGTAGCATCACCCAGAGCTGTGGAAGGGAAGGGATCAGCCCATGCATTGTCCACGGTTCCTTACCAGTGGTTCCGTTAGTGCATCTGCCCAAATGAGATCTTTTCCTATAACCTGACTAAGCATGTTCATCTTTGAGTTCAAGCTAAAGCGTTTAAACCTTAACGCACACAATTTTGGACAATATCTACATATGGTATTTGAACTTTCCACCATTCCATTTTTAGGAGTAGGTGGAACATAAATAAATTAATATTTGAACTCAACATGTATCTGGGAAAAAATAATCTTCTAGGCTTTTCAGAGGAATTGAAACGCTCAACTTCAGTTTGCTTTTAATTACTTTCAGCTGCAGTTCCACGGTATCCAGCTCCATTTCCTGGTACTGGAGGGTTAATGCTGGCATTTGAGCCAAAAGAGATATTTCTGTTTTCATACACCATTTTAATGAGAGTTTAATGATCTTACAAAGAAAACATCAAGATTTTATCACTGCTCCACAGGGACTTTTTCTTAATTCTTTTTCACTGGAGTTTTTTCAACATTCTCTTTGGACGAACCAGCAGTACCATTCAGAGTTCTGTTTTGCAGGTGATTTCCCACCCTCTCCGCTCCCAGAAAAGTGGGGTGTCAAGGGCCATGGGTCTCTTGCTTGCTTTACACTCACACGTGAGACCTGAGCAGTGACCTCATCTGTAAATTAGGTGGCCCGATGTGAAATCACTGTTTACGTAGGACAAAACGGGCAAGTACCAGCAATTTCATACGGTTCATGTTAACATAAGGGTTCAGCAATACAACAGCACTTAGTTAAGAATTACCCTAGAGAAGTTCATCAGCCATTTTGTGAAAGATATATTTTTCAGATCCCCAGTCTCAATATATATAAATTCAAAAGTTGTTAAAAGAAACCAACGTCATTGAAATAGATGAACTGTGTGTTTCCTTTTCCATGGATATGTCACCGTGCCAGAGGATGTGTGTACACATGTGTTCTTAATTCAAGCCCACCAAAATGTCCGCCCCGAAGTGAGTGACAACTTCTCTCTGAATTGGAGGCACAAAAATTGGAAAAGTGTGCCTTCAGCCACTACCACGAAGCAGTCAATTTTCTAGAGCAGTTGTGATATTTACTACCATGTCGGTGAAGTTTTTGAAGGTGGATGGAACAGATATGAGTGTATCAGCTTCAGTGTGCAAGAAATGTTTCATTTCTATTTTTTTTGAAGAATCCACTTCATATGAACTATTAGCCCCCTTTTACAAAGATGGAGGGAAATTCATACTTAATTATCACTGGGCGTCCCTCCCACCTCCCCTACAATGGGCAGAAGATGGCCAGGCCACTTTCGGGAAGAACACTGGCTGACAAAATCCAAGTCACTAAGTATATCATCTCTGACTATTTACCTTATAAATTCATGGTAGCCAAACTCCTGATGAATAAGTGCTAGTCCAATATAACAGCCACTCACCACATACAGCTATTTAAATTTAACTTTAAATAAGAAAATATATTTCCTCAGTCAACTTGTCACACTTCAAGCTCTGACTTGCCACCTATTTCTAGTGGCTACCATATTGGACAGTTCAGATGGAGAAAATTTCCATCACTACAGGAAGTTCTATGGATAGTTCTGAGCAATATGTGTTTTTCTAGTAGCAGCCAAGGGTGAACCCACTACTGTCCTAGCTTGTTTTCTTACTCAGTTTAATTATTTAGAAAGTGGAATGATACACGTGGACAGCGAGTGGGATGCAGACCAACACAATAATTCTCTAGAGATGGGTTCTCATGGGTAGGTGTGACAGTTTCACCCGTTGTGAAATGTGGTCCAAAGATTCTCTTCCATGTGGTCCAGAGTGTCCATGAGGTACTTGGATAATCACCAGGTCTAACAATCCCTGTTTTCTCAAATGGGGTTTGGGGTTTGTCTCATGGAGAGGAGTCTTAGATTTTCTATGAGCACCCAAAGTATAATTTTTGTTATGGCTCCATCTGCCTTGGAGAGGCTTCAAGAAGGGGAGTGTGGGGTGAGCATGGTTTGGTTTTGCGAACTGGGATATGCACATTTAGCAGCCAGGGGCCAGCTGGCAAACGTAGGGCTACCCGTGGAAACAGTGAGCCTGTGAGCCAACTGAGACAGATGAAAAGGGGCACAATGGAAAAATATCCATGTCCCATGTTGCCTTTAGAAACCAGCACCCATGAGATGGCAACAAAGCCTCAGCTCAGTAAACACTCCTTTACGCACCTTTACATATCAGACATTGTTGTAGACAGGACACAAACATGGACTGAGACTTCCTGCCTGCAGCCAGCTCTCCATCCTGAAGCACTCGTTTAAAATACATTTTTACTCAAGTATAGTTGGCATACATTATTATATTAATTTCAGGTGTAAGGAGCACTCTTTACAGGGCCCTCTTTTAATACTCCTGATTTCTTATGGTCTTCTCACCTCATAAACACATTCCTGCTTTTATATTAACTTCAGCCCTAAATAACATTCTCTGGCAAAATGGAAACAAGGAGACAATTGTTTGGGAGTTGGGAATTTGAGGCACGTGCTTGCTGGGTTTGGCTCTGGGAAAGCAGAAAGCCCTCGGAAGAGTGCTGTAGGATTTTTAAGGAAACGCAAGGCGCTGCTGTCTTTGTATTGGCTCCCCTCCTGGTCTTTCCCTGTGGGGCTCCTTGCTTCTGACCCTCCACGGCTGTCTTAGCCTCCTCTCTTGGTTCTTGTTTTGTTAGTGCCCTGAGGCATTCGTCATCTTCGTCCTTAATTGCTAGAGGAAGTCTTTTGAGAGCCACCCTGGATGGCTCATGTAGGAGGCGGGGCAGCAGGGCCGGTGGTCTCTGGCATCTACAGTCCTGAGGTTCTGGTGGACTTCTGAGCCCCACTGTGCTCCATCCTGCTTGCTCCTTCCAGCTGCAGATCTGAGGTCAATAACTGGAATGCAGGTTTCTCTGTTGGCACGGTATGTTTATAAAGTGATGTGACTTCAACCATCCTGGACCTCATGGCCCTCAGGGAGTGTGGTCCCCAGCAGAGGAGGCACCCTTCGGAGAACTCAGCCATCCTGAGAGCACTTCCACGGCTTAGAACATTTCTGGAGCTCTCGATGAAATGATTTGCACCTTCTAACAAAGTGCTTACAGCTCAATGAGTTACTGTACTGTCCTTAAGGGGTGAGTTTAATGTTTGGAATTACTTGAAGTCATTTACAGTCAAATCTGATCAATGGTGGTGGTAGTGGGGACACTGATTAACGTAATAGTGTTCAGGGTAAAAAATATGTATATAAAGTTTAAACACTGGGATGGCATGGCTATTTGCTTTTTTTCTGTGTGAATTTAATGTCAGTTCCCAAAGGGACTCCGGAAACGTTTTGAGCGTAGCAGAACCATGGCCTCCCAAGGAGACTGCCTTAAAAATGCGGTCCTTACTGGGTACAGGTCTTGGGTATTTCTTTTGAAAATTTCATTCATCACACTTGGCGTTATAGATAAGATTAGGGAGCCAGTTCATGCATGGAACATCTGTAGACGAGAATGAGTGTGCAACGAAATGAGAATCCTGTTTCTCTGTAGAAGTGGAGGGGGCTTCTGTCTCTCTTTTCCCCACTCACCTGGCTCCCTTTCTCTCTGTCTTTTTCCTTTATTCCTTTACCTTTGGCCCAGAGAGTCTTGCCCTTACATTTTCTTTATTCTTGCTTAGGTTGTAGGAAGACAGCCCCTGAGTCTTCTCTCCAGGCCACACAGCAAGAATACTGCTGGCCTGAGGTGGCTTTGACTACAAGTCCTGTGTCACAGAAACAGAAGCTGGGAGAGCGTCCTTCCCAGATGTAGCTGCAATTTAGAATCACCTGGGGAGCATTTAAAACCCTGCCTTCCAGGTTGCATCCCACACCAACTGAATCAGAATGGCTGGGGTGGGAGCCAGACCACAGTAGTTTGTCAAAGGTCACCAAGTGATCCTAATACACAGCCAAGTTTGAGAACTACAAGGAGGGGAACTATCCTTGAAAATGTAAGCAGTTATGTCTGAGCATAACTGCAGCCAGCTCATCTCGCATCTCCGAGGCAACGTGATATACTAGAGACAGGGATCGCCTTGGATGCAAAACCAATCTCTACAACCTACTATCCCAGTGATCTTTGCAAGCCATTGACCTACTCCAGGCCTCATTTTTCTCATCTGTAAAATAGGATAACACCAATACCTGTTTAACAGGGGCAACTTTAAGAATGAAAGAGATGAAAAAGTCTTTGTAACTTGTGAAGTGTTCCTTAACTGCTTATTGTTAATACTGGATATTATTCTTTTATAGAAAGATACTCATTTTCTAGGTGGCTGGCCTGGCAAGGTAGCTGGGGTGACTATTGTGGCATTAATTCTTTCATTACCAGTTTAGGACAAGAATTTCTTTCTCCGGTCTAATAAAGGGAGTGTCAAGGAGAGGTGGTCTCCCAGCTTTGAAAAGAAGCCAGCAGCTGGAGTCCAAGAGAAGCATTGCCCCACTGTGTCCAGGAATACTCCCTGGCTTCCTGTTCCATGACCATCTAAGAGGGGAGGGGCCTTACTGAGAGGCAAAGGAGGTCAGTAATCCATCGGATTCTGAGCCTGACTTTCATCTTCAGGCTTTCTGTTTGGTTGGATTTCATGTATCTCAAAGTGGGTGCAACTACCCGCAGAGTGTCACTGACAAGCCCCAAAGGAGTGACAAATGGAGGTCTGGTCAGCCAGGGCCTGCTTGGTCATTTTTGTCAGTGTGACTGTGTTATCTCATGCAGGAAGCGTTATCATGTCTCTTTTGGGTACAAACGAAAGCATGTTTTCTTTGGCTTTGTCCTCCCAGGGATTTGAAGTTGGAAGGAGGGAGACAATCAACAGGTGCCGTGAGCTTAAAAGAGATCATTGGCCTTGAAGGTGTGGAGCTGGGAGCTGACGGGAAGGTAAGGCTACCTGGTTTCTGGCCCACGCATTTGTGCCGATACCACCAAAGTCAGAAAACAGGCAGTGCGACAGACCATGAACCTCACTCATGGTGGAGGAACCAGGGTGGGTGGGGCACCAGCCTGTCCCACTCCCCAGCGTGCAGACAGAAGTCCACCAAGACAGTGATCAGATAGCAGCACAACTTCTCTGCCCACGCTACGTACAGTGGAATGCACACGACTGACCAGTATGTCAGGCACACGTACGCACACATGTGCATGTTCTGGGATGGAGTGGCAGGTGCTTGGAACATGCATTAACTGATGGTGTCGGCAAGAAACATTCCCACCACTAGAAAGTATTTTTGGCTTCCTGTGGTCCCAAGAAGCTAAGAGTCTCTCAGCCTTAGATAGTGACCACCGAGTAGCCGGGCTGTCACATTCCTCTTTCACCCACTATGCACTGAGCTGCTGGGTTGAAGTCTGAGGCGTGAAGTTTGAAATATGAACTTGACCTCCTTGCGCTGACTCCAGGCAATCTTCATAAATCCTCCCAAAGTCTGTTTGTGGAGACAATGCAAGTGTTGCTTGGGGAAAGCCGTCCCAGCATAGTTTGCTTGCAGGTGAAGCTGCTGGGGCAGCAAATGACCTCCCTGCCACCCTCCCCCAGGACAGCTGGTCACCACTGTGACCAGACATCAACCCTGAGCTCATGACACATGAGCCGCGATTCCCCAGGCAGGTGAAAAGAAAAGTACTTGTTATATCTTCATTCCTAAAGGCTAAGTATGTGTTCACGTAGGAATGAGGGAGGCTAAAACAGATGAACAAACATCCTAGACAGCATCTGCCAAAGGAACTGCCAAAGGTCACAGTCCCTTATCAGAGACTCCTGGGCCTAATGCATTCTGGAATTCTGCACTTGACGGTTTATAAAAAGTCATAACAGTGTGTGCCTTGTGTATTACACAACACCCCAACAGCTTCTGAGATAGCATGTTATCAAACACACCAATATTTCTGCCACATAACATGAATATTCACACCAAGTGGGACAAATTAAAACTATAGCTAGCCTCAAGTCAGTTTTGGCACAAATTTGGCACAAATGAGTACCAAAAAAAGTTTCATTTTTAAGAACTCATTGGGTTTTAGAATTCCAGATAGGAGAATACAGACCTGAACTTGGGTGGCAACATAGCTTGGTCAGAATGCAAACCTAACATTGCCTGGGAATAACCGCTTGCCATTTTTATGTTCACCTTTTAGACTGTTTCTTATACCCAATTTCTGTTACCCACAAATGCCTTCGGAACCCGGAGAAATACCATTGACTCCACCTCCTCCGTCTCCCAGTTCCGTAACCTGAGCCACCGCAGCCTCTCCATAGGACGGGCGAGCAGCACCCAGGGGAGCCTTGACACAGGTAACCTGGGACCTGGCTGGGTCTGGTAGCCCGTGGCAAGAGGTGTCTTGGTGTACAATGTGGACTGGGTCTCCCGGGGTACAGAATGGAGGACGGGGACCCCTAGAATGTGAGCTCATCCGGCAGGTGATACGACTTTGGGGCAAGGCCGATTTCAGGCCGTGCCGGCTCCCCACCAGGCCACAGGGTGATCTCTCTAATGAGATGCCTCGGTTGCCAACACCCTAAGCTCCCTCAATGAGAAGTGTCAAGCTGGACTCCCCTGCTTCTCGCCACCACTCACCTCCTCAACTCACCGGTTACCTGCTTTTTACCTCCATTTTCATAGTGCTCAGGTTTGGCTTTTCTTCAGATAATTGGGCCAGAAACCCAGGATCCAGTGTGAGAACTTCCTTTGTTATTCTTACAGTGGGTGAACTAACGCAGCTGCTGAAAGAAGATGTTGTGCTTGCTTCCAACTTGGCCTATACAAACCTCTGTAAAAATTGACACGAGGGCGACAGCTCTTTACAAAGCAGTATTATAACTTTCAGAGCAATTCCAAATGCATATGAAGTTCCTTAGGCTGTCCAGGTGCTGAGTTTGGAAGCACTGTCCAGTGTTCCAGCCACCTCTGGTCATTTACAACTGTTTGCATTGGTCCCTAGTCTGAATTGTGTTTATATGGACACAGTAGCCTGCCCGGAAGCATTTACCTCAAAAATGTGTTTCTCATACTGCACAACTACTACTTGATCTGCCGGTTTAGAAAACGAGCCTTTTCGGTGCCACATTTTGTAATCTGTGAGTGTTCACTGCATTTTTTATGCTCTGTGCTCTTCTGGGTCAGGGAGATTAACACATAATTTTCTAAAATGGAAAAAGTGTCAGAACGTTAAGAATTTGGTGAATCCTTTTACGGGAGGATACACTTCATTGGCTTTTAGAGACATGCACTAAAAGTCAGAGCGAGCGACGTGACTCTGAGCTAAATGCCCTGAAGCCAACCTTTCTTTAACTTTATACTTGGCATGAGTAGCCCAGCTGCTTCTGCTTCAGAGAGTCTGGGGCCCCTGCTTATCACTTTGATTGTGATCCTTAGGCAGTGACCTGGGAGACTTTCTGGACTACGACCCGAATCTCCTGGATGACCCCCAGTGGCCTTGTGGCAAGCACAAACGAGTTCTGATCTTTCCTTCGTACATGGTGAGTAGCAGTGGAGAGATCAGTTTGCTCACCCTCTCAGCCTCCAGGGAATAGCTGGGAGGTGGCATGCTTGCCTTAAAGACGGCCGGTCTGCCAGAGTTTGGGGGGACTGTTCAAACACTGCTCTGTCTGGGGACCTTCTTGAGGACTCCCCAGTGTGGCTTGCTTGTGGATGCACCAGCACATGCGAGCCCAGGATTCTACCGGTCACCTGGGCTGAGTGCATCACATCAGCTACCAGCTCAGGGTCAGGGACCCTCACCTCTGAGACTCCAGAGCTTGTACATCCATAGACCCCACTAGGAGAGAATCGCACTTCACTGGCAGCGCTGAGTTCAAGTTCAGCTCTGTTTGGAGTTCCTTGGTGACCGTAGGCCTCTCTCTGCATGTGCTCCGAGTAAACATTTGGCACTGGGCTCTGGATGACAGAATTCTCTCCTGGGAAAGTTGAAAGTAGGACAATGTGGGTGTTAAATGCAAAACCTTTCCCTGCCGTTTTATTTGTTGGGCTCTTCTTGTTTTTCCTTTTGTGTCATTTTGGTTTCTGTTTTTGGCTGACCACCATTTCCCACCACTCTGGGCTGCCATGTCTCCAGACACCAGTGGGGCCTGACGGGGTCCTTTGTACTTGCTTGGGGGGACTTGCCCTGACTCGGAGGCAAGGCCTCGCCTGGGCTGCTGTGGGAGGAGGGCAGAGCAGGGCTTGCGGAGAGCCCTGCTGCACTAGCCCTGCCACACACGGCATGAGGTGGGGGAGCACTGACCCAGAATTCCCCCGCTGCCCCCTGCCAGGCCAGGATGGGGCAGGCGCAGCTGAAACGTCCTGCTCTGGTTCCCTCACTCCGCCCCAGCTTGCGCTGTTCTCAGGAGCCCTAGCCCCAACAGTGAGCAGAGGGCCTTTTTTCTGTTATAGGTTCTTGTGTCTGCAGAAGGAGAGTGGGACCCAACCCCATGTACGCCAAGGGCACCTGAACACTCACTCAGGGCTTAGAGTCCTCAGCAGTGGGGTTCCACCCTCCAGCTTCTCTCCTCGTGGAACATTTGGCAAGTAGCTAACATCGGAGTAACACTGGGCAGAACTCAGGCCCTTGCCAATGACTTTTAGCATATATCCTCTTGTCATTGAGCAAATAGCTCAGAGATCATTCTAATATGCCACCTTGAGTCAGAATCAATTACCAAAGGCATTTAGTTTAAAACTGCCCCTACTGCTCACTCTCCCATTCTTATTCCCCAATTCCTAACACAGAAAGCAAAACCAGAGCTATGTATAGTTATTTCTTCCCACTCTATGACCTGTGATATTACTAACTTCTTTTTAAAAACCAGGGCTTTTTCATATAAGCTAGCACATAACAAGTGTTCAACAAATGACCAGAATCATTCCCCTAATGGCAAGGAGGGAGCAAATTAAATGTCATCACTCGTGTAAGAAGAAGGATGTTTTATGTTCACTGCTTTACTTATTAAAGTTTACTTTATTAAGTAACTTGGGTAGGACACTGTGGCTCAGGGGGCCTGAGTGAGGCTGTCACAGTTGACGGGAAGTGGGGTGCAGTGGCCAGAACTCCTGGCTCAGCGTTCTTCTCACTTTGCCTCGAAATCCCACATCCCTCAGCAGTCAGTGGCAGAACAGAGGATGTGAAAATGATTCTTTAGGCCAACAGTATAACAAATTTCTAATAGTTTAATACATTTTTGACAGTTTAATAAATTTTAACAAATTTATTTCCCAAGAAAATAAGAGGGTGCACTATTTTTGATTGACGTTGGGGTTTGGCAGGGAGCTCTTCCATAGACATGTATTGTCTGGTGATAACGCCAACCTTTCCTTTTAGTCTGGTGTCAAGCTGGTGCCAAATGTGGTTTTTTCTTTCTTTCTTTCTTTCTTTAAATGGTTGTATTGTGAGCTTCAGGGCTCTGGGCTACAGTCTCCGTGTGTGCGCCCGGGCACACGGGTAAGTTTTCCTCCTTAGACAGTGTGCTAGATGACTTGCCAAGTCAGCATATATGTCCTACTCTCCTTGTTTTATGTTCCCAAGTAGGTCATTTTTCATTTCACCACATTGACTCTATAGCCTGTGCTTCCTGTAATAGTCCATTTTTTAGAGAATGAAATTGCTCATGAACTTTATTTGCCTGGTCAGCTTTGTAAGAGCTACATTTCCTTCTCTTTTTGGCCACAGATACTGGTACTTTGATAAAATGTGGGACACCCACTTTTCAACATTCTTGTCTAAGTCATTGACGTGCAGGTCATGTGTTACAAAGTGCCTCAAACCTGCTCCCAGGAAGCTCCTCCCTAGAAGCAGGCATGGATTGTAGGGCTGTTTCACGTGCATTTTATATTGAGCTTGCAGGAGGAAGAGTGTGTGATTTGGGGGATTTGTTTGTTTGCTTTATTTTGTGTGTTGGGTAACAGGTATAGTATTTGTCCAACTACTCAACCAGTATTGACTGGAGCCCTACTATGTGCCCGGCCAGGTGCTTCCTTATACAGTGGAGATCAAACCAGCCACAGTCCCCATTGTCCTCGACCTCATAATGAGTGGAAAAGTCAGTCAGTGAACAAGTAGACAAATCACTGTAGTCATGAAGACAGTGAGGAAAGTTGTAGGAGATGACAGGGAGGATTGGAGGTTGGAGGTAGGCCTCAAGGAAGGCTCCCCTGAGGAAATGGCATTGAACATGAGTTCGGAAGGGTGAGAAGGAGCAGTCGTGCCAGGCCTTGATAGGGAGAACCCATGTGCAAGACCTTGAAGTGTTATAGAGGTTGGCTTTGTATAAAACCGGTATTTTCAACAGTAAAAGTTATTGCCTTTTCCTCTACACACACACATACACACACACACAGAGAAAGAGAGAGAGAGAGAGAGAGAGAGAGAGAGAGAGAGAGAGAGAGCGAGCCCCAGGTGAGGCAGTCACTCACCAGCCATTGGACGGCCGCTCTCGGCAACTCACAAAAGCTCACGCCAGCTGCCGGCCAGCCCCACGGCAGCCCAGCTCCAGGTCGAGCTGTTGTTCACCATCTTAGCTGTAGAGGAAGCAGCGTCACTGGCCCTCATGTGGGATCCGGGGCCCTGCTGCTCAGAGCTGGCGTCCCAAGCCAGCTCTTAACCAACGTACCACTCGGCCGGCCCGAGATTCATTTTTTTGGCGTATATCAATAAGTTGTTTTTAATTACTAAGTAGAGTTCCATTGTATGGATATACCATAGTTTATTCATTGTCCTGTTGGTGGACATTTGGGTTGTTTCCAGTTTAGGGATATGATGAATATTGCTTCTGCAAACATTCCTGTATAAGTCTGTTTGTGGACATATACCATCTCTTCTCTTAGGCAGATACCTAGGATCAGGCTTTCTGAGTCGTAGTGCAGGTGATGTTAACCAACCGAGATATATTGGGTCGTCGGGAAAGTCATGATGCATTTTTGCATTGAAAAACATAGAAAAATACGTCATGACTTTCCCGACGACCCAATAGTTGGGTGTATATTTTAACTCCTGTTTATTCTATTGTAGTATAAGGTAAAAAGGCCACTCATTGCTACAGTTGGGATATGCCTTAAAGTGGGAGGGTTCCAGAGGGGAACATTTCCCTGAGGCTCAGGAAGAAGCCTATTACTTACAAAGTTTAGGGGGCACCCCTTTAAAATTGGCCTTCTGTTCATAGTTCCAACAGTATTTTTTAACTTTGATCTGTGCAGGTCACTGTGATAGGGCAAAAGTGAAATTTGGAACTACAACGCAATTCCTGGGGCCGGTGGGGAACCCAGATGGCAGTTGCCCCTGTGATTTTGGCCTTAGAGTTTCTAGAAGGTGACCGACCACAGAACATGAAAGGCCGTGGAGCCTCCTGGCTGCATGCAGGTCCTTGCAGGGCCTTAGCTAATGATGGTGTTTCTCAGAGCAGCGAGGGAGGGCGGAGTCTTCGTGTCAGAACCGGACGTTTCCTGCTCTGTGTACCTCCTGGCTTGTAATTAAAGTTTCACTAGAGGGTGGTTATTTATCTTTAGAACCTGGCTGCCGAAGTTGGTAGTGGGTTCCCTCCCCCTTTGTGGGTGTGGAGAGCAATTAAGAAAAGAAAGAAAGTGAAAGAGCTAACTGACATAATGCCAACAAAATTAACATTATTTGAATGGATTTCTGGATGCTTTTCCTTTCTTCAGGAAGAAATCCCTCTTGAATTGTTTTGACAGAAAGAAAACCGACTAACAACCCTTTTGATATCTATAGTATATACATCTCAAGAGGACATGTCTTGGACTGATCTCTGTGATAAAGTACCTATTCTCTTATTTAATATTATAATCTAAGTACTCATAGAAAAACCCCTCCTTCTACCCACATCTCCCCAGTGTTGTGGGAATATATCTTAAAACTTAATTTTTCAGTACAGTGTGTGAGATGCTGAGTGGTGGAAAAGAAGACCCAAGATGAAGAAGACCAACTCAACCTTCCGTGTGGTGGGTGATCGGACTGCTTTTGCACACCACACCTCCATTTTCACTGAAAGTTGTCTTAATGACATAGTCACATATTCTCCTGTCTACAGGGTGCATTTATTGAGAAGCTATAAAGCAGCTTGAGCCCTGCGGGGGCCCTCCCTTGCAAGGCTCAGGTTTCAAGGTGTGTGAAGTTAATAATATTCAGCTCAGGAGACCCTCTTTAAGAAAAGTCATGCAATGTTAGGAAAACACCATGGGGAGTCTCCTCTTGAGGCTTGAAAGGGCCCTGAAGCTTCCCCAGCTCCAGGGAAAATCTGCCAGGCACCAGCCCAGGAGCCGAGCAGCAGGATCTTTGAGGCCTGACAGCTTTTGGTATAAGTGTTAAAAATAAAATGCCGTATCTCATGAGAGGGTTTTTTTTTCTGTTTTGGGTTTGTGTGTGTGTGTGTGACAGCTTTATTGGACATAATTCACATATCATATAATTCATCTCTTTAAAGGGTACAGTTCAGCAGGTTATTAGTAAACTCACCAAGTTGTGCAACCATCACTACAGTCACTTTCAGGACATTTTCATCATCCCCAAAAGAATATCCGAACCCCCTTAGCCCCAGGCAGCCGCTTAGTCTCTTTCTGTCTCTGTAGACTTGCCTATTCTGGATTTTTAAAAATTTTCTTTTCCTTATAAAAATAATACAAAATGACATGTTAGCTTTACATTTTACCCAAGATGTTGCAGCATCTGTTTTCTTTCTATGTATTTGTCTCAGATTTTTGATAACTGTTTTTGTGATTTTTAGCCTGACCCTCCATATACACAGTTCATTGGCTCATGCTCTGCGCCCACCATTTAAGAACATGCATTTCAGAGTGCATCCTAATACTATCTGGGTGTGTGTGAACTCAGGGGTCACACACATACATACACCAAGTGTCATCTCAAGTGCGTTGGAGACACTGCAGAAGTTTCTGTAGTACCAGATATATATTTGACAAATATCTGAAACTGAATGTGCTTTGCGCTACCTGGTAAAGCCACGTGGTCATGTAAACCTGGAGCAGGGGCAGCTTTTCCTGTTTCTTTCCTGGATTTGCAAAGCATTTTATTTCAGTGAGGGAAACTGAAAAGCTGCTCCCCTAAGGAGAGGGAAGGGAGAATAAACCCAGGATTGTGTATTTGGAATCTGATGGGTAGACATAGCCACAAATGCAGCCCACGCCTGCCTCGGCTGATCGTCCATTCCCATAGTTTCCTTGTGATTTACTGTCCTCTTAGGGAAAAGGATTAAATGCATAGAACAGCCAAAATACCCAGCTGTTCGTGGTTAGATAGATTTAGCTGAGGGCTGCTGCTCTGTTTAATTACCTTAGCAAGCATGCAACATCTGCTTTCCCGTTGCCCAGCTGAGCTTGGAGCTCCGATGCATGTCGGACAAGTGTGACAGAAGCAGGTTAGCCCTGGTTGTGCAGTGGCTCTTGGTGCTGGAAGCAGCTGCAGATATCACTGCCTTATCTCCCTCCTTCCTTCCACAGGCAAGAAAAACCAAGGCTTGGGGAGGCTACACGCCCATCCTGGGCTCCCTGCTGGCTCCTGGGGCTGGAATCTGGCTCCTCTGGAATGTTCCTGCCCCCAGAGGTCCCTCTGACACAGAGGGGAACAGTAGCAGAGCCTATAGCACGCTAACACCTGTTGAGAGCTGCTCCTAAGAACTCCCAGGGAGATGTGGAGGGCAGGAGAGTGGGGCACATACCAGGCCCCATGGTGGAAAAGCACCTTTTATGTTGTTTCTGTTGGAATCAGATCAACAACCTGTCAGCTCTGAACCCCACATTGTTCTCCAGTGTTTTTATTGGGCATGTGCCACCCCCCCACCCCTCCACATACACACCTGCTATTTCAGTTCTCTGCTCACTGGCCCCCATCACTTCCATTGCACCCCCACCCCAACCTGAGAGGCCTTCATTTTATAGCATCAAGATTGTTGCCGTGGGCTGGGATGGGGCCCAAGTTCAGTTCTGTAGAGGCCCCCTCTCTTCTCTCATAATGAGTCAAGCCTTTATTTGTTTTTGAAAAAGCAAAGATGTCTCAGTGTCTCCGTATTAGATGTGGTAGACAGTTGTGGTCTTATCCCCTTTTCCTGTTATCTCAGAAGGGATTCATGCCTTCCTTTCCTAACTCTGCCTCCTGTCTCTGGCAGGGCAGGGTGGCAGGGCTCCTTTCTGAATTGCATCTCTCTGGACAGTCTGCGTTTTGGTGGTCTCCTCTTCTCAGCTGACCTTCCCCCCTTCCCCTTTATGCAGCTGTGCACACACAGCTTCTCCACAGCTGGGCAGCTGTGAGAACGTGCATTTGAGTGACCTGTCACCCCAAGCACAGAGTGGACCCTTTTCCAAAAACCCAGGCTGCCCATCCATCATACAGCCCAGCCGTTGGCCACTGCTGGGGCCACTGGGAGCCCTGAATCTGGCAAATCCCATGGCCTGGAATTAGGTGGCATTGGAAACAGTGGTCACTCAGTCAGCCTGAGACCAGGAAGGAACCACAGCCTGTCTATTAGCACTTTGATTCATAGTAACATGCATGTACTAGCAAAATCCGGGCATTGCCAATCTTTATAAACTGTGCAATTAGACTGAGAGGGGAGCCAGAACAAAGCATTGGCCTCACTTTTAATTCATTCTCTCTCAAGCCAGAATGAATGAGTGGCTGGAGGCCCATGGTAATCCCACTTCTGCAGCTCAGCCTCCCATCACTGGAAAGAGGATGACTGTTTCTCAGAGTGGTGGGGAGGTACAGCCTCTAAAGGATGTCACAAGGACCCCCTCAAGACAGATAGGACCGTGCAGAGGAATCCTGGCTGCTATATTCCAGAAAGCGTTTCTGAGATGGAACTGGAGCTGAAGACAGCAAGGATTGTCATCCCCCCTGGAATCTGCCTGAAGGAGGGGTGGCCCTGGACTCAGGATGATTCTTCTAATACCCAGAGCCTGGCCCATGTGGGGCTGGTGTGGAGCACTGGGCTGCAGGCATAGCATGTGTGCTAGACCCTGTCTGAGCAGGGGTCTGCGAGCAGATCGTCACTTTGGGGGCCACCCCCTCAGCTGCCCGGATTGTGTACTTATGCAGCTGAGCGTGAGCAGGACCTGGAGCAGCTCCGTAGATCTGGTGCCCTGCAGTCAACATAAAGTGGATGATGAAGAAGTCAGATGAAGAAACTGAGGCACAGAATGCTAAAGCAGTTTACACTAGGCTGTCCAGCTATTGAGTGAAAGAGCTGGGGTTTAAAGCTGAGAATCTGATTCAAGCCTGGGATCTTCCCTGCTGAGCTGCAGCTCAGAGAAATGAAGATGAAAGCCAGACTGAAGAGAGCTGTCTCAGCAAGCAAAGGGGGTAGGGAAAGAAAAAACATGGAGAGTGCACCCTCAGACTAAGGTCAAGGTCAAAACCCGATGCCCGGGGCGGAGCTGGGCTGGTCAGAGTACAACAGGGCCACATAGCAGCACCATCATGCACAGACACCACTGCTAGGGGTTGAATTGAGCCCCCCCCCCCAAAAGATGGGTTGAGGTCCTAACCCCCAGTACCTCACAATATGACCTTATTTAGAAATAAGGTGTTTGCAGATATAAATTAGTTACAATGAAGTCATACTGCATCCAATACGAGTGGTGTCTTTATAAGAAGACAGAGAAACAGAGAGAAGGTGGCCATGTGAACACAGACATGGGCAGAAAGCCACGTGAAGGCAGAGATTGGAGTGATGCAGCCGTCACTCCATCAAATAAAAATAAAAGGAAGAATTCTGTTTCGAGTTTCAGAGAGAGCGTGGCTCTGCTGACACTTTGATCTCAGACTTCTAGTTTCCAGAACTGTGAGACAATCAATTTCTGTTGTTTAAGACACACCATCTATGGTACTTTGTTACAGCAGCCACAGGAAACCAATACAACCACTTTCACGTTCTCCACCAGCCTAAGGTGCTCAGGCTGACATCCACGATTTCCCACCATCCTCCTTCCATCATGAGTCTTGGAGGCATTTCATTGCTCCAATAGCCCATCTACCTCACCCCCAAAATAGATGTAAGCAAACGGACTAGAATGCTCTGGGTACCTGCCTCAGGTATGGCAGCAGCAAGCCTCCAGCAGTCAGCCTTCCCAGCCTGCTTTCCCCGATGCCCTTGGATTTCCCAAAGCAGCCACTCTGCGAATGCTGGGCCCAGCTGGCCTGTTCTTTCCTGCCTTGACGGGGCCTCTTCCTCTGCCGCACACCCTTGATGGCTGGGGAGGCCGGGGCTGCTGGTCATCTGGAGGTCAGGAAATAGGGGGCCTTGACAGAATGATGGAGATTTGCAGAACCCCCACCCCCACCCCAAAACGTACTGTATCTAGTTTAGAAAAGACTCAGAGTAGCCAGGTGATGGCAAAGTGGATGAGCAGGAGGAGGATCAGGCTGCCAGCAAGCCTTCTACTCAGTGCTGGGAGTAGTTGTAGGACATGGCCCCGTGGCTGGAAACTCCACACAGAAAGGAACACAGAACACAGCTTCTGTCCCTCTGGGCAGCAGAGCCAAGCTTGAGAATTCTGTCAGCTAGAAGATGAACTCAAGAGCCTGGCTGTCCTTGCGGCTGCTATGCCGCCCTAGCTGGGCACCAGGCGGTGGGCCAAGGGTCTCATAGCATCAGCTCACTGGCCCTCTCTGTCCCCCTCTCTTGGGTCTAGTCTGGAAATAAATATACATGTGCACTCATTCCTCAGGAGAAGTAGGATGCAGCTCGGTGTTCCAAAGAGCCAGGATGAGGCTACTTGTATAAAGAGTCTCTCCTGCAAGGTCGGGCTGAGCCTGAGCCCTCCCTGCCCCAGCTCCCGGGCTGCAAGCTGAACTGGGTTGTTGGTACTCATGGAGTCAAACACAATCAAGGACTGGTCAGGAAGTGGCACGTGAGGGCCCCAGGGCAAGACTTGGTGTCCCTGAGAACGTATGATTGGTGCCTTTAGGGGAATCAGAATCTCTATCCTTACCCTAGTGATAAATGCCATCAATGAAAGAAAGCAGTGAACCATCAGTCATGGTTTAGCATCCACTTGAGCTAGTTTAAGAAGAAAAGGATTTATTACAGGGTACTAAAATAGCTCATAGAATCGCAGGAGGGGTTGAAGAAACAGCCTAAATTGGGATTTCAGAAATGACCCCAAAGCCATGCTGCAGAGCCAGACCACCAGGGGGCTGTACGGGCCACCAACTCCATACGTGGCAGTGCTGCCACCTCCATGGTCTGGAAGCTGTGCCTGCTGTGGTTTACACCTGCAAAATGGACACTCAGACCCTAGGACTCCTGCCCCGACTCCTCTTGGCAGCAGAAACAACAGAAGAGCAGCCTCTGCTTCAATTCTGCATTCTCACACTGGTACATCGGCTAGGAAGAACTGGACTTGTATTTAGAATCTTAGCTGCAAAGGAGTCGGGAGGTACAGAAGGTTCGGATATCCAAACCGTAGTGTATAATGAAGCAAGAGTCCCTGGGAGAGCACTCTAACGGCAGGGGGTTTAGGGAAGATGGCCCTGCAGATGCGGCATTACAAGCCAAAGCACAGATGGGCGTTAGCCAGGCAAGGAGAAAGTGATTCGCATGAAAATCACCTGGGCAACATCATGGTGCAGATAGCAGGGCCCCACCTCAGACACTGACTCAGTGCAACTGGAGCCAAGCCCAATTGGCTGCTGTCTTCCCCTGTGATGATCTCGATAAAATTCTTCAGTATCCTTTAAATACGTTCTGTTCTGTTTGATCTTGAAAGATAAACCTATGAAACAGCCCTGTCAGGTAATCCCTAGCTCGTGCAGAGAAGAGGAAGGTACGGCTCAGGGAGGTTAAGCCACTTTCTCCGAGTTGCCCAACTTGTTGGAGGTAGCCGCTGACCACCATCCAAACCTACTCTTTCCAGCTCCTTTGAGTCTGTTAAGAACAGAAAAGCAAGAAGGCAGTAGGTGTGGCGGGGAGACCTGAATCCCAGCACTGGTCCTGCCTTAGCCTGCGGGGATCTAGGATAAGCCTCTTCATCTCTGACCCTCTGTTTCCTTATCTGTAAGATGAGGTGGCTGGAATGCATTTGTAAACGTTTTTGGCAGTGGGAACCTCCTTTCAAGAGAAGTGTTGCATGTACCTACGTATAAGACAGAAAAAAGCAGAGCTGCTGTGATTGCCTCTGGGAGGATCCAGGCCCACCCCCTCCCCCAGGATATTCTTGCTTGGGGTTCACAGCCTTTGGCCCCCAACCAAGGCCAGGGACTCTTTGCCTGAGCCTGCTCGCATCATTGCAAACCTCGTGACTTTCATCCACAGAGGAAGAGCAGGAGGGGCTGTCCCTGGTAGTCCAGGGTGCCTGGATGTGGGATGGGTGGAAGAAAGGGTGTGTGTGGCGGGGTGCTGAGTATTTAGGAAACAGAAGAATGGGGTAATTGGCCAATGGGCCCAGCTCTAGGTAAACTTGTTAGATGTGGTCCCCCATCCTGTTACCCATTTCCTAAATGAAAAATCTGCCATCCTGTTCCCTCAGCAGAGACATTTGTTTGAGATGAAATAGAGCAGTTTTGAAAAGTAGGAAGGGAAACAAGCCCATCTTGGAGGACAGCAGAAGCGTGTACTCTGCTGGACCTTGGCAGTAAGTGGCCTCTATAAAATGCGGTGCGTCCTCCTCCCCTCCTGGCAGAGTGCACTCACACACATGTGAACGTGCGCATGTGCCTGCACGCGAGTGCTGCACAGTTGCATTTCCACTTCCCTGCTCCTTACCAGCACGTTGCAGGCACACATGACAGCTACCAGAATGGGCATGTCCCGGGCCAGCCGAGGGAGTGCCTTCCTGATGGGGCCAGAAAGAGCATGGCTCCGAGGAAGAAGCGGAGGCATCGCACCCGCTGCGCCCGCCTCCACCCAGAATTTGAGAAAGCCCTGAACAACTGTGGTGGAGTTGCTTGAGTTAATTAATATTGTTGCGTTTGCCTTTATTCACCAGAAAAGGAAAGAAAGTGCTGTTAAGATCAGTGTGAATTTGGACTGTTTTTGGCTATTAACCGACACCAGAGGCATTCCATGTGCCTCTTCTAAAATCACATGGAACCAAGTTCCTGCTGAATGGCGGTGTTCACAGAAAGCCACCAGCTTTTGTTAGAGCTGTTGAGGAAACCGCTGATGCATCTTCTGGAAAAGGCCAGGCACTTGCCTGAGAAGAGGCTGGCAATGGCGGCTGTCCATGGCAACAGGATGACATCAGAAGTTGTAGTTTCTCCTTTCTCTGGCTTTGCCTGATGAAGGTTATTGCCTATGGCCAGCCAGAAGAGGTGTCACTCATTGTCGCAGCCCTTTGAAAGTTACTCCTGAGGAGGAGAGATGAGACTAGACTGGTGAGACCCAGACAGAGACTGTTTAATTCAGAGTTAATAGAGTAAAGCACAGATGAGCAGGGAAGACCAGAGGACTCAGAAAAGGCTCAAAGGAGCCAGCCTTTAAGGATGGGTAGAATTAGAAACAGGGAGGGGAAGAGGAGGAAACTCAAGTCTCTAGGGGATATTAATCATAGCTAACATTATATACATAGGATAGAATATTGTTCAGCCTTAAAAAGGAAGGAAATTCTGGCACATGCTACAACATGAATGAACCTTGAGGACATTATGTAAGTGAAATAAGCCAATCACAAAAGGACAAATGCTATTTAATTCCATTGTATGAGGTACCTAGAATAGTGAAATTAAGAGAGAAAGAAAGTAGAATGATGGCTGCCAGGAGGTGCTGAGGGGAGGGGTTGGGGAGTTAGTGCTTACTGGGTATAGAATTTCAGCTTTGCAAGATAAAAAAGTTCTAGAGATGGATGCTGGTGGTGGCTGCACAACACTGAATGTACTTAATGCCACTGAACTGTACACTTAAAATGGTTAAAATGGTAAATTTTATGTATATTTTCCCACAATTAAATAATAATAGCTAATATTTATTGAGCATTTGTTATATGCCAAGCACTGCACAGAACGCTGTACTTCTCACATGGTTCTCGAAATAGCCATACGAAGTAGGCACTGTTACTGTTTCCATTTTATGGATGTGGCACCTGAGGTCCAGGGTCATTAAGTCAGCCTCCCACACCCAGACCACTGGTGAAGGTCAAGTGTAGAGTGCACCCAGATCTGTGAGTCCAAATTGCAGGCCCCAAGCACTATGTGAATTACAGGCTGAAACACATGAGCTGACAGAGGGATTCCCCTCTGTGCCAGACACTGACCCCTGAAGGGTGAGAGGCCAGTGTTCCTAAACGTCACTTGGTTCTGCTAAGAGCAGGGATTTGGTTTCCCTCTACTCCAGGGGCCATGGCCTTGTTCAGGCTCCTGTATGAAGCAGAGCCCTTATTCTGGTGCTCACCTGGGTTCCCACGGCGTGGTGGTGTTGGAAGTTGTCAGTTAGCCGAAAAGTACACACAGTTATTACCCAGGACCCTTATTGGTGTGACCTTGTTGCCTGATCTGTTACAGACCACAGTAATCGACTACGTGAAGCCCTCAGATCTCAAGAAGGACATGAATGAGACCTTCAAGGAGAAGTTTCCTCACATTAAATTAACACTCAGCAAAATCAGGAGGTATGAACTTTCCCTTCAGTCTCCTCTCAGCATGCCTTAAGCCCATGCTTTGTATGACGGTTCAAGTGAAATATTGGCACATTCAGCAAAAAGAAGCTCAGGCGATGCTGGGTGCCTGGCACCCCTATATGAGAGCGCCAAGGGAAGCAGGACGGAGAGCAGAGTTCTTGACATGAGCTGGCAAGGATCTGGGAAGCGCTTCCTTTGGTGGATCATTTCGCACTATCTGGAGCTCCCCAGTTTATTAAGATTTATGTCATGGAAAGCTCAGAGAAGAGGAAACATTCGGTTCCCTGCTTTCTCAAATGCAGACAAAACAGAAGAGAAAAGGGTTGGTACCATAGGATTTGAGATAACTCTTTACCAACAGTCATCTTTCCAGAATTGACAGCCAAGCCCTATCTTTAAGCAGTCAGCAAAACAGCCAAAGCAAAATCAGGCCTGGATTTTCTCTCTAGCTGATTGGATCGACTTGTGGTGGCTCATGTCTGCCAACCAAATAGTCAAGAGGACTAGCCTTGGTGGGCCACAGAGAAGCTGACTGGTGGTATCTGTATGCCAGGACAGCAAAATGTGTGTGTGTGTGTGTGTGTGTGTGTGTGTGTGTGTGGTCAGTCATGGGGGCTAGACTATACACATGTTCACATGTATCCTAATACTGATTTGATTCTGGCATGTTTTGAGCCAACGAAGTAAGAAAAACTAACGATTCATACTTTGTCCGCTTGCTGGGTAACTTTCCTAAGCACACTGGTTGTTGGGCTCTTAGTCCAGCCCTTCTTCTGCTGTAGTTAATGCACGTAACTGATATTCTGCAGAGCTGACCAAGTACCTAATTTATTGCTATATTCATCTCTCTGGAATGGCTGTAGTTCTCCTCATAGTTTCCCTCTGTCACTTTGGACAACTCTCCTAGTTTCCAGAGAGACCCTCAGACGTCCACTAGGGTTCAATGTGGTCCTTTGTGTCCCATGTCGACGTGGTCTACAGAACTTCACTAGAAGAGGAGTCTGAAACCCCAGCGAGTTGAGTTTATTCCTCACTCATTATGTAACTTTCTCACTCATAGGGATTTAATTTCATTCCACGTCACCCTTCTGGGAATGAGAAAGAGGAAATGCTTTCAAGATGAAGTAGTCTTTTTTCTCTGGGGTCCCTGAAACTCCCAAGTTCTACTCAGACTTCGCCCTTTCCTATCTTTCTCTAGTCTGAAGCGAGAGATGCGGAAGCTGGCCCAGGAGGACTGTGGCTTCGAGGAGCCCACGGTAGCCATGGCCTTTGTCTACTTTGAGAAGCTCGCCCTCAAAGGAAAGCTAAACAAACAGAACCGGAAGCTTTGTGCTGGAGCATGTGTGCTGTTAGCAGCCAAAATCGGAAGTGACCTCAAAAAGCATGAAGTCAAGCATTTAATTGATGTAAGTAGCCTATGTCCTGATGGTTGGGGTTGCATGCACCCTAGTCCAATGTTACTCTCACAGCCACAGAAACCACTGTAATGGCATGGGTTCTTGGAGGCAGTGTGACCCACAGAGCATCCGTCAGACGCATTGGCTCAACAGACCTTGGCTTTTTGCAGCCTTGGTTGCCTTCTCGTTGGAGAAAGGCATGTGTTGTTGGACTGAGTGTTTTTTCCGTTCTTTTAAAGGAGAGCCCCATCAAAGCAAGGAACACCAATCTCCTTAGATGAATATATGACTGCCTGTTTCAAAATACAGTGTATTCATAGAAAATTTGAGATACAGATCAGGACACAGCTGCCATTGAAGAGATAGTTTGTTACAATTCCCAAGAAGAGAGGTGTCTTAGTTCATGCTGCCATAACAAAATACAATAGATTGGGTGGCTTAAACAACAGACATTCATTTCTGACAGTTCTGGAGGCTGGCAGTTTAAGATCAAAGTGCCAGCGACTTCAGTGTCTGGTGAGGACCCTCTTCCTGGCTTCTCACTGTAGCCTCATATGGCAGAGAAAGAGGAAGAGAGAGCACACTCTGATTTCTTCTTACAAGGGTACTGATTACATCATGAGCTCCTCTAAACCTAATCACCTCCCAAAGCTCCCCTTCCTAATACCATAACATTGGAGGTTAGGATGTCAACATAATGCATTTTAGGGGGACACAAACATTCAGTCCATGACAAGGGGCCACACCACTCCACGAGGGGCCATGCAGGGAAGTCCCATTGTTGGCCAGGGCTCAGAGGGTGAGGGAGGTATGGGGGGCAGGAGCCTTTATTTCTGTTTTACAGGAAGGAATGGGCAAGGTAGGGTGAGCAGGCTTAGGAGTGGCTCGTTTGAATCATTTCAGTGGGCTCTGGGGCACAGAGGCTGTCCCTAGTTGTCAGGAACCTGAGTGATCAGGGGCATGGGGATAGTTGCCTGGAGTATGAGAGCCAGTAAAGGAGCTGGTTGGGGTGTCGGCTCTGCATTGGTTGGTTTTCATTTGAAAATACATTCTTTAGGCTCTATAGGAATTGGCTAACCCTGAGAGGGGCAGTCCCTGCAGGGTCAGCAAAGCCCCAAGATGTCCAAGCATCAGAATACAGAAAATAAAAGACGTGGTTAATATATATATATATTTTTTAAATGCTCTTTTTTGTTGTTGTTTCT